>NC_053495.1:125692934-126055434 GCF_905171775.1 Rana temporaria | reverse complement strand
AAAAAAAGGTACAGGGACTTCCCCCCCCCCCCCCCCCCCCCCCCCCCTTACTGGAATCGGATCGCATGGGTGTTCTCACCCAATGTGATCCGATCGCAGTGCGAACTGTGGATTCGGACAGCAATCTGTGAACCGATCTGGGGGTGTGATTAACATTGTATTGACACCTGCAGCGGTTCGCAGAGGGCAGTGTGAACTACCTGCTGAAGAGATGCGATGTGAGAACCGGCGTGGTAATCGCTCTGGTTCCCACATCGCATATATGTGATCCTAGGCTGAATATTTGCAACCAGCTTGCACCTTCTGTTGGTGTAATACTTTGAAATTCTTAGTATGTGCCCAATATATACTACTTTAGAGTTGTACTATTTCCTTTTAGATTATCTCACTGACAACAGACCCCCAGGAAAATAATAGGCACTCTATAATTCAGTTGTGTATTAAATAAAAGGAAGGTCAGGTCTAACCTACGCATTTGCTGGTGTGTGTCGCCAATTTCCATGTTTTTTAAACTAGATTGCATGTTGTCATATGCTCCTATATTTGTGTTCCCGTTGACACAGCATACCTTAAAATATTTCTTATTTTTCTAGTTGCATTTTTGGAGCAGGTTTATACACAGGACTATATAAGCAGCTTGAATATTTTGCTGAATATTGCACTTTAGGAACAGTGTTTAAAAAAATAAAAAATGCATTAAAGCTGGCCATACACTATGTGTAAATTTTCAGCTGGGTCTTGATTAACCAGATGGAATGTGCATAGTGGTTGGCCCTGTCGGTTCCCTCCTACCTGACGTACTTGGATTGAAAAAGCAAAGGACCCAAGCAGAACATTGTCAGCTTATTGGAAAATATATCCAGTCAGATGCAGCTGCTGTTCAGGGATTCTGATGGCTCACAGCAATGGTCAGATCACCGGCATAGCAATGGGGGAATTTGTAGGCTTTTTTTATTCAGCCTGCAGGTTGAATAAGAAACCTATATATCCATGTATAACCAGCCAAATACAGAATGTACCACCCAGGCCTTTTATCTTTGCACAGTCCATAAGGAACATCCCTCCTCCAGCCCCAGCTGAAAGTGATACTATAGGTTAAATTTATTTTATTTGTTTTTTAAATGACAAACATGTTATACTTGCCTCCACTGTGCAGTTAGTTTTGCACAGAGTGGCCCTGAACGCCGTTTTCTAGGGTCCCTCGCGCCTCCTCCCCACTTCAGATAACCCCCTATGGAAGGGCTCTCCCAAGGGGGGGGGGGGTTACCCTGCGGGCACGAGTCCTACATTTGGTGTCCATAGCCGCCAAGTGCAGCACTCTGCCCCACCACCCGGCGCCCGCTTCATTGGATTTGATTGACGGCAGCGGGAGCCAATGGCTGCACTGCTATCAATCTATCCAATGAAGAGCCAAGAACCCCAGGCTAAGATCCAGTGCGTTCTTGACGCAGGATTTTCCAGGGCTCAGCTAAGTAAAATGGGGGGCAGAGGGTGGTGTTAAAAACATGAGGGTTTAACACTACAGAGGTGAAAAGCTTAGTGGGGTGTGTGTGTGTGTGTGTATATGTGTGTGTGTGTGTGTGTGTGTGTATATATATATATATATATATATATATATATATATATATATATATATATATATATATATATATATATATATATACACCACCCTCTGCCCCCCATTTTACTTACCCGAGCCCTGAAAAATCATGCGCTCTATATATAACCTCTCCCTCTCGCTCCCCTCAACTATGGGAGACAAAATGTGGAAACAAATCCAGACTATCACGTTGTCTGATTTGGAAAGAATTTATTTGCAAATTATGGTGGAAAATAAGTATTTGGTCAATATCAAAAATTCATCTCAATACTTTGCCATTGCCAACAAAGGATATATAACAGAGGTCAAACGTTTTCTGTAAGTCTTCACAGGGTTGTCACACACTGTTGCTGGAATGTTGGCCCATTCCTCCATGCAGATCTCCTCTAGAGCAGTGATGTTTTGGGGCTGTCGCTGGGCAACACAGAGTTTCAACTCCCTCCAAAGGTTTTCTATGGGGTTGAGATCTGGAGACTGGCTAGGCCACGCCAGGACCTTGAAATGCTTCTTATGAAGCCACTCCTTCGTTGGCCGGGCAATGTGTTTGGGGTCATTGTAATGCTGAAAGACCCAGCCATGTTTCTTCTTCAATGCCGTTGCTAATGGGAGGAGGTTTGCACTCAAAATCTCACAATACATGGCCCCATTCATTCTTTCATGTACACAGATCAGTCGTCCTGTTCCCTTTGCAAAGAAACAGCCCTAAAGCATGATGTTGCCACCCCCATGCTTCACAGTAGGTATGGTGTTCTTTGGTTGCAACTCTGCATTCTCTCTCCTCCAAACACGAGTTGTGTCTCTACCAAACTGTTCTACTTTTGGTTTCATATGACATTCTCCAAATCCACTTCTGGATCATCCAAATGCTCTCTAGCAAACCTCAGATGGGCCCGGACATGTACTGGCTTAAGCAGAGGGACACTTATGGCACTGCAGAATCTGAGTCCCTGGCAACGTAGTGTGTTACTGATGGTAGCCTTTGTTACGTTGGTCCCAGCTCTCTGCAGGTCATTCGCTAGGTCCCCCCATGTAGTTCTGGGATTTTTGCCCACCATTCTTGCTATCATTTTGACCCCACGGGGTGAGATCTTGCATGGAGCCTTAGATCGAGGGAGATTATCAGTGGTCTTGTATGTCCTCCATTTTCTAATTTTTGATCCCACAGTTGATTTCTTCACACCAAGCTGCTTGCCTATTGCAGATTCAGTCTTCCCAGCCTGGTGCAGGTCTACAATTTTTGTTTCTGGTGTCCTTCGACAGCTCTTTGCTCTTCGCCATAGTGGAGTTTGGAGTGTGACTGTTTGAGGTTGTGGACAGGTGTCTTTTATACTGATAACAAGTTCAAACAGGTGCCATTAACCACTTCAGCCCTGGACCATATTGCTGCTCAATGACCGGGCCACTTTTTGCGATTCAGCACTGCGTCGCTTTAACTGACAATTGCGCGGTCGTGCGACGTGACTCACAAACAAAATTGGCGTCCTTTTTTCCACACAAATAGAGCTTTCTTTTGGTGGTATTTGATCACCTCTGCGGTTTTTATTTTTTGCGCTATAAACAAAAATAGAGTGACAATTTTGAAAAAAAATAATATTTTTTTAGTTTTTGCTATAATAAATATCTTCCAAAAATATATAAAAAAAACTATTTTTTTCCTCCAGTTTAGGCCGATACATATTCTTCTACATATTTTTCGTAAAAAGAAAAAAATCGCAATAAGCGTTTGGTTTGCGCAAACGTTTTAGCGTTTACGAAATAGGGGATAGCTTTATGGCATTTTTATTATTTTTTTTTTTTACTAGTAATGGCGGCGATTAGCGATTTTTATCAGTACTGCGACATTATGGCAGACACTTTTGATAAATTTTTGGGACCATTGGCATTTTTATAGCGATCATTGCTATGAAAATGCATTGATTACTATAAAAATGACACTGGCAGGGAAGGGCTTAAGTATGTTCCCTGAGTGTGTTCTAACTGAAGGGGGTGGGGGACTGACTTGGGGAAATGACAAATTGCTGTTCATACATTGTATGAACAGGCGATAGGTCATTTCCCCCCCCTCACACGACCGGGAGCTGTGTGTTTACACACACAGCTCCCGGTTCTCGCTCTGTAAAAAGCGATCGCGCGCCGGGATCAGGACGAGCGGGGGGTACGCGCATGCCCCTATTGGCTAAAAGGCGAGATGATGTATAGCTACGTGATCTCGCCCAGCCGTGCCGACCTGCGGCGGCTGGTCGGCAAGTACTTAATACAGGTAATGAGTGGAGGATAGAGGAGCCTCTTAAAGAAGAAGATACAGGTCTGAGAGCCAGAAATCTTGCTTTGTTTGTAGAGGAGACCAAATACTTATTTTCTACCATAATTTGGTACCATAATTTTCTACCATAATTTGCAAATAAATTCTTTCCAAATCGGACAATGTGATTTTCTGGATTTGTTTCCACTTTTTGTCTCTCATAGTTGAGGTATATACCCTCTCTCATCTTTTTAAGTGGGAGAACTTGCACAATTGGTGGCTGACTAAACAATTATTTGCCCCACTGTACATATATGTATGCATGCATGCATGCATACTAGGGTTGTCCAGATACCGATACCAGTATCGGTATCGGGACCGATACCGAGTATTTGCGGGAGTACTCGTACTCGCGCAAATACCCCCGATACCTAAATAGAATACTTCCACCCCCCCGCCGCTGCCGCCGCATCGCGAGACATGGCTAGAGGGACATGGCTGCATATGTGAGGGACATGGCTGCATATGTGAGGGACATGGCTAGAGGGACATGGCTGCATATGTGAGGGACATGGCTGCATATGTGAGGGACATGGCTGCATATGTGAGGGACATGGCTAGAGGGACATGGCTGCATTTGGGGACACATTTAAAAAAAGTATCGGTATTCGGTATCGGCGACTACTTGAAAAAAAGTATCGGTACTTGTACTCGGTCCTAAAAAAGTGGTATCGGGACAACCCTATATACATACATACACTTTTAACCAAATTAAAGGTAATCGGCCATTTCAAATATTATTTAAAGATCTGATATGTGAATGGGATCATGTAACAAGTATAAAGTAGGTGTTATCCCAATTTGGCTGCAAAGGTGGTAATGCACTTTGAGAGAACAAAGTGCAGGGTGTGACACATTGCCTGTTTTTAATGTATTTTTTGCCTTGTACTGCCAGGGAGTGTGTAGAACTGCTCTTATCATTCTATCCAACAGGAGAACTTGGTAGTCATCGATTTTTTTCAGTACAGCTTTCCTATAGACTAATATACAACGATTTTGGGTTATTTTCACCAAAATAATGTAGCAGAATACATTTTGTCCTGCATTTATGAAGAAAGATTTATTTGCAATATGTTATAATTAAACCAAAGAAACGACTCCCCCCCCCCTTTTATTTTTTTCTGTTTTTTTTTTTTTTTTTTTTTTTTTCATTTATTTGTAACAACAACAAAAAAAGTTGTAGTACTTTAAAAATCAACAGAAGAAAGCTCTATTTGTGTGAAAGAATGATACACATTTCATCTGGGTACAGTGTTGCATGACTGCACAATTGTCATTCAAAAGTGCAACAGCACTAAAAACAGAAAATTGGCCTGGGCAGGAAGAGGGTGAATGTGCCCGGTATTGAAGTGGTTGAAAACTTTAAGGTTTAATATTACTTTAGCTACAGTAAAGGACAGGCTATGTCTAGATTAAGCTTTGCTGACTGGCTGAGCTGTGTAAATCTAAAAACTGGAGGAACAGGTAAAACAGTCTTCACATATGAATTTGTTGTGCATTTTAGCTGTCTGCCTGGTATTCAGCCTTGCCCAGGGTGTAAGAACTACTGCTGTTTAGGTGTGTCTCAGCTTGGGCAGAAGCTCTAGCCCCAGTATAATTGAACTACCCTGGTAGCTCTCCCTTGTTGCAATGTTTTTTTCCAAATTGGATTCTGCCAGACTACAAAGTAAAGTATGTGTTTGTCATTTACATTTGAATAATGAACCACAGATGCATTTTACATTTTGAAATAATTCCCCAGAACAAGAGAGTGGTGAAAGAGCGTGGACAGAAGGGATGCTTAAGCATCTAATGAGGAAGTGGTTAAAAAAAAAAAAAGTGGTTTTCTCCACCTGCCAAGGTCAAGAAGTCACCGGCTAAAAAACAAGTCAGATACAAGTGGTGTCCCTATTACTTTGGTAGATCACAATTGCTGATAAATGCAACAAGGATTCTACATTTCAGCTGTTTTTTATT
This sequence comes from Rana temporaria, assembly GCF_905171775.1. NCBI lineage: Eukaryota > Metazoa > Chordata > Amphibia > Anura > Ranidae > Rana > Rana temporaria. The sequence continues at coordinate 126,049,576 of NC_053495.1, read as the reverse complement.
ATTTTATGGGCACTTCCTGTATGAACACGTTGTTAAGATTAGTAAATGCTTCATAAACCAATTAACCCCCGGACCATATTGCTGGTCAAAGACCAGAGCACTTTTTGCGATTCGGCACTGCGTCGCTTTAACTGACAATTGTGCGATGTGGGTCCCAAACAAAATTGGCGTCCTTTTTCCCCCACAAATAGAGCTTTCTTTTGGTGGTATTTGATCACCTCAGCAGCCTTTGACCTTAGGGTTATATCCGCTTCCTTCAGTAGAGTTGGGCAGAAAAAAAGCACTTTAAGTGTTAACAACACTTTCCTCAGTGCCGCTCCTCCCAGGGGGCGTGGTTCCCCGGGTATAACCCACACCCTGCCTCAGCAGCTCCAGTTTCTTTCTGCCTAATGTCAGGAGAGGACATGGCCTTCTGGAGTCCCTGTACTCTGGAATTTTTTTGCGATTTTTTTTTTATTTTTTTTTTTTTATTATTTATTTATTTATTTTTTTGTTCCTGGATTTTTAAATCCTGTGATTCTTCTATCAACTGCCGACTGGGTGACAGGCTGGGTCTTGTCTCTTGTAGTCCCCCCATGTTCGGCCATCGAGCGTGTGCTGGCCCTCAGCTCAGCTCTGGGTCGTCCACGACAGGCCCCATTGCTCCAGGGGCGGCCGGGGAACTATATGTTCCAGGGCACACATATGACCGGTCTCTATAGCCTTGTCACAGTGTGTCTGGCCGACAGCCATGCCGTTTAAGCGGACGTTGGTTCTGTCTGGGATACCTCCAGCCGGTGGTCGCAGGACGGGTAAGTAGTGGCCCCTTGCCCTGGCAAGGTGGTATGGCTGGTGTTTTCCCTGAGTAGGTCGACTCAGGGTCCGCCCTGCTTTCCTCTCTCCCTTTCCTCTCCCTCCTTCCCCATACTGGGTAGCGGCTGTGAGGAGGGGGCCTCCTGGGGTCTCTTTATTTCCACGAGGACCGTGTGTTGCGGGGGGGGGGCTGTGTTTTTTACTATGGGGGTGCTGCTGTGTTGGTGCGTCACGGGGAGTGTTTTAAACTGCGCACGGCCGCCATTTTGCCGTGGTCGCGGTTTACATAGCTCGGCGGCCATTTTCTTGTAGCCCCCTGGTGCTTTTTACCTCAGATGGCGGGCATCTTAGATTTGCCTTGGCCTTGTGATGGTTTTAGCGCTGCAAAAGACCGTGAATCATCCCTGTGGTGACGGACGCAGCGCAGGCCGGCTGCAGAGCACACCTCAGGTGTTTTCAGCTCATAATGCAACCGGGTGGGGTGGGGAGTTCCCTGGGGGCCTCTGCTTCTGTTTTTTAGCGGAAGGTGACCGGTGGGTGGTTCTGCCTTGCAGTGCCGGGTGACACATCGGTGGGGAATTATGGAGCCTGAACCTGGTGCTTCTGCCCCAACAATGCCTGAGTTAACCCTTGATGCCCCTGCCGCATCTGTTGCAATGTCAGCTGTTTTGGAGGCGTTTCTCGCCAGGTTTGAAGCGGCAAGTGGCCAGAAGGGGGGTAAAAAGCGCCCCCTCCCTGAGCCTGCTTCTGGGGATGTCTCTGACACGGAATCAGGCCCTGCTATTGCGTCTGGCTCTGGTTCTGTCATGTCAGATGATGCAGGCTTAACCCACGCGAACAGTGAGGATGACTCTGCTTTAGGGTCAGTAAATGATAAGGAATTTGTTGGAGCTCTTATTTCTGCGGCACGTGATTCTCAAACTTGAGGATTTGGCGGAGACATCGGATGTGCCAGTCCCTTTTGGGTTCCGCAAACCGCCACGCACCACAAAAGTGTTTCCTTGTTTTCCATATTTGGACAAATTATTGTACAAGGAAGTTTTTGCTGTTCCAAAATACTTTGCGACCCGTTATCCCTTTGAGGAGGTCTTTTTTAAAAAAGTGTGTGTCAGGAACGTTACTTACCGAGGCCGAGATGCCAAGGGCGGCTCACCTTTGCGACTCGATGCGATCCACCCGCTGGGGTTTGAGACAGAAGGAAGGACGCACCAAGAGGCACCGGGTCCAGTGGCAGGAGGGAATCCAAGGTGGACCGGGAACTTGATAGCCGAAGCTCACTGGAGGCTGTTCAGAAGCACACAGGAAATAGTCCATACAGAAGGTGCTCAAACAGGAACAAGGCTGAAGAATAATCCAGAGAACAAGCCGAGGTCAAGGGGTTGGAGCAGGTAGGGTATCCGAAGTTCAAAGCCAAGGTCAGGGGTAGAGAAGTCAGATAGTCCAAAGTTCAAGCCGGGGTCACAGGGTTGAGGAGAGCAGCAATCCAGAGAGCAAGCCAAAGGTCAGGTAAACAGGATATCCACAGATAAGGTTTCCAGTAGCAAACACTGACAACGAACCAGCAATTTGCAAGGAGGAAGGGGCTGGCTTAAATAGGCCGCTCAGGCCACTGATTGGTCCAAAGTAGCACGAGTTCAGAACCAGGCTCCGACGGACAGCAAGAAGAACATCACTGAGCAGTGGCTCAGAGGCAAAGACCTGTACCAGCAACGGAGAGGCCCTGGGTTCAATTCCACCCAGAGCCAACTGGGGCGCGACCACGCCTTGCTGTCTGTTTGGCACAGTAACGATCATGACAGTGTGTCTCTCCTCCGTCTGTGGACCCTCCCGTGTCCAGACTGAGCAAAGCCACCACGTTGCCTGTGGAAGGGGCTCCTGCCTTTAAGGACCCCGCAAATAGAGTGGAGGCTGTGGCCCGCTCCATGTTCACAGTAGTTGGTTCGGCTGTGAGACCGGTTTTGGCCGGGACTCTGGTGTCACAGACTCTGACCGAAAGGGCGAAGCTTTTGCTGCTGGAGCTGGAGGCACAGGATGCTTCCGAGACCTGTAAGGACCTGGCTGAACAGTTGGTTCAGGGTCTCAAGTTTGTCCGTGAGTCGGTCCTGGATACGCTCCCCTTGCTTTTCAGGGCCTCCGCCTATGCAGTGGTTCTGTGCCGCCTTGTGTGGCTGAAATGCTGGTTGGCGGACCAGTCCTCAAAGAAGGCCTTAGTGGATTTACCCTTTAAGGGTGAACGGCTTTTTGGGGCATCCCTGGATGACATCATTAGGGATGCCACGGGTGGTAAGAGCACGTTGCTCCCACAGTCTGGGAAGAGCAAGGAGCCTCGCCGTAAGCAAGGGCCCTCCTTTACTACCCCCAATCGTTTTTTTCGTGCGCCCAGTGTTGCAGGAAAAAGTTTGCAAAGGTGCTAAGACCCCCGCTGCGGGGCAGAAGCGCACCTGGTACCGCAAGCCCAACAAGCCTGCGGACAAGACTCCTTCCACATGAAGGTCTGCCCCCGCCCGTGTCTCGGGTGGGGGGCCGGCTTCGCGAATTCGCGGCTCGGTGGAGGTCTCTTCTTTCCGACCGTTGGGTTTGCGAAGAAGTTTCCTCGGGGTGCAAGATAGTTTCTCTCTTGTCCACCAAACAGAGTTTCTTTTCCTTCCAACCTCCGGATCGTCGGAAGGCTCTGTCAGGGGCTGTCCCGGATCTACTGGACAGGGATGTGATTGTGCCAGTTCCCTCGATGGAACGGTTTCAGGGGTTTTACTCCAATCTGTTTGTATTCCCCAAGAAGGAAGGGGTCCGTCCAATCCTGGACCTAAAAGCCCTCAATTGTTTTGTCAAGGTGCAAAAATTCAGGATGGAGTCGATTCGCTCGGTAATAGCGGCGCTCCATCAGGGGCACTTTCTGGCGTCCTTGTATATCATGGACGCGTACCTGCATGTTCCCATATGCACAAAGCACCAGAGATTTCTGCGCTTTGCGGTCGGGAAAGGACCATTTTCAATTTGTGGCCCTCCCGTTCGGCTTGGCATCGGCACCACGGGTTTTCACCAAGGTGCTCACCCCGATCCTGGCCCTGCTGAGACAGCGAGGGATCGCTATCGTAGGATATCCGAACGACCTTCTCCTGCGAGCTTCCTCAGGCTCAGAATTAGAAGAGGACGTGTCTATAACGTGTCAGACCCTCCAAGAGTTCGGCTGGCTTCTGAATGTCCAGAAGTCAGTGTTGGTTCCGTCTCAGAGATTGGAATACCTGGGGCTAGTCCTGGATTCCGCAGAGGCGAGAGTTTTCCTCCCAACGGAGAAACTTCAGACTCTGCAATCTGCAGTGCAGCAGTTGTCGACCCCGAAGTGGTCATCTTTTTGATTCTGCATGAGGGTTCTGGGTCTGATGGTGGCCTCTTTCGAGGCAGTTTCGTATGCCCAATTCCATACCAGGAAATTATGTCTCGTTGGGGCAAGCTCCCGTCATCTCTGGATTACCAGATTCAGTCGAGCCATCTGGTCAAGTCTTCCCTGGTGTGGTGGCTGACGTCTCCGGTGCTTCGGACCGGGAAGTAGTTTCTGCCGTGCCATTGGACAGTGGTCACGACGGATGCCAGCCTCTCCGGCTGGGGGGGGCATTTGGGGCACCCAGTCAGTCCAGGGGCGCTGGACTCAGGAGGAGTCCTGCCTGCCAATCAATATACTGGAGCTCCGAGCAATCAAGCTGTGCCTTGCCAGGTGGTCCCTGGATCTGCAGGGCAGACCGGTCAGGATCCAGTCCGACAACGCCACGGCCGTGGCGTACGTCAGTCATCGGGGAGGCACACGGAGCTCAGCTGCAGCGACGGAAGTCGCGCACATCCTTTCGCTGGGCCGAAAGGTCCGTTCCGGCTCTATCGGCCTTTTTCCTCTCCGGGAGTACAGAATTGGCAAGCGGACTACCTAAGTCGACAAACACTGGACCAAGAAGAGTGGTCTCTCCACCCGGAGGCGTTTCAGAGTCTGTGCCAAAAGTGGGGCACTCCAGACGTGGACCTTCTAGCGTCCCGTCTCAACCGGAAGGTGCCACGGTTCGTGGACAGGTCGAAGGACCCGTGGGCAGACGTGTCAGACGCGTTGGTGGCACTTTGGGGTCTCTATCGCCTAATTTACGCCTTCCCTCCTCTGAAGCTTCTTCGCCTGCTGCACAGAGTGGAAGCCGAAGGGATTCCAACAATCCTGATTGCCCCAGATTGGCCGCGCAGCTCCTGGTACGCGGACCTGGTGCGTCTGGTGGCAGAAGCCCTCTGGCGTCTACCCCTGAGAGAAGATCTTCTGTCGCAGGGTCCGATCTTCCACCCTGCTTTACTGTCGCTGGCTTTAATGGCGTGGCTGTTGAGAGCCAGGTGTTGAAGGAACGGGGGCCTATCAGGCTCGGTGGTTTCTACCAAGCTGCGTGCATGGAAGTCTACTTCAGAGGATTTACCATTGTACGTGGAGGGCATACATCTCTGTGTGAAGAGATGAAATGGCACCCCCGTTCATATGTGGTGTCCCGGATTCTGCTGTTTTTACAGCGGGGTGTGCGGTTAAGAGTCAGATTTCGGCTCTAGCTGTTTACTTTCAGCGACCATTGGCGGCGCACTCCTTGGTGCGTACGTTTGTGCAGGGGGTCCAGCATGTGGCCCCTCCTGTGCGCCCTCCACTGCCCCCATGGGACTTAAATTTAGTCCTCTCGGTGCTTCAGGATGCTCCCTTTGAGGACATTCGGAAGATCCCTTTGTTGACTCTGTCACAATAGGTGTTTTTTCTGGTAGCAATTACATCGATCAGACGGGTGTCTGAACTGGCGGCCTTGTCCTGCAAGGCTCCCTACTTGGTCATCCATGAGGATAAGGTGGTGCTGCGGCCGCAGCCGTCTTTTCTCCCGAAGGTTGTTTTGGCTTTTCACATCAATGAGGACATTGTGTTACCATCCTTATGTCCTCGGCCGAAAAACCCGAAGGAGGCCACTTTTACATACCCTGGATGTGGTTCGGGCCCTACGGGTGTACTTGTCTGCTACCGCTCCGTTACGGAAGTCGGACTCACTGTTCGTGTCTGTGAATGGTCCTAAGAAGGGTCTGGCGGTCTCGTCGGCTACCATTTCTAGGTGGATCAGACAGGTTGTGCTTCAGGTCTGTGCCCTAAAGGGGCAGGCGCCTCCTTTTCAGGTTACGGCGCATTCGACCAGGGCGATCGGTGCTTCCTGGGCTTTTCGTCATCAAGCCTCTGTGCTACAAATGTGTAAGGCAGCGACCTGGTCATCGGTCCACACTTTTTCAAAGTTTTACAAGGTTGGATGTGAGTGCATCTTCGGATGCCTCCTTCGGCCGCAAGGTGTTACAGGCGGCAGTTTAAGGTTGGAGTTCCTCTGTTGAGTAACTGCGGTTTTGTTTGGGGTGAAGCTTGGTTTGCTGTGGTGTTTTCCGACCCCTTTTTGCCACTGCTTGGGGACGTCCCTAAGGTCAAAGGCTGCTGTGTCCGTCCATGAACGGAAGAGAAAATAGGATTTTTGTACTCACTGTAAAATCCATTTCTCGGAGTTCATGAACGGACACAGCACCCACCCCTCCTTTTTGTTTTTTTTCTGCTTGTTACGAACTGGAGCTGCTGAGGTAGGGTGTGGGTTATACCCGGGGAACCACGCCCCCTGGGAGGAGCTGCACTGAGGAAAGTGTTAACACTTAAAATGCTTTTTTTTTTCTGCATAACTCTCCTGAAGGAAGCGGATATAACCCTAAGGTCAAAGGCTGCTGTGTCTGTCCATGAACCCGGAGAAATGGATTTTACGGTGAGTACAAAAATCCTTATTTTTTTTTTTTTTTTTTTACTTTTTGCTATAATAAATATCCCCCAAAAATATATATAAAAAAAGTCCTCGGTTTAGGCCGATACGTGTTCTTCTTCTACATATATTTCTTAAAAGAAAATCTCAAGCGTTTGGTTTGCGCAAAAGTTCTAGCGTTTACAAAATGGGGGGTATTTTTTTTAATGGCATTTTTATTAATTTTTTAAATAGTAATGGCGGCGATCAGCTTTTTAAAAAAAAAAAATTAAAATTCTCGGTACTGCGACATTATGGCGGACACTTTTGACACATTTTTGGGACCATTGGCATTTTTATAGCGATCAGTGCTATAAAAATGCATTGGATTACTATAAAAATGCCACTGGCAGTGAAGGGGCTAACACTAGGGGGCGGGAAAGGTGTTAAGTATGTTCCCTGGGTGTGTTCTAACTGTAGGGGGGGTGGACTCACTAGGGGAAATTACTGATCTTCTGTTCATACAATGTATGAACAGAAGTTCAGCATTTCTCTCCCTGACGGGACCAGGAGCTGTGTTTACACACACAGCTCCCGGTCCTCGCTCTGTAACGAGCGATCGCGCCTGCCGGGCACGGGAGTCGGGGCGAGCACGCGCCCCTAGTGGCCTGCGCGAGAGCCGACGTATATCTATGGGCTCTCTCACAGGGGAGCCAACCAGCCGCCGTACAACTGCAGCGGCTGGTCGGCAAGCAGTTATAGGGGATAAATTAATTGCCTTTACAACCCCTTAATAGCTTCCTTTACCCTAGTGCAGTCCTCCTTCACTTACCTCATCCTTCGATTTTGATTTTAAATGTCCTTATTTCTTTTGAGAAATCCTCACTTCCCGTTTATCTGTCTGTAACTACACACCGTAATGTGAGGCTTTCTCCCTGGTGTGTTGTGCTCGCCCCCTCCCTTGAGGGGGCGAGCAGGAGAGTCAGGACGCTCTCTACGTTGCAGATAGAGAAAGGAGCTGTGTGTTAGTGGGCGTCCTGACACTCCTGCTCGCCCCCTCCCCCCTCAAGGGAGGGTGCGAGCACAACACTCCACACCAGGGAGAAAGCTTCGCATTACTCTGTGTAGTTAGACAGAAGAACAGGAAGTGAGGATTTCTCAGAAGAAATGAGGACATTCAAAAGCAAAATTTGAGAATGAGGTAAGTGAAGGAGGACTGCACTAAGGTAAAGGAAGCTATTCAGGGATTTTTTTTTTTTTTTTTTTTTTAACCCTTACAACCCCTTTAAAGGGACCCTGTCTCCCATCCAGGACTCTGAGCAGCTCGTCCCCTCTTATCGCGTGTGTGGGGTGTGTCAGTCATATATGTGGGTTGGTACACCGGCCTCTAAAAAGGATGTTGTTGTTGTCTAGACAATTTGGGGTTTTTAGAAATGTATGCATGTTTACATCCGCTGTTATATGCACTGTGTACTTGCACGCACCATTAGAGCACATGAGTGAAGAAGGCTGTGAGGTTGTAATTCTGTAAAAAAATATATATAAAAATTGAACAAAAGAGGGCGCCACAGCACTACAAACGTATGAATAAAAGTTGCTTATGGAGCCACTCATCCATAGTTTTAGTCTCCAAAATATGGGGGATCTCGCCAGTATCCGAGCTGGCTGATCACATTTCAAAGGCATCACTTTCATCAGAGCCCCAATGAAGAAGGTGATGCCTTCAAAACACATGAGCCAGCTCGTAATCCTGGTGAGGTCCCCCCATATTTTGGAGACCAGGACTACTGGGTTACGGACGTGTGGCTTGATGAATGATTTTTTTTATTCATGCAACGATGTACTAGACTGGAGCATCCTCTTCTTCTCTTTTTTTTATTTTTATGGAGGCTTCAGGAGAACCCCAGTTCCAGAGGGCAGCTAGGCTTGAAGCGATTACTCCTGTAACTCAAAGTACCATCTATACCCATGCCAGTCTATCTCACACATGCGTAGGAGAGATTTCTTGCTTTAGACAAGCTGTAATTATGTGTCTGGGAGTCGCAGGCCCACCTCCCCTTCTTTCTTTTTTTCTTCCTTCTGCTTTCTTCTTCTCCACGAGAGCAGGACTAAATGTATGGTGTGGTCTGGGTGAAGCTGAACTGAGGCAGCTTGTGATTATTTTGTTGTAGTGTGGTACATGGGCCGCTTAGTGTACTAACCTGGGACAAGCTGTTCCCATCCAGCACCATTCAATGTGAGCCACTAGATGGGATCGAGATATGAGCCTGGAGTGGCATCTCCAGTTTTCTGAATTTGATTAACAATGAGTACATCCTGGCGCCTTTCTGCCCACCTTTTTTTCTTATGCCTCATGCCCATGGACGTTTTTACAGCCACTTCTCTGAGCATTTTTTGCAGCTTAAAAACGGCTCTCCATGTTGGCCTATGGCCTCATGCCCACCATGACGTTTTTGAGCTGTAAATGGCTGAGCCGTTTTTAAGCTGCAAAAAAAAAAAACGGTCCAGTGCGTTCTGAAGCTCCAGCGTTAGAGCTGTAAAGACGCCGGCAAACGTGATTTAACGAGGCTTAACGCTGTGTTAAGCCTCGTCCGGCATTTCTTTCTCTATTCAAAATCAATGGTTCCCTATGGGAGCCCATTGATTTGAATAGAGGTCGGATCAAGATGATCTGACTTCGGGGGTCTTATTAAAGGGGGCTCCCAGATTCCGATAAGCCCACTGCCCGCAGACGACCCCGACAACAAATAGCCAGGCTTGTCGGGAAGATGCCCTTGTCCCCATCCCCATTCCTGACCGGCCGGGCGGAGTGCTCGGATAAGGGTCTGGTATGGATCTTGGGGGAACCCCAATGCCATTTTTTCGACATAGGTGTTGCCCTTAAAATCCATACCAGACCGAAGAGTCTGGTATCATCCTGGGGGGAACCTCACGCAAATTATTATATATTTTTTTTAATTTGCAGGTGGGTTCCCCTTCAAGATTCTCTGTACACGAGACGCCCCGCAAGTCGGATCATCTTGATCCGACTTCTGGTGTGACCTCTATTCAAATCAATGGGCTCCCATAGGGAACCATTGATTTTGAATATAGAAAGAAAAGCGCGCCTGAAAACTAGCACGGCAAAACATGCATTGAATTCAATGCAAAACACGGAAAAAAAATTCGTTTTTAAAAACTCAGCTTTTTTCCTAGCGTCTGTACGAGCTTTACAATACCTTTTTTAAAATCTCAGTGGGCATGAGGCCTTAATTCTGCGCTGTAATTTGTTTCATTGTCCAAAAAAAATATTTTTTAAATGCAGTGTTTAGATGAGATGTCCTGCTGCATGCATGTACAACATTTTGTCGATAGAATTACATTTTTACAAGATGAGTTATTGCGCTATTCACATCATATTGTGTTCGTAATAAAGCTCAAGCCTGTAAAATGGGCTTGTAAAAATACTGTTTTTATTAGAACAGGCACATTGTAATATATAATATTGCAGTGAACATTGTATACAACTTGAGACCATATACAAAATGTGACACGTGTGAGGTTTTTTGTAAGCGTGAAAAGCTTTTTTATTACTGAGGCTTGATTTATTTCAGCACTGGCTTTGTGGTCTGTCTTCAGTTCTCTGCTTATACATTTTTGAGGGCAGCATTTAACTATATATATATTGGGACACAAAAATGTTATCTTTTGTGTATGTTGTGGTATCTGCAGTCACCACAGCTGTCTGTGTGCACATGACTTGTGCACAGTATGGCTTTGTCATCTGTGTCACATCTGGGGATTTGTTGTATGATTTAAATGGATTTCCTGTGGCTGTACATCGGCCTCCACCCAAAGGTTGGCCTGGGTTTTTGGTTATATTACTTGCAAAAGTTGCAGGGTTCAGCAACCTTAAATGTTTGTTTCTTGTTTTTTTCTTTTTTTTACCTATCGACACATGGTACTTGGAGGACATATATTCTCTCTCTCTTTTTCTCTTTCTCCCTCTCTTTTTTGCCTACCTCCATGCTGCTTCACCTGATTCCTTCCTTTTCAAAGGGTCAAACCGGTGCCAGATTTCATGTGAATTTCAGTAAAAGACACTTTAAAAAAAATGAATGCTGAGTAACTTAAAGTTCAAGGTTCTGGGTGCAGCTCTACGCCCCCCCCCCCTTATACTTGCCTGAGCCCAATCTCCACCTTGCAATGTGCATGAGAACAGTGACTCTCCCAGGTTTCTCTCTCCTCATTGGCTCTCGCGCCACAGTAGGAGCCATTGCTGCAGTCAATCCCAGCCAGTAAGGACCCAGAGGTTTTCATACTCCACGTTTTTTTACTGGCATGACATCCTGTATCTCATAGGGGAAAGCCTAGCTATGTGCACTGGATACATTTCAAAAGAATAGAATGGTGGCTGGCAGGATAACCAGGTAAATCGAGAAATAACGAAACATGGTGCATGCATAAACCCCTTCACAGAAAAACTAACATGTATGAAAACTTTTATTCTGGGTTATTATATACACTTTATTCTGCACTTTATAATCTACTGTTGGTTCCATCATCCTTGCATACCCAGGATCAAATTTTTACAGGGATTTTACCAGTTTCTCAGAACACTGGGTAAACAACCTTCAGGCTCAAGCTGGAGTTGAGCTTTAGTGCACTGCAGAAAGTGTTCTTACCAACAAAACTATCAGTCCCAAGTAAGGGAGTGAGAAGTGTTTTAGAGCAGATATTCCACTTTTGGGTGGAACTCTGCTTTAAGCAGATGCTTGCCTTTCTTAAAAATGTTGATACAAGCTTTAAAGGAAAAGTGTCTGCCGACCATAAATACCACCTTAGCCAAGTTTTTTTTAGGCTGAAAATACACCACTTGGCTTATACTTGAGTCTGCATCGATTCTGTGTCGAATTTGGTTTGTGCGCCTGATCTCTGTGACGCAAGTTGAGTCGGCTTCCTGTAGCGTGGCACTTGTAAATATTGTGGGCAGTGCTTGGCGGGCGGGGAGGAGGGAGGGTGACGACGACAACTGGCACCCCCATAAGCAGCCGCTGATTGGCCAGCTTGGCTGCACGTAACATGACTGACGGAGCCTGATGCTCCGCCCACCCTCCTCCACATGGCTTTCTCCTTCACTGTATCTTCTCCCCGGCCAGAGAGACCCCAGCCAGCGGGTTAACGGCAGGTTATGTTACTACCACTGGGATGGGCACTGACAAGCATGCAGATGGACACCCTAGGCTTATACTCGAGTCAATGAGTTTTACCATAATTTTTTTTTTTTTCGTGGTAAAATTAGGTGCCTCGGCTTGTACTTGAGTATATACAGTATATGATTCGCTTTAGTTTTGCATAAACATTGAACATCCCCATAGACGAGCATCACATTTTGTTATTCTCTTTCTCTCTTAAGCCGTTACACACGGTACGATTGTTTGCCAACCAAGGGTCTGATTTTTGTCAAAAGGCCGTGTGCCAGGATCTCGTCTTGCATACTAACGTTACACCATTGTCGTGCCACAAACACGAACTTGGTGACATACTATGAGGAATTTCAGCTTTTGAGCCCCACCCTTTGGTCCCCTTCTGCTAATTTCATGTTTGGGGAGCATTGATTCCGAGCATGCATGTTTTGTACTTTCGACTTGTGTGATGGATTTGTGTACTGACCATATGAAAATCAGACGTGGAGCTGTTGTCCGCCAAAAATTTACTAGCCTGTCCTCTAGCCTGTTGGCTGAAAATTAAACAACTATTGTCAAAAGGAGCATACTAACGGTAAGAATTGAGGACAACAGTCTGTCAACAGACAATCCCCTTCCAACAATCGAACGGTGTGTACGAGGCTTAAGTCCCCTTTCACACTTGTACAACTTTGGACTGCAAAATCGCATGACAAGTCATTCTCCATGATTTTCAATGACTTCCATTCATATTGGCACGACTTTAAGTCGTGCTGACTTCAAAGTAGTCCCTGCACTACTTTGGTCCAACTTCCATGCAAGTTGATGTCCGTAGACCTCAATGTGAAACCCTCAAGTAGCATGCAAATCGTACCTGAATAATACACGATTTCCGTACGACTTTGTAAGCACAAGCAGCTTTTTGACCCTCCAAACAGCCCAAAAAGATGTTCTTGTTCTTGTCCTTGTCCTCTGCTTCACCTCCTCTTCTTCCTCATGCACTGCTACTGCTGCAGCAGCAATTACAACTGCTGTGGCAATATATTGAGTAGCAAACATTTTCTGTCACAACACACCACACCACAACAACCAGGAAGCAAACAGGAATTGGAAACAACTATGGCAGGAAAAGGAATTGCCTTACACCATGTATGTTTTCATTGGTTAATGCCAAAGTTGTGGCAAAGTAGTACTGATCCAAAATCAAAGTCGTGCGGTTTTTGCGGCCGTGAAGTCGTACAAGTGTGAAAGGGGCCTAAGGCTGGGTTCACACTTGTGCATGTGATTTGCACCACACTGATGCAATGTCTGTGTGATGCAAATTCAGCCATACAGATTGTATGGTGGAGTTTGCATCGCATTTGCACCGAAAAGGTGCAGGACCCTTTTTCTGGTTTGCACTGGAATCAGATTGTGTGGGTATGTATAATAGCATACCTGGAAGGGGTAGTTTTTATTTAGAAAAAAAAAAAATATTCGGAAAACTGGTAGTTTTGTTGAATGAAAACTTTCTGCAGTGGCACTAAAGCTCAACTCCAGCTAAAACCTGTTTCCCCAGTATGCTGAGGAACTGGTAAAATCCCTGTGAATTTTTTTATTACTGGGTATGCAAGGATGATGGAGCCTAAAGTAGATTTCATAAAGTGTATATACTAACCCAAAATTAAAGTTTTCACATATTCAAAAAAAAATTGAAATCCATTTATCATTTTCCCAAAATCCCAATAAAATACATTTTACGTTTTTGGTTGTAACATGACGAAATGTGAACAATTTCAATGGGTATGAATACATTTTCAAGGCACGGTCTCTTTGACCGTCGGGGCGGAGCCTATATCTGGCATCCCCCACTTTAAAATGTAAAAACACCCCACTGTGCCCTCTGCATTACCTAATATCTTTGTCACTACTTTTTACTCCCTCTCCACAACTGAACCCCTCTACATTACACCACTCTGTAATCCCTGCATGTCTCACAGCTCTGCCCCTTCCTACCTTACTCATGCACAGATGGGGCGCAACAACGCTAAACAGAGGGCAGAAACTGCTGGAGTTAATATGAAAAATTAACAAGCTGATGATTGGTTGCTAGAACCACCTAGCAACCAATCGCCTGCTAGTTAACGTAGCGTTTCCCATCCTCCTATTTAGAACTGCCCCACTGTCTCTCTCCCTTCCCTGCTGTACAGGAGAGACTGTCTTTTCTTTCTCCTGCTCCGCTGTATCAATTCAGTGGCCGGTCCTGCGTCTGTCACCCAGGTAGCGGTACAGTCCGTACCCAGCCTGGGCACCCTGCACCCTGTTGCGGCTCGCCTCTCCCTGCGCTGTCACAACCGTCGCTGCTTCACTTACGGAGGCACCGGGGTGGATTCCCCCCCAGTAGGTACGCCACTGGATATAAGCAACTAAATTTATGCAAACCGTAATATTTCCTAGCTCATGCTTGTCGCCCTATTACTGGGTAGCCTCATCCACTTATAGGTTGGCATGAAAGACCAAGCTCCATCTTTTATAGGACAAATAATAATAATAATATTTTATATTTTTAGCAGTCTATCTCTGGATCTGCTGATTTTTGAGAGGTTTTATTCAACAACCTCCTAATAATAATGCATTTTTACAGTGCGTTAAGGTTTGAAATGATGCATATTTGGAATGATGCTCCCTTGGGGTTTCCGGGGTATTGAGAAATGGTGAGCCAGTAACAATATTACAAACGGAAAATGTCCCAGCACATTTACCAGCTAGCCTGCAAAAAAAAAAAAACTGACCCTACCTAATAGCTAATGTTAACCACTTCCATACAGGGCACTTGTACACCTTCCCACCCAGACCAATTTTTAGCTTTCAGTGCTGTTGCACTTTAAATTACAATTGCGCGGTAATGCTACACTGTACCCAAGCTAAATTTTTATCATTTTGTACCCACAAATAGAGCTTTCTTTTGGTGGTATTTGATCACCTCTGGGATATTTATTTTCTGCCAAAAAAAATTACTGAAAATTTTGAAAAAAAATTAAAAAAAATTTGTTTCCGTTATAAAACATTGTAAATAAGTACGTTTTCTCCTTCACTAATGGGCACTGATGGTACTGCACTGACTGGCACTGATAAGGTGGCACTGATGGGCACCGATGAGGTGGCACTCATGTGGTGGCATTGATGATGGGCACTGATGGGCGGCATGGATGGGCACGGATAGGCGGCATGGATGGGCACTGATAGGCGGCACGGATGGGCATAGATGGGCACTAACTAATGTGTTGTACTAATGGATGCCAATCGGTGCCAAACAATGCCTGCCAATCTGATGTCCGTTGTGGGCACTGATTGGCATCCATTGTGGCACTGATTGGCATCCATTATGTGTCATCCCTGGTGGTCTAGGGTACCATACCTTTGATTTAAATCCCTGGTGATCTAGTGGAATCCCTGGTGGTCCAGTGGGCATCCTCAGGGGGGGCTGTGCTGATAATTGATCAGCACAAACTCCCCCCTGTCAGAGGAGCAGCCGATCGGCTCTCCTCTACTCGCGTCTGACAGACGCGAGTGAGGAAAAGCCGATTACCGGCTTTTGCTGTTTACATCGTGATCAGCCGTGATTGGACACGGCTGATCACGTGGTAAAGTGTCTCTGTGAGAGACCCTACCTACGATTGCCGCGATGCGCGCCCCCGGGGGCGTGCATCGGCTTAATATCCTGAGGACGTCATATTACGTCCAGTCGGGATTAAGCAACCACTTTGCCGCCGTCAATCTGTCATTGGCGGGCGGCAAGTGGTTAAAAACAGAGGGTTTAGTTGCACACATTTGCAAATATACGTGAAAGCCACAGTGCCTCGCCAAGGCTCCTCTGCATACTGTGGTCCTAACTCTATAGTGCAAATAGTTGGAACACACACAGTATAGCAGTGGATAACAGTATGTAGAGACCCTACCTTAAGCTTGAGGGTGTCTAGTTTAAATTCAGACGGCCTCTAGACTGTAGTCAGCCTGCGCTCTGATTTCTTCTTTGGGCTTCCTCTTGGTTGAGATGATGTGCTTCTGCCTGCTGCTGTGTAGTGTTTTTTCCTTTGAGAGAACAAGGTTTTGAGACTTTATTTTTTTGCTCTGGCCGGTCACTGAGAGGTTAAATGCCAGTGATGCATGTTAGGGAAGTGCTAAATATTTGTGGCTACCTTACAGAATCTTCTCCCCTTCTTCCTCCCTTTTTTTTTTTTTTTTTTTATTATTATTAATTTTTGCTTCCCAGGCTCAGCCTGGAGATGGTGTAGTTTTAGGAAATTACCTGCCTCCCCCCCCCCCCCAAACCGGGAGCAATGTGAAGATGGTAGGTGGTGAATTTGAGCTGAGATATGTGGTGTGGCCTACTGATAGGCACAACTTCCTCTACCAATCCTTGAACTAAGGTTTCACCTGCCAAATTTTACAGATTTTTAGATCCTTAAATTAGAGCTGGCTACATGTTGAAAAGGAGAAGTGTTTTAATGACAAACTACAAAACAACTTGTGTAGCAATTCTATTTATTTTTTATTTTTTTTTAGCAGAAGTTGTCCTCTTTAAAACAATATTTTTATGTTCTTCTCTGGAGCAACCTTAGAATAACCGTGATAACTTTTTTTTTTCTTTTCAGTGTTATACCTTTACTCAAACAGTCGATTGGTATCCTGATGCAAAGAACTCCTACTGTTTTGGATCATGTACTTCCTGAGTGTTACCAGAGGGTATGTTTTACATGCATTGTGAGCTTTTCTTACAGCAGTGCTCCTGTCGGATATAAGCGATCCTTTAGTCCAATTATATTAATGAATATTTAAGTTATTAAAGCTGCTTTTGTAACTACATGAGGTCTGTCATCCTCTCATAAAATGCTGCAGAACTGGAGGCTAATCTGATACATATAAATATATGTCCAATGTAGCTGCATGTAGAATATAGCCCCAGTCTAGAGTTTTCTAAACATTTGGCCAGTTTATTGTCCTGCGGACTTTAGGTGGCCCAGACTGTCGCCAGCAGAATTGAAATATATTTTCTGACATCAGTAAGCGTAAACATTGGCACGTTTTGGTATTGGGGGAAGAAATGGTGCCTCACTGTTGGTGCCAGTGGTAGAAATGGTGTCCCGTTGGCAGAATGGCCGGATAAAGGCAAGAAACAGGCCGCATCTGCCCCCCCCCCCCCCCCCCACAGTTTGGAGCCCTTTAATCTAGAGTCTGTTTTTGCTGTATCTGTTAACGCTTGTAATAAAGCAAAAAAGCAGGCCTGCTAATTGCCAGCAGCGAGACATTTCCTGCTTATGTAGCCAGGCACCCCAGCAGGCTGAATATGCCTGGGCGACTGGTCAAACCCATGCCCCTATACGTTCTGTGCAGGTGGTGGTACACCCCACCAAAGCAATGGGCAGGATGTTGTCTACCTGTTCCTGCCTACTACACTGATCGGGTCAACTTGCTGTGAAGCCACATACAGAGCTGCCAACAGAGGCCCGTTTCACTGCATGTGCATCAGAAAGGTTGACCTTGGGAAATGTAGATGGTAGCCATTTCTGCACAAATAAATACACCCAGGTTTTGGCCCTCAACCCCTTTTATGGAAGGCGGACAATTCTGATATTCTTCCTCATTCAATTTTTCTTGATATGCTTTCTGATACCAAAACACGATCTGCAGCAGATACTTTGGGGGGGGATTTTCCGATTGTCAGTATTGGCGATGTGTTACCACGTATTTTGCATATCTTGCCTAGCAGGGCAGTGTTCACCATTTTTGAAGCATTATTGCACACCTGCCTACAAAATGAATAAATAAGTGGACCCAGCTGCTGCCACAAAGTATTGAAGAACTCTGATAAACTAAACAAACTCCACAGGGGTGCAGCGCTATGTTACCAATAATTGACATTGGTTTAAAATAAGTGAAAACAAGTGTAAAAACCGTTCAACTTTGTAATGTATGAAAGTCTAGAACGATAACGTGCTTAGTGCTTGTACTATTCACAAATGCAGAATTTGTGACAATTCATCCAATAGTTATGATGGTATTCTCATGCGTCCCTGAATGCAGAGTGTACTGATGTAATTGTCTAAAGTCAAATCCCTCTTAAAAAGCCGCCAAATACTCACCTGAGCCCCCCTCTCAATCCAGGCATGTGCACAGGAGCCTGTCCTGCGTCTCTCGCTTTTCATTGGCCATCAACTCCCACCGATGTCAATCATCGCAGCCAATGGGGGATGGGGCCAAGCTGTGGCTTTTTGTGTCTTATGGGCGCATATAGCGGGGCTTGGGAGCAAGCACACACCAGTGCCCCCTCCCCGTAGCAAGCAGCTTGCTATTGGGGACATTGGTCAAGAGGGAGGAGCAAGGAGCGCCGATGGGGGAGCAGAGGATCATGGCTGCTCTGTGCAAAACCAGAAAAAAATTACTTTTAATATCACTTCACTTTATTTATTCAGTGGATCAGCTTGTCTTGTTAAAGCCATATCCTGCTTTTAGTTTTGAGTGTACTCCTCCATAAACTGCTTTGCTTATACTGGATATTTTCTCCTATAGGTGCAACAGTTACAGGGTGTTTACCACCTTCATGACCCACATTTCTGGACGCTCTGCACAGACGTTTATGTTGGTACTCTGAAGCTGGTAGTGGGACCTGAGGCTGATACCCGCTGGATTCTCAGTCAAACTCATAATATTTTCACACAGGTATTGTCTTCCTGAACATTTTATTTTTATTTTGTTTCCTATTCTTAATATTTTCTGCTTTGGTTGTCATCTGCTTCTAAAGCAACATTTAAGCAGTATGTAGTAAGCATACACAGCCTATTGGCTGTTAAAGAACAGTGCAGAACAAAATATGGTGTTTAGTCCGCAGTAGAGCGGCGTTGGTATTAAAAAGAATTTACCTCCTAGATGTTTTGTAGACATCTGTTTATTAACTGGGCAACCTTAGATGGCAGTGGCCTGAAATGAGAGCAACGGGGACTGCTATCGCTTTTCTGAGAATGCTAGTTCTTGCAGGTATGCAGTCCCAGATGTTTTGACTTTGCTTGCTGCATGTCTATGAATCAATTAAAGCTGGGGCAGATAATCCCTTAAAGGACATGTGGATAAAAAGCTTCTTGCGCAATGGTTTTGTAGTACAGCACTTCTAGCCAAAGTGTTCTACTCGTACGCACCAACAGGTGGCAGACATGAGAATTGAGAAGCATGGCTTACTGCAGACTGTCGCAGCTAAAACTTAAAGGGGTTGTAAAAGTAAAAAAAAATTTCCCTAAATAGCTTCCTTTACCTTAGTGCAGTCCTCCTTCACTTACCTCATCCTTCGATTTTGCTTTTAAATGTCCTTTATTTCTTCTGAGAAATCCTCACTTCCTGTTCTTCTGTCTGTTAACTAAACACAGTAATGCAACACTTTCTCCTGGTTGTGGAGAAAGCCTCTTGAGGGGGGAGGGGGCGAGCAGGCAAGTCAGGACACTACTTTGCAGATAGAGAAAGGACCTATGTGTTAGTGGGCGACCTGACACTCCTGCTTGCCCCATCCCCCCCCCCCCCCTTAAGAAGCTTTCTCCACAACAGGGAGAAAGTGTCGCATTACTGTGTTTAGTTACAGACAGAAGAACAGGAAGTGAGGATTTCTCAGAAGAAATAAGGACATTTAAAAGCAAAATTGAAGGATCAGGTAAGTGAAGGAGGACTGCACTAAGGTTTTGTTTTTTTCACCACGGTGAAACAAAATAAATGAATTGTGAGTGGTTATTCTCACAATTCATTTATTTTGTTTCACCGTGGTGTCTGGAATTATTCATTTCATTATTCATCCATTAACAGTTCACTTTTAACAACTTATTGTTATTGATTTATCATATATGGACTTTTCATTTGACTACACTGTCACTTGGAGTTGATACAGACTATCAGTATTACATCATTTTTTTATTTTTAGCGCCACAAAATAGTTTTTGCACATTTTCACCACTTTCTTGTTTCACTAGATTGTTTGTGGCTGCTTATTATTTGGATAGCGCAGATTTGCTTTTGTTTTAAACGTGTTGGTGTATTCACACTCTGGTGCTCCCCCCCCCCCCCCCCAGGTAATAAATGATCACATTGGAGTGTGTGACCTCGCAGTTAAGTTTGGTCAAATCCAGCCTGTGAACCACATCTGGGCTCTGTAGCTGTAGTGAAATCCTGGGCTTCCCAATAATGTGGTTTCCATATGTATGTGGGATAACGGAAAAAGCTAGATAGTGTGATATTGCTTTTGATAAAAAAACTTTTAAATGAAACAAACAAAAAGCCCCCGTCCAGGGTACTCGCATGGACAAGGTTAGTGCACCACTCTAAATGGGGTAGATTGTCTTTGACAGCTTATTCTTTGAGCTGGACGCATGCTCTCGGCACATAACCATCAGCCGTGTGTGCACGTGTTTGTTAATTTAAATACTATTGGAAATGGTTTGTTATATCTGTTCGGTGAGTGCACAAAAATAAAAAAAATGTTCCTGGCTGAACTCTGAGCTGGCTTTGCTGCACTGAATTCATTAACATTGTTTTTTAATCTTTTTAGTTCCCTACATGAACTACAGAACAACCCTTCCTCCCCAAATTAATGAAGTAACTGATGTCTCTTTTTACAGGCTGGCGTCAGGCAGTTGTATGTACAGATAGACTCCGCAGCAATGTGAACCCTCAGCTGACCTCATATCGGACCAAAGTGTGGACGTGAACACTAGGACCTGAGCTCCTACTCTGATGAAGCCACTGCAGCAATGCACCAATGGGACCAAGCCTCACTCACCTGCTTCTGGGCAGAGAGGGTCTCCCACTTGTGCCACATCTCCTTCAATTGCAAATGTACTTTTATACAGCGTAATGGACTGCATATCGGATGTTGCCTTTTAACACTGTCCAAGAAACCCGGTGCCTCTTATCAAGTCATGATGTGCTGTTGAGCTGTATTCAGTATAGCCATTCTGCCAGTCACACTATCAGATATACATATATGCACCTTAGGTCTATTGACTCTCTATCCATGATTTGACTTGAACTGAAACCAAAAGCATGCAGCATCTCTGGCGGTGGACATGGAGGGCAATATCGGTGTTCCTTATGAAATGCAGCATCCGTATACAAACTGTTATAACTTGCTCAACTCTAATCAATGCCAGGGAAGGCAGTCAAATGCACTGTGTGAATACAGTGCAAAGTTTGGCAAACCTGTTTATAAAAAAAAAAAACCTGACCTCTTCATTGCTTATTGTAAAGAACAGGGAAATAATTTACTCTTCAGTCTACTTGTAGATCTCTGTGGACAGTGTTATAATTAGCTAAACCAGCAAGACTGCCAGTGAGCAAAGTGACTATGCCAGTTACAGCCCCCACCCAGAAACGGGATAGTAGAGCTATAACCCAAGTGCCTTCCCCTAACATTTGGGAGACCTATTGCCCCATAGCACAACGGGACATGCGTTATGCTATATCTTGATGTCATCTTGGTTGTATCCTGCATTCTATCTGGGACATATCTCTGTGGACTATATTTTTATTGCCGCATCACAGAAAAGCTGGATGTAAGAAAAAAACACAATATAAAATATTTCAACTGGTACACTGATGCACTTGATCATTTAGTAAGTGGCGTCCAATAGTCTGCCCTAACCAGGCTTGCTTCCATAAATGCCTTTTTATTATGTGACTTTTTATGTGCAGGAACGAACGTTCTGTTGCTGTGCAGGCTATACTGTGATCATGGAAAGCTTGGAATCTCCTGCATTCATCTCTTATTCCAGGATATCTGACTTTCTTCAAGGAGGAATTTCCTTCATGCTCGGCACAAGGGCTAAAGAAAATACACAGAATTTTAAAGTACAAATGTGCAAAGTAACTCTGCTTTAGAGCGACCAGTCCCCACAATTGTTACGGTTTTTAATTAAAAATAATTTGGATTATGAATACATGGATAACTCGGGGAAATTGTCCAGTGCACAATCTTTGGAAGATACTTTTATCCATGGTGCCATGTTTTTTTTTTTTAGCAATCCCCTCTTTATAAGGGAACTGTGGGCATATGGAGCAAGCAATCCATAACTAAGATGTGCAATTTTTTATTTATTTTTTTGATCATTAATATGAAGCATTTGAAGATTGGGTTCACTTAAAGTAAAACGATAGACAAAACTCTTTATTTTATTTTTCATTTTGGGTAGAGTAAGGGAGGATTTTAACTGTCAGGTGTTTGTTTTTATTCTTGTCCCCATCTGTGTCTCATTGGGGAAATTTGCCTTCACTTCCTTTACAATAGCCAAAGCAGGAAGTGAGGAAATCCATACAAACTAGGGGAATCCATTGAATTTGCAAACTCACCAGAATTGGTGTCCATATTGGCAGATTTCCCCTCTATTATTTTTCTGGGGACATCCCAAAATGTTATATTCTCTTATTTTCACCTTCAATTATAATTGTAAACAGTACAAATGAAGAGGCTGAATCTCCCTAATGGTAGCACAGAAGGCCATAGAGACCTAGTGGGTGTTCTAATCCCTCTCCACTCTGTGCAAAACAAAAGAAGTGTTTCCTCAAATAAACTTTTAATGCGGGCTAGTCTTTTTTAGTGAGTTTTTCCTTCCAGAGTTCCTATCCCCAGTATTTCTTCATGAAGTGTAGACATTTGGTTCATATGTCTATATTGTCTGTATTCTAATGCATCAGGATAGCTATGGCAGGTGCACTAAGTTAATGCAAGTTTGAGGATCTGGACTTAAAATAACCACTTGTCAGTTATTACAACTTGCCCATAATATCACTTTGCATGGAATGACAAGTTAGTTTTACCTCCATACGGTTATCTTTTTGTAGTTGAAATATTCTTTATGTCCAATTGATGACTCCATCTCCTATTCAATACTGTACGTGTCCCACATAGTATTAAAAACTTTTCTAGTTGAGCTCCATTTACCTTATGGGAAACTGGAAAGGAACTTGGCACAACTCAGCGCAAACACCTAAAACCCTGATGTGTTTGATTATTATATAATGTGTAGTAACTCATACCAACAGCTTTTTTCAGCCAGAATGTGGTTCCATCCCCTGCTCCTTGCTCACCACTGTCACTTGTAAACACTGAAGCCTTCTGTGTTTTCAAGGACAACGTTCCTCTCGGTTCTCACAGATCCCTGCTTGCTGCGCACTCAAGGCGGGAACAAGGGAGATGTAGAGGCAGCGTGGGATGGGGCATAACATAGTAAAGTGCACTGTGATCCCCATCTGTGCTCGGGCACACAGAGGACGATTTTTCCTGCAGGTGAGAAAGGCAGAGCGGCCTACATGGCTGGAAGGTACTAGAGTCATGCCTGGTAGGTGAGATGCAAGAAAGATTTTGGGCGGGGTAGAGATGAGGGCTGTGGAGGGGTGGAAATGAGATGTGAAAGAGAGCTGAACCCTCTACTCTGTATGTAGCGCACTCCTCAATGCGTCACTCTGTACACGCCCCACCCCTGAACTTTGTACGTAGCATACCCCTGAACTTTGCACATAAAGCAACCCTGGTATTTATTGCATCTTTAAGATCCTCCCACTGTTGGTGCAATTTGGCCATACCCACTGTTTAATGCTGTTTGATGGCAAGGGGGTTGCTTGGTCAATTTCTTGCACCTATTCTTTGTGGGGGTGCCCATTATAAGTTTTTATATAGCGTTACAGATACAGCCGAAACTTTGAGGGCACCTTTAATGCTGATGTGGCCCGTGATGAAAGTTTTTTGTACCCTCTTTTCTAAGGTATAGTAAACATTTGCCATAGTACTAGTTTGTTGTGTTTTGGAAAATACTACATGAATTCTATCTTCGTGAATTGACCCCACTATGTTTTTGGTATTGGCTGTTAGCCATGTACCAAAAATCACGGTCATATGCTCTTATCTGCAGTTCCAACTTTGGGGGGGAGGGGGAGCTTACTTTAGCTGGTTACAGTTCCAGAAATCCTAAAATTCCATACCAATGCAAGCATCAAGATTTTAACTTCAGGCTGGGTTTTCATGTTTCAGTCTATCTACGGTGATTGATGGGATTAGTGTACTGAAGAAGCTAAATGCCATCTTGTGATCAGATTGCCTGTTGGCTTGTTTTCCCTATCTAATTTACTTAAGGCCAGGTTGAGTGTACAAAAACAATCCATGGTTTTTGGAGCAGGGCAAATTGTATCTTTCTGACTTCAAAATTAAATAAAAAGAATCCGTACTCTTTTACAATACTGTGTGCTAACTTTAACTTGTCTTCACCTTTTAAGATGTTTGGTTAATTACTTGTTTGGGCAAATACATGTTTTATGTCCAGTCAGTTCATCCCTCAAGTCAAGCACATATTTGAGTGCAGGCTGTCTGCACACAATAGGAGTGTGGGGGATGAGGAGTCATCAGTGTGTGAAGCCGACCATAGATGAAGCGTGTTTCTTTCCCGCAACAATCGTTCAAGTCTCCCATCAACACAGTCATTGTTGATTGGGGAATATTTCCAGTGGAGCTATTGTGTTCTCTCTGTGTGGGGTGGGGTGGGGTGGGGGTCTGCTAGGGCAGTGGTCATCAACCCTGTCCCCACTAACAGGCCGGGTTTTATGTATTGCCTTGGGAGATGCAGACTAGAATACTGCAATCACTGAACAGCAAATGATATCACCTGTGATGTATTTCAGTTATCTTGCAAACCTGGCCTCTTGGTGGGCCCTGAGGACAGGGTTGATGACCACTGTGCTAGGGGAGTTGCAACCAGGAGGACACCCAGTAATTATAATTACCCAATATATAAGAAAAAGTGAGGGCCAAGGGGGTACCACATTAAAATAGACTATAAATTGTAGATTTAGGACTGTTATGGGTGGACTTTAAAGGTACCAAAAGGAATTCGCCATAATTTGAAAAAATATAAATTTTAATACCTATTTATATAAGTTACAAAAATTCATATTAAAAACACACAGATTTGGCTCTCCATAGGAGTCATACAATTTTAACAATTACTTAATGATACATATAGGACAATATAAGTCTACATTTCGCTTGTCTCTTCCTCAGGACTTATTGTCACATATGAAAGAGGGAATCTGTATAGAAAGAAAAATAATAATCAAATGCATGTAAAGTCAGTGGGCATATACATGTGTATATCTCAAGGAGAGGGTCATATTTGATGGAAAAGTGCATGTATATAGGAAACCACCTCCTGACGTTGGCGGAGAACCTTAAAATGTGTGGCATGCATCATAACTGCCCCCTCCAGGACGGCATATGAAAACTATTGGATCACTCTAAAGAAAATAGACCAAGAAAAATGTATATTTAAAATTTAATCCGAAGAGTGTCACTAATAAATCAGGGAAATGTATCTGATCTAATTATTATTGCTTACGCGACCGCACTATAGATTCTAGCTTAAATAGGTGGTCTTGAATATCATGCAAAAGAAGGACTGCAGAGCAAAATCCGACAATTACTGTGGACAGAATGATGATGATGATGATAATGAAGATGGATATTAATTCTATTATTACAAAAAAGGTTTTGTCTAATTTAGCAACAAGGCAAAAAAGATACCAATGAGAAAAGGAAAAAAAAAAAAATATATATATATATATATATATATATATATATATATACCTTCAGTTTTGTGTAGCAATTATAGAAGGATATGGTGATGCAGGAAAGCCCTAATGTAACAATATATCAATACAGATAGAGACAAAATAATAAGGATTCCATTAAAAGAAAAGCATAAATAATAGTTTTGGTATAGTCTTTGTAGCCTACACCACAACTTACCAAGGACACCCTAATCAGCCTATAATGGAGTCCAATGTTGGTAACACCAAACGATTAATAGAAACTACCAACTCACAATGACTATAATGTAAATATAAATTTGAAACATCTGTATCAACCACCAGCTGAAAACGTTTATAGCAGGGGTGGCAAACACAAGGCCCGCGGGCCGAATCCGGCCCGCCAGACCTTGCCATGTGGCCCGCGCAATGGGCTGTCCGTTGCCACTAGTGGTGCAACGGATCGTGACTGATCCGCGGAGCGCACCGCTGCCTCGGCCTTAGGAAAGGCCGCGGCTTCGGCCTAGTTCCGGAGCGGTCGGCCATCTTGGTACACCCGGCGGCGGCTGCCTAGGTGTGCGCTGACATCATCACCCCTCCCTCATCTGCTTGTGGATCTTTTAGCTGGCTATTCTGCAAGAGCGCGTAGTGCAAGTACAGTGAGTTTTGCTATTACTAGTGGGGGCAATGTTGGACTGGCTATTATTACAGTGATTACTAGTGGGGGCAATGTTGGACTGGCTGCTATTACAGTGATTACTAGTGGGGGCAATGTTGGACTGGAACAGTGATGACGAGTGGGGGGCAATGGTGGATGACTGGATGTTACAGTGAGGTGGGGGCAATGGTGGATGTTACAGTGAGGTGGGGGCAATCCCATCCTACCCCGTCCCCATCCCATCCTACCCCACTCCATCTCATCCCATCCTACCCCATGCCATCCTATACCAACCCATCCCCAGCCTATCCTACGGCACCCCATCCACCCCCATCCCATCTCATCCTACCCCATCCCATCCCATCCCAGGGTGGATGGAAGGAGAGTGGAGGGTGCAGAGGTCAGATATTGCACACGGTCCATAGCATACTCCTGTATCCTACATTTCTTACGCAGCAAACTCCTGAACCCTGCGCTCCATAAAACCAGTAGTAAACAAATGCAGTGACAATTATTTATGATAATAAATAGTGGACACGTAGTCTTACAGATACAACCGGCCCTTTGAGGGCAACCATACTTCTAATGCGGCCCCCGATGAATTTGAGTTTGCCACCCCTGGTCTATAGCATCAAAGCTCAGAATATTGCCACCAAAGGATTGCTAGAAACAAATATAGCAGAGCAACACCAACCTGTTATGATGGATCCATATAGTCTGCCACCGCTGATACCATTAGCCATACACACAACTTAAATAGAGCCAGAAAGCAGCGTCGGAACAGCTGATTCTGATCCTGCCTCAGCTGAAGCGACGCTACCAATTTCTCTGGTGGAGGGGGAAAAAAGAAAGATAACCCGAACGCCGCACGGGAATCGCACATGCGCCGTAGGTCTGTACGGACATCGCGCATGCGCTGTATGGACATTGCGAATGCGCAGTGTAAACAAAAGTGCGCACAAATGCAAGAATGTTACTTAGAATTAGCAGGCTGAAACCCAAATTATGGGAAACAATTGCCACCTCACATGTCAATTAGATTATTTACCAAGTGGCCAAAACAAAAATTATTAAGGGGCAGATGTCCAGCCATAATAGAACCAAGGAATGAAATCGGCAGAAAAAAAGGCACTATAGTGCTCTTGGAACCTGATAACATCCAATGAAAGTTATAATATCAAAGAATCAAAACTAATCAGTTAATATCTCTGGAGGGACAATATTACCTCATGGATCTGGGAGAGAAGATCCCCCGACTCCTACCACCGCATCTCCACCACCACCGACAAGCTAGGATGGTAACATCCCGCAGCCAGATATTGACCATGCCAGGGGTCTCCCATCCAATAAGAGATAATTGTTCCGATTTAAGGGACAATTTAGTTTGTGCCTGCTCCTTGGATGGGGGTATTGGAACAGAGGCACGCCGCACACATGAAATACACTAATGAACATTTCTACCAAGAATAACACAATAGAATACCCACCCTTAACGCTGATAATTTGTACAGACAATAATCATAAAGTATTATTCCATAATAAATGTCTTCTAGTTATGACCATATATCTAGACAGATTATATACAAAGATACTATATCATGGGATTGGAGATGACTGGTTCTTCTTTTCTTATTTATTAGTTCAAAGGAACTTAGAGATGCAGTAGAAGCAGCTAATATTAGTCTAAAAAAGGCTTGTAGCTCAGTGCTTCATTAAGGCCTGGAGGCGAGGTGGCATTTAAATTAAATATCCACATCGCCTCCCTATGTAATAGTTTAGTATTGACATTCCCTCCTCTCAGATCTTCAGTGATTCTTTCTAATACTGTGAACTGGATCATTGATGTATCATGTTTATGCTGAAGGGCAACATGCCTTCCTATTGGGGTATACAGTATATTTTTTTCTATTATAGTAGATATGATCATATATCCTTCTCCATAGATTCCTAAAGGTTTTCCTATATAAAATGATCCACATTTGCATAGTGCAATGTAGATTACACAATTAGTTTGGCAATCCACATAATGCTTAATTAAATGCATCCGTCCATTGGGTAGCATAAATGTTGCCCCCTCTAAGATCCAGCTACAATATTCACACTCCTCACATCTAAACATTCCTATCAACTCTGAATGTCCATAAATGTTTTGAAAATGAGAGTGGATCAGTCGGTCCTTCAATAATCTTAATTTTTTATGAGTGATTTGTGGATAATCTGCAACATATCTTTTGAGGATTGGATCACCTGTAAGAATATGCCAGTGTTTCTCTAACGTTTTCCTCACAACCTCATGATTGTTGGAAAATGTAGTAAGCACTCTTACTTTCTCTTGCTGTTTTTTCTCTTTACTGTCAAACAGCAACTCCCGTCTATTTTTAAGACAGACTTTTTTGTAGGCTTTTCTTAGGGTAGTTTTAGAGTATCCCCTATCTAGTAGCCTATTTCTTAGTGATTTAGATTCACTTAGGAAATCCTCCTCATTCGAGCAGTTGTGTCTTATTCTCAGATATTGAGAATATGGTATACTTCTAATGAGAGATCGTGGGTGAGAGCTAGATTTGTGGAGAATGGTATTCCCAGCGGTAGGTTTTCTGTAAAGCGAAGTCCCTAATTTTCCATTTCCTGCTTGAAGATGTTAACATCAAGGAAGGGTATAGACACTGGATCACTGTTCATTGTAAATTTCAGATTGCAGTTATTTTCAGATAATTTATCACCAGTAGATCTGTTTTGTCTCAAATTCCATATCAGAAAGATATCTATGTATCTGTACCAGCAGTGAATGTTGGACAGATACATAGATAAAGAAGAATCAGGAAAACAAAGTACATGTCCCCATCGCAACACCCTGTACCTGGAGGTACAAGAGTAAATACATTCTTAGTAAGTATATGCTCTAGTAATTGCAGTATAAATTATGTGAGTACATTGTTCGATCCATCTGATCAAAAAATTCCCTCACTACTGCAATGCCTCTTGTATGTGGAATACTACAATACAATGCTTCTACATGTATTGACACAAGGATACAGTCTGTAGGTTGTACTCAAGTTGATCGATTGACGTGCGTTCAATCAGCCTGCCCATACATGGTTTCTTGCTGAACCAGCTGAGATTCAAACAGTGTATGGCTGATCTTAGAATGCATTGACTTACCAAGATGTTTATCTGTACTGTATATTCCCATTTTATGGTTTTCACGAAGGGTGCCTGCAGCCCTTCTTGCCCTCTTAAGAACTCCGAGCAACCATTTACAAGTCAAAATCTGTTCTTTTCAACTTTCCCTAAATCAATCACCAGGGAGGAACCAGTAGTCAAGCAGCCTTGAGGAAGCAAGTTTGATGATCTCATGGACCGAGAATCCCTGTCCAGGAATCTTTGCTGTTCACATCCCCGGTAGGGATGAGCTTCGTGTTCGAGTCGAACCCATGTTCGACACGAACATCGTATAGTCGACCGTTCGGCGAAATTCAAACGTTACGGGCCGTTCGCGACAAATTCGAGTGGCGCATCGTAGTGAATTGCTGGCTGATGATTGGCCAAGCATGCACTATGACCCGCATGCTTGGCCAATCACAGCGCGCAAAAAACGGAGAGCCATAATTGGCCAAAGCCAGGGTGGCTTTGGCCAATTATGGCTCAGGGGGTTTAGTACACGCCCCACACTATAAAAGGCCGCCTGCAGGTTGGCCTTGTGTAGTGTTTTGTGGCAGTGGTTTGAGACAGAGAGAGAGTGTCATTTTTCCTAGGTAGATAGAGCAGGCAGGCTAGACAGTTAAAGTTACAGTGTGTAGAGGATATATATGCATCCCAGGTGTTGTACATATATTTATACACTGTATAGTTTAGCTAGATCAGCTATTCCTAATTTACTGGCAGGCAGGTGATTGTGCTAGCTGCAGTATTCTCACATGGTGTATTGCCTGTGTCCTCTGCAGTGTGCACCATAAAGCTACGTGGTGTGTGTACTGCCTTTGTCCTCTGTAGTTTGCACCTAAAGCTACTTGGTGTATACTGCCCGTGTCCTCTGTAGTTTGCACCTAAACCTACTTGGTGTATGGCCCGTGTCCTCTGCAGTTTGCACCTAAAGCTACGTAGTGTGTGTACTGCCTTTGTCCTCTGCAGTTTGCACCTAAAGCTCCTTGGTGTACGGCCCGTGTCCTCTGCCGTTTGCACCTAAAGCTACGTAGTGTGTGTACTGCCTTTGTCCTCTGCAGTTTGCACCTAAAGCTACTTGGTGTGTACTGCCCGTGTCCTCTGTAGTTTGCACCTAAACCTGCTTGGTGTGTACTGCCTGTGTCCTCTGTAGTTTGCACCTAGAGCTATTTGGTGTATGGCCTGTGTCCTCTGCAGTTTGCTCCTAAAGCTACGTAGTGTGTGTACTGCCTTTGCCGTGTTGAGCCGCAACATGCCGAAGACTTGGTAGAGTGGATGACCAAGCCCTCCTCATCCTCTCTCACCTAGGCTCAGGGTACTTTGGCAAAGCAGCTGCCAAGGCGTCCTCTTCCCTCTGCTCAATGGCATCAGTCACTCCTTCCCTAGCCCCACCATGTCCTCCTGAGGAGTCCCCCGAACTGTTTGACCACAGTGTTGGGTACATGCTGCATGAGGATGCGCAGCATTTTGAAGGCTCCGATGATGGTACACAGCTAGAGGAAAGCAGTAACTTGAGCCCAGAGAGAGGGGGTGCCCAAGAAGGACAGCAATCTGCCAGTCATGTTCCCCCAGCTGCAGCATACTGCCAGGTTTTCTACAGTGATGAGGAGGGAGGGGATGATGAGGTCACGGACTCTACTTGGGTGCCTGAGAGGAGGAGGGGGCACAGGCTCATCTCCAACGAGGCAGGATGCCCTCCAGGGGCCAGCTTAAGGGCAGCACACCGACTGCATCACAATGCAGAGCTACGCATGTGCAGGGCGCTGCTGTGTCTCATCGTTATTCCAAAAGTTCTTTGGTGTGGGCCTTTTTTGAGACGAGTGCATCAGTGCTATTTGCAACATATGTCTCAAGCGTATCTCGCATGGCCAAAATATCACCCACATGGGCACCACATGCTTGACCAGACATATGTCGACCTGCCATGTAGTTTGTTGGCAAGCGTACCTCAAAGACCCACACCAAAGAATAAAGCAGACCTCCCCTTGCCCCTCATCAGCTGGGATCTCCAACCCCACTATACCCTCAGTCCTCTCTGAAGAATGCACTGATAGGACGGAAGGTGTAGAATTAGGTGTGTCACAGCCTAGTACATGCGGGCAATCTACTATTGGTACACCGATGGCAGATTGTACCAGCCAAATTTCCCTGCCCCAGCTGCTGCAGCGCCGAAAGAAGTTCTCTCCCAGCCATCCACATGCCCAGCGGTTGAATGCTAGCTTAGCTAAATTGCTAGCACTTTAACTGCTGCCTTTTCAGTTAGTTGATTCTGCCCCCTTCCGTGAGTTTGTGGAATGTGCGGTACCTCAGTGGCAAGTTCCCAAACGTCACTTTTTCTCACGGAAGGCGATTCCGTCTCTCTACCGGCATGTGGAAGGCAATGTCCATGCCTCGCTGGACAGGGCGGTCAGTGGCAAGGTGCATATTACAGCTGACTCATGGTCCAGCAGGCATGGACAGGGACGTTCCCTATCTTTCACGGTGCATTGGGTGACTCTGCTGGCAGCTGGGAAGGACGCAGGGCAAGGTACAGTAATGTTGGAGGTTGTTCCCCCACCACGCCTCCAAAATGCTACTACTGGTTGTGACACATCCCTCTCCTCCACCCCCTCCTTTCTCTGTGGCCTCTTCCTGTGCTGATGTGTCCTCGGAACAAACGGTGCTCCGTAGGCGTTCAAGGGGCTACGCAGGCAAAGAGATGCCATGCGCTGCTTGAGCTGGTGTGCTTGGGAGACAGGAGCCACACTGGGGCAGAGGTTCTGTCAGCTCTGCAGGGGCAGGCTCAGAGGTGGTTGACGCCACACCAGCTTAAGCCAGGAATGGTGGTTTGCGACAATGGCACCAACCTCTTCTCCGCCCTGCGACAGGGATAACTGACCCATGTGCCCTGTTTTGCTCATGTCCTTAATTTGGTGGTTCAGCGGTTCTTGGGCAGGTACCCGGGCTTACAGGATGTCCTGAAGCAGGCCATTAAAGTCTGTGTGCCTTTCTGACGGTCATATAATGCCAGTGCTCGGCTGGCAGACCTTTTAAAGGGAATTCAACCTGCCCAACAACCGCCTAATCTGTGACATGCCCACCAGGTGGAACTCTACGTTGGCTATGCTGCAGCGGCTGCACATGCAGCAGAGGGCCATCAATGATTATGACTAAGCATTGATATCCAATGCGAAACGCATCAGCTGTTTTTCCCACTGTATGCTGGTACCTGTAGTGCATTTTTCCTTCACCCAATAAAGGGCACGTCTTAAATTACTTTTTTTTCTTATAGAATTTTTTATTTTATTTTTTTCACTTTAAGCATCATTAAAATCGCTGCTCCAGAAAAAAAAAACTTTTTAAAACTTTTTTTTTCCATTGATACATGTTCCCTGGGGCAAGACCCGGGTTCTCAAACCCGTTTTCCGACAATAACTTGCATATTGGGCTTTAAAATGAGCACTTTTGAATTCGAACCTTCGAGTCCCATTGACGTCATTGAAGGTCCGTTCGAAGGTTCTGGTGTGAACCGAACGGGGGGGTGTTCGGCTCATCCCTAATCACAATCATCAATGGAGCTATCTTCTATAGAAGCTTCTTCGATCTCCAGAAAAATATCTTCACATTGCCGTTTATAATCTTTATTATTTTTGTAATCTGTTGCATCCTGTTTAAATTTTTTCATTTTTTTTGTTTGTATTTCTATGTCGTACTTCTTGATGGATTCCTGTAGTTGCAGTTATTTTTCTTTATACTCCGCTTTATTTGTAAAGGGTAATAATGCATTCTGTAGAAACATTGATGTAGGGGGCATCTTCAACCAGAAGCAGGCCAGTATTAAACAGGATATGGAAGGATTGCTTTGACAATTAAAACACACCCTTGAAAAGCAAGAGTATGGTGGGACATAGCCACCCTAGAAACATATGTGAGAGAAAAGATGACACCTAGAAGGCTCAGATGGGATGTTCACCCTAACGACCATCTGAATGAACCTGCCCTCACAGAGAAATGGTATCAGTTCTTTAATAAACGTGAAAGTGACCTCCTACAAACCATCATCAAAAGACGACAGTTTAAGTCAAGAGGCATAGAAACGCATATAATAGAACTCCAGAATGCATTATTACCCTTTACAAATAAAGCTGAGTATAAAGAAAAATGACCAACTACAGGAATCCATCAAAAAGTATGACATGGAAATACAAACAAAAAAAATGAAAAATTTTTAACGGGATGCAACAGATTACAAAAATAATAAAGTTTATAAACGGCAATGTGAAGATATTTTTCTGGAGATCGATGAAGCTTCTATAGAAGACAGCGCCATTGATGATTGTGATTAGGGATGAGCCGAACCCCCCCCCCCCCCCGTTCGGTTCACACCAGAACCTTCGAACGGACCTTCAATGACGTCAATGGGACTCGAACGTTCGAATTTAAAAGAGCTCATTTTAAAGCCTAATATGCAAGTTATTGTCGGAAAACGGGTTTGAGAACCCGGGTCTTGCCCCAGGGAACATGTATCCTTTGCAAATAAAGCTGAGTATAAAGAAAAATAACTGCAACTACAGGAATCCATCAAGAAGTATGACACAGAAATACAAACAAAAAAACTGAAAAAATTTGAACGGGATGCAACAGATTGCCATTTATAAAAACTTTAGAATTTTTGTAATGTGAAGATGATATTTTTCCGGAGATCGATGAAGCTTCTATACAGTGGGGATCGAAAGTTTGGGCACCCCAGGTAAAAATTTGTATTAATGTGCATAACGAAGCCAAGGAAAGATGGAAAAATCTCCAAAAGGCATCAAATTACAGATTAGACATTCTTATAATATGTCAAAAAAAGTTAGATTTTATTTCCATCATTTACACTTTCAAAATTACAGAAAACCAAAAAATGGCGTCTGCAAAAGTTTGGGCACCCTGCATAATTTATAGCATGCACTGCCCCCTTTGCAAAGCTGAGACCCGCCAGTGTCATGGATTGTTCTCAATCATTGTCTGGGAAGACCAGGTGATGTCAATCTCAAAGGTTTTAAATGCCCAGACTCATCTGACCTTGCCCCAACAATCAGAACCATGGGTTCTTCTAAGCAGTTGTCTAGAAAACTGAAAATAGTTGACGCTCACAAAGCTGGAGAAGGCTATAAGAAGATAGCACAGCGTTTTCAGATGTCAATATCCTCTGTTCGGAATGTAATTAAGAAATGGCAGTCATCAGGAACAGTGGAAGTTAAAGCAAGATCTGGAAGACCAAGAAAAATATCAGACAGAACAGCTCGCAGGATTGTGAGAAAAGCAATTCAAAACCCACGTTTGACTGCACAATCCCTCCAGAAAGATCTGGCAGACACTGGAGTTGTGGTACACTATTCCACTATAAAGAGATACTTGTACAAATATGGTCTTCATGGAAGAGTCATCAGAAGAAAACCTCTTCTACGCCCTCACCACAAAAATCAGCGTTTGAACTTTGCAAATGAACATATAGACAAGCCTGATGCATTTTGGAAACAAGTTCTGTGGACCGATGAGGTTGAAATAGAACTTTTTGGCCGGAATAAGCAAAGGTACTCAGGTGAAGACAAAGACAAAGGAGAAGAAAGGGCACAGAATTTTATGAAAAGTACCTCTGTCCAACTGTTAAGCATGTGGGTGGATCAATCATGCTTTGGGGTTGTATTGCAGCCAGTGGCACAGGGAACATTTCACAAGTAGAAGGAAAAATGGATTCAATAAAATTTCAGCAAATTTTGGATGGTAACTTGATGCCATCTGTGAAAAAGCTGAAGTTAAAGAGAGGATGGCTTCTACAAATGGATAATGATCCTAAACACACCTCAAAATCCACGGGGGATTACATCAAGAGGCGTAAACTGAAGGTTTTGCCATGACCTTCAATATTCTCCTGACCTCAACATAATTGAAAATCTATTGATAGACCTTAAAAGAGCAGTGCGTGACAGACAGCCCAGAAATCTCAAAGAACTGGAAGACTTTTGTAAGGAAGAATGGGCAACGATACCTCAAACAAAAATTGAAAGACTCTTGGCTGGCTACAAAAAGCGTTTACAAGCTGTGATACTTTCCAAAGGGGGCAGTACAAGATATTGTCCCGGATTCAGATAGGAGTTACGACAGTGTATCTCCGGATACGCCGTCGTAACTCTGAGTGTGCGGGGTCGTATCTATGCGCCTGATTCGTAGAATCAGTTACGCATAGATTTCCCTAAGATCCGACCTTAGGCTGCATATTTACGCTGGCTGCTAAGTGGTGCTTCCGTAGATTTACGCAAGGAATATGCAAATTAGGTAGATATGCCGATTCAGAAACGTACGTCCGCCTGGCGCATTTTTTTACGTTAGGCTTTTTCCTGGTGTAAAGTTACCCCTGCTATATGAGGCGTATCCTATGTTACGTATGGACGTCGGGCCAGCGTAGAATTTTCCGTTGATTACGTCGTTTGCGTAAGTTGTTCGCGAATAGGGCTGGGCGTAATTTACGTTCACGTCGATAGTATTGGCTTTTTGCGGTTCAATTTGGAGCATGCGCCGTTAGCCAAAAATGTCATTTACGTGGGGTCAGCCTTCATTACCATACAACACGCCCACTGCATGGAGAATTTTAATTCCGCAGGCTTACGCCGGACCACATACGCTACGCCGCCTTAACTTAGGGCGCAAGTTCTTTCTGAATACGGAACTTGCGCCCTAAGTTACGGCGGCGTAACGTATCTGAGATACGTTACGCCCACCGATAGATACGCAATTGTATCTGAATCCTGGCCATTAACTCTGGTGCCCAAACTTTTGTAGATGCCATTTTTTTGTTTTCTGTAATTTTGAAAGTGTAAATTACTTTTTTGGACATATTATAAGAATGTCTAATCTGTAATTTGATGCCTTTTGGAGATTTTTCCATCTTTCCTTGACTTCGTTATGCACATTAACACAAATTTTTACCTGGGGTGCCCAAACTTTCGATCCCCACTGTAAATCTACACCAGAATATCTTACATTATCCTCTAATCTTAAAAAACATTTAGAGAAGGAAGAGCGTGACCAAAGAACAAAAAAACAGAAAAAATACACAAGAGACGTCAATGATTACAAAACTCATAATGTATTTAGTTGGCAGAAGAAAGATAGGGCCAGATTCACATAGAACTGCGGCGGCGTAACGTATCGTAGATACGTTACACCGCCGCAAGTTTTCATCACAAGTGCCTGATTCACAGAGCACTTGCGATGAAAACTACGCCGGCGGCCTCCAGGCCTACAGGTGTTAGGTCCTGTACTCCCAGAAAGAGCAGGCCTACAGGTGTTAGGTCCTGTACTCCCAGAAAGAGCAGGGGTAATTTATAGAGGGGCTCAGCCACTTGGTGGATTTATAGCCCTGAATGTGGTTGATCTATGTGATGGGGCGTGTTTTATGCTAATAAGTCGTCACCCGACGTAAATTACGTTTTTTCTTTAACGGTGCATGCGCCGTCTGTGGGGGTATCCCAGTGCGCATGCTCGAAATTAAACCGGAACAAGCCAATGCTTACGACGGTGATGTCATTCTACGCAAATCCCTATTCGCAAACGACTTAACATTTTCAAAATTCGATGCAGGAACGACGGCCATACTTAACATAGGATACGCCTCATATAGCAGGGGTAACTATACGCCGAAAAAAGCCGAACGCAAACAACGTAAAAAAAAATGCGCCGGCCGGATTTACGTTCGTGGATCGCCGTATCTAGCTAATTTGCATACGCAGAATTCGACGGAAACGCCACCTAGCGGCCAGCGTAAATATGCACCTACGATCTGACGGCATACTAAGACGTATGCCTGTCGGATCGAGCCCAGATTCTGTTGTATCTTGTTTTGTGGTTACAAAACAGACATACGACGCGGGAACTTTGAAATTACGTGGCGTATCCATAGATACGCCGGCGTAATTCGTTTGAGGATCTGGCCCTATGTGTATAGCTATCAATTAGCTAAATGGTGCAGCTCTCCTCCTAGAAATAAATATCAACCTGTTCTGTTGGCCACATGTGCCTCCAAATATAAAATATAGAACCAAAAATTTGAAAAAAAAGGTATTTGTGCCTCCCCTTTAAAGCCACATTATCAAATGTGGAATCACACAATCAAAAAAGATTTTTGCTGCTGTAAAGTCCTATAATCTTTTGATTGCATCTTTTGATTACATATGTTAAAGCACGGTGTGGAGACTAAAGCATATGCAGTAAAGGAATTATCATAGGCTATATTTTTACATTGCTAAGGTGAGGGCACATCTGGTGAAGGTGGCACATATTGTAAGAAGTGGAAGAATTCCTGCAATCAAAAGATTATAGCACTTTACAGTAACAAATTTTTTTTGGTTGTGTGATTCCACATTTGATAATGTGGCTTTAAAGGGACGACACAAATACTGTTGGACTTTATACTGCACATGCATGTTTTGTTCTAATTTTATATTTGATGCACATGTGGCCAACAGATAGGTGAATATTTATTTCTAAGAGGAGCGCTGCACCATTAAGTTAATTGAATAGGAATTTTGATTATATATCCAGTTAAAAAAAAATATCACAGGAATATTATAAAATAGCAATTTTTTAAAAAATAATAACAGTTTATAAGATATAAAACTGTGTTTTAAATACATTTAATGTCAAACAACAGTTTCCTCAGAAATGAAGCGTACAATCTGATAGCGTGTGGCAGATTGCAAGGAAGTAAAACACAACTAGATTGACACAGTTGTTCTTCCTTTAAGCACAAATTGCAAAATTTAACGTAATTGCAATGTTGCTTTCATGCAGGATGACGTGCCGACACAGCTGGAGTTTATGTAACAGACCTCAAATCATTTTCATGCCATAGAGGTAAAGAGTATCTAACCACCAACTTCCCCTCATGCTCCCTTTTGATCTGTTACATATACAATTGAAATAATTTTGTTATATCTGTTCAAAAATACCTATTGACACTGCCAGAAACCTAGTGAGCTGATAACTTCCTTTGCTTTTTACCTGTGCTGACTGTTACAGGATACATTAAAGAAATGCAGCTCAATTGCCTGTATTTACTGCCCACTCAACTACAAGTTGGAAATTGGTAAATCTCGTGCCAATGTAAGTATAGATAAATGTTTAAACTACAGTGGTTAAGAATACAATAAATTAAATAAATAATAAGCTGCTCCCAGAAAGATCAGTGAAACTAAGATAAATTGTGGCAAAATTGGAGGGTAGGGGGCGCTAGTGAGCGTGAAAAATAATAATACTGTTAGCTGGATTCATAAAGACCGCCGCATCTTTAAGGCGGCGTAGCGTATCGTATTTACGCTACGCTGCCTTAAGTTAGATAGGCAAGTACTGTATTCACAAAGTACTTGCCTCCTAACTTACGGCGGCGTAGCGTAAATGGGGCCGGCGTAAGCGCGCCTAATTTAAATTAGGCTGAGGGGGCGTGTTTTATGTTAATGGAGGGGTGACCTGACGTGATTGACGCATGCGCCGTCCGTGTACATATCCCAGTGTGCATTGCGGCAAAGTACGCAGCAAGGACGTATTGGTTTCGACGTGGACGTAAATTACGTCCAGCCCCATTCACGGACGACTTACGCAAACAACGTAAAATTTTCAAATTTTGACGCGGGAACGACGGCCATACTTAAAGCGGGGGTTCACCCTTAGAGGGCACTTTTCCCCCTTAGATTCCTGCTCGTTTTTACTAGGGGAATCGGCTATTTATTTTAAAATATGTGCAGTACTTACCCGTTTACGAGATGCATCCTCTCCGTCGCTTCCGGGTATGGGCTTCGGGAATGGGCGTTCCTTCTTGATTGACAGTCTTCCGAGAGGCTTCCGACGGTCGCATCCATCGCGTCACGATTTTCCGAAAGAAGCCGAACGTCGGTGCGCAGGCGCAGTATAGAGCCGCACCGACGTTCGGCTTCTTTCGGCTACTCGTGACGCGATGGATGCGACCGTCGGAAGGCTGTCAATCAAGAAGGAACGCCCGCTCCCGAAGACCCATACCCGGAAGCGACGGAAGAAGATGCAGCTCGAAAACGGGTAAGTACAGCTCATATTTTACTACAAATAGCCGATTCCCCTAGACTGAACGAGCAGGAACCTTATGGGAGAAAAAAAAAAATTTCCTAAATGGGTGAACTCCCGCTTTAACATTACTAGTCCAGCTATTTGATGGAATAACTTTACGCCTGAAAATGCCTTGCGTAAACGGCGTATCTTTACTGCGACAGGCGCACGTACGTTCGTGAATCGGCGTATCTATGCATTTACATATTCTACGCCGAACTTAACAGAAGCGTCACCTAGCGGCCAGCCTAAATATTGCACCCTAAGATACGACGGCGTAAGCCGTCGTATCTTAGATAGGTTTAAGTGTATCTCAGTTTGAGAATACACTTAAACTTAGGACGGTGCAAGGACTGGGCAAGATCCGTAGGCATGCCAGTGGCACAGGAGGTGGACCAGCCACCAACATCACCCTCACTCCTGATGATCTGGTCATTGCCAGGTGCCTGGAGAGGGAGATGGTTGAGGGCCTTGGAGGGCTTTGATTCAGGCAAACAGCCCTTGAGGACAGGTAAGTGTGTTTTATCTTCTCTCTGTTGTGTAGGTTGTGAGGGGGTGGAAGGGAACATGTGAATGTTTTGTGTCATCCACAAATGTCCAGGAGGGAGCTGGGCCGTCGTCGGCTGCTGGGCGACCGACCCCATCCCTGGCCAAGAGTGACCCCACCTCACCTGTAGAGGAAGTGGAGGAGGAGCAGGTCACTATTGAGGAAGGGTTCTTTATAGTGGAGGAGACCCCCATACCTGTTCCCTCCCAAACCTCCTCCCCCATAAGGGATAGCCCCTCAAGGGTCACCCCCCCCCCCATCAGGGATAGCCCCTCAAGGGCCACCCCATCCAGCC
Source organism: Rana temporaria (assembly GCF_905171775.1). NCBI lineage: Eukaryota > Metazoa > Chordata > Amphibia > Anura > Ranidae > Rana > Rana temporaria. The sequence continues at coordinate 126,009,519 of NC_053495.1, read as the reverse complement.
AAGAGCGGATCCAGAGTCTAGTCTCGGGAGGGGCACTGCCAGAAAATATGGTGTTGCTTACAGAACTCAATTAGGTGTCCGGTGTGTCCGCTGCAATGTTGCAGTACCGCTAAAAAAATCAATGATCGCCGCCATTACTAGTATAAAATATTTAAATTTAAATGCCATAAATTTATCCCATAGTTTGAAGATGATTGTCAGGGACTGCAGACATGGTACAAGAGATGGTCAGAGACTGCAGACGTGGTACAAGAGATGGTCAGAGACTGCAGACGTGGTACAAGGGATGGTCAGAGACTGCAGACATGGTACAAGAGATGGTCAGAGACTGCAGACGTGGTACAAGAGATGGTCAGAGACTACAGACGTGGTACAAGGGATGGTCAGAGACTGCAGACATGGTACAAGAGATGGTCAGAGACTGCAGACATGGTACAAGAGATGGCCAGAGACTGCAGACATGGTACAAGAGATGGTCAGAGACTGCAGACATGGTACAAGAGATGGTCAGAGACTACAGACATGGTACAAGAGATGGTCAGAGACTGCAGACATGGTACAAGAGATGGCCAGAGACTGCAGACATGGTACAAGAGATGGTCAGAGACTGCAGACATGGTACAAGAGATGGTCAGAGACTACAGACCTGGTACAAGAGATGGTCAGAGACTGCAGACATGGTACAAGAGATGGTCAGAGACTGCAGACATGGTACAAGGGATGGTCAGAGACTGCAGACATGGTACAAGGGATGGTCAGAGACTGCAGACATGGTACAAGAGATGGTCAGAGACTGCAGACATAGTACAAGGGATGGTCAGAGACTGCAGACATGGTACAAGGGATGGTCATGGTACAAGGGATGGTCAGAGACTGGAGACATGGTACAAGAGATCAATGCAGCCTCATCAGTGCCCATCATTGCAGCCTCACTCTACATATGAATGCAGCCCCACTTTTGTATATTAATGCAGTCCCACTTTTGTATATGAATGCAGTTCCACTTTTGTATATGAATGCAGCCCTACTTTTGTATATAAATTCAGTCCCACTTTTGTATATAAATTCAGTCCCACTTTTGTATATAAATTCAGTCCCACTTTTGTATATAAATTCAGTCCCACTTTTGTATATAAATGCAGTCCCAGTTTTGTATATAAATTCAGTCCCACTTTTGTCTATAAATGCAGTCCCACTTTTGTATATTAATGCAGCCCCACTTTTGTATATTAATTTACTGAGAATATCACCATGGAATCAACCAGTGTTGTCATTCCATGTAAGAGATGGGTAATAGCTCATCAGTTTTTTATGTTTAGTTGTGCGAATTCTATAGGAGAATAGACCCTCATACAAGCCTATAATAGTATGATGCCGCGTACACATGACCGTTTTTGATGATGTGAAAAATATTTTTTTTTTAAATGTCATTCAAAACGATCGTGTGTGGGCTCCAGAGCATTTTTCATGATGTGAAAAATGGGCATTAAAAATTTAGAACATGCTCTATTTTTTCGGGTCGTTTTTCACGTTGTCGTTTTTCACGTCGTGAAAAACGGTCGTGTGTAGGCTTTAACGACGTGCATTTTTTTTCCACGATCGTGTGTAGGCAAGGCAGGCTTGACAAGAATCGAATTGAAAAAAAACTTTTTTTCTAGACCATTAAAAATGGTCGTGTGTATGCGGCATGAGACATCAAGGAGGAGCCCTGTACAGGAATTACACCTGTAAGGGGCCCAATGCTGATCATCTCATGGCAGGAGAGAGGAGGGCCCCCCTGGGTGCCCTGCTTGCCAGTCCATGAATCCAGCCATGATTGGAGTGGAAGGGGAACAGGAGCACAATTAATAGCAGCATACTGTATATTATTATTTCTGCATATACTCTAAGAACCACCTAGAGACATGTAGACCTAGGAAAAAACAACAGGTTCACTTTAATTCAGACCTCCACAGACACTTACTTTCCATTTCCCTGACTCCTTGTTTAACCCTTGGGTGTGAAAAGAACGCTCAGTGTAAGCTATAGGTCAACAGTCATAGCACACACAGGTAGGTACTGTATATGATGCTGGGAATAAAGCAAAGGTACATTATTGCTATCACGTGTGTCCATATACATGCAGATAACACTTAAGTCTTATGCAATAAGTCTGCCCACACATTTTACGGTGAGGAACCCCTAGAATATAACCTGCTATACTGGTACTGATATTGTCTATATCAGATTAGATGTTAGATACATAAATAGACCAATAAAAAGAAAGGTTTCTGGTGAAAAAAGGTGGAAACATTGAAAAGAGGAACTCACTGAGACAACATATCTTATCTTTTTAGTTTCTCAATAATTTGAGAAATAAAATTAAAACGTATTGTTTTCTCAAACTATCTGATGGAAATTAAACTGAAATTAAATTAAAAATAATGGTCTCTAGCAAACAAAAATATGCATATAAATATTATTAAACAGACAGCAGGTCTTGTGGAATACTTGTCATAACCAGATGGGAAGTGTGCCAGCTGCACTTTGCTTTAGCAACAATTCAGAATAAAGTAGGAGAAAACAAAAGTGGTTCCAAAGGCAATTTTTTTATAAATTATAAAAAAGAGCTTATATTTGACAGCAATGTGCAATGATATTGCAGAGAACCACTCCCTTACCTCTTCTTTGGCAGTCCCCCTCAGCACTGTCCTGTGCTTCTTCTCCCGGATGCTCCTATAGCAAGCCATGTGCTATGGGAGCACTCCCAAACTAGGATGTGTATGTCCAATAGAAACACACAGCATGGCTCGGCCACACCTCCATTCCTCACAGTATTTAACTGACAGCATCAGGAGCCAATGGCTCCCACTCCGTCACTTCCGGGTCCTGTATGATAGCAAAACAGCCTTCACCACCTAGAGCGAGATGTGGACCGCACGCCATTGCTGGAGGAATAGCCATATTTGCAAATGCTGTAAAACACCTAGTGCCGGGATGGGCACACTTACATGTGAGTGCAATCATTACCTTATGACTTTTATATCAACAAATAAATATACTACACTATTAGACTTTTATCTAAGTCTCCTGTGGAGTCGTTTTTATACATCCTAGCTCTATCCTGAGGGACCATTGGAGTGAAGTGGCGTTGGCAGTGAAACCAATCTGGTTTTCCAAATGGACATTTTGACCATCCTGTAAAAAGGGGTCAAACACCTCTGGTGAGTTCCTACCTTTCCATTGAGCACTTGTGGTGGAAGAACTAGAAGTCATCTATATAGGAGCAACTTCTTTTGGTGTTGGGATTATCATTACAAATAGACTTTATGCTTGCAATCTGTTATTTTTTTATTTATTCATATTACGTGTTGCACATTATTGACAATGCTGTTTATGGTTTATCAAACATAACCAATCACTTTATGAACACAGTAAGCGCCACTTCCTTTCATTAGATATACACACTGTTTCATAAGTCTCTTGTGAAGCCAAAAAGTGAGAGTATGTGATATCACATCACCCAAAGAACACCATCCCCACAGTGAAACATGGTGGTGGCAGCATCATGCTGTGGAGATGTTTTTCAGCAGTCAGGACTGGGTAACTGGTCAGAGTTAAGGAAAAGATGGATGGTGCTAAATACAGGGATATTCATGAGCAAAACCTGTACCACTCTGTGTACGATTTGAGGCTAGGACAGAGGTTTACCTTCCAGCAGGACAATGACCACAAACACACTGCTAAAGCAACACTTGAGTGGTTTAAGGGGAAACATGTAAATGTGTTGGAATGGCCTAGTCAAAGCCCAGACCTCAATCCAATCAGACAAAATCTATGGTCAGACTTAAAGATTGCTGTTCATAAGAGCAAACCATCCAACTTGAAGGAGCTGGAGCAGTTTTGCTCAGAGAAATGGGCAAAAATCACAGTGGTAAGATGTGGCAAGCTCATAGAGACTTATCCAAAGGCACTTGGAGCTGTGATAGCCGCAAAAGGTGACTCTACAAAGTATTGACTTTAGGGGGGTGAATAGTTATGCACATTGACTTTTTCTGTTATGTTGTCCTATTTGTTGTTTGCTTCACAATAAAAAAAAAACATCTTCAAAGTTGTGGACATGTTCTGTAAATTAAATGATGCAAATCCTCAAACAATCCATGTTAATTCCAGGTTGTAAGGCAACAAAACACGAAAAATGCCAAGGGGCTAAATACTTTTGCATGGCACTGTAGGTTTTAGCATAAAGTTTCTCAAACCTTTGCATGCCTGCACTTTATGTGATAATGACTAAGCCCCTCCTCTTCATTTCAATATCAAAAGTGGGCGGGGCATGGGTGACCTTAAAATAAACCCCCCGTAAAAAAAGTTCTGTGGACGCCCGTGGACTCAGGTAAGTGTTTAACCACTTTTGCCCCAGAAGGTTTTATCCCCTTAATGACCAGAGCATTTTTTGCTATATCGCACTGCGTGTTGCTTTAACTGACAATTACACGGTTGTGCAGCACTGTACCCAAACCGTGTGATTCTCACAAATAGAGCTTAAACAAAAAAAGAGCGCCAATTTAAAAAAAAAAAAACAATAATTTTCCACTTTTTTTGCTATAATAAATATCCCCAAATTAAAAAAAAAATCGAATTTCTTCATCAGTTGAGACGAATATGTATTCTTCTACATATTTTTGGTAAAAAAATTGCAATAAGGGTATATTGTATATTGATTAGTTTGCGCAAAAGTTATAGTGTCTACAAAATAGAGAATAGATTTATGGCATTTTTATTTTATTTTTTTTACTAGTAATGGCGGCGATCTGCAATTTTTAGCGGGACTGTGACATTGCACTGATTACTGTGTATATGTCAATGGCAGGGAAGGGTTTAACGCTAGGGGGCCATCAAGGGGTTAAATGTGTTCTCTAGGTGTGTTTCTAACTGTGAGGGGATGTGAATGACTAGAGGAGGACTCAGATTGTTGTTCCTACTTAGTAGGAACAGACGATTTGTTCCCCCTCCCCTGGTTGTGAAAAAATACAAAAAATATATATCAAAAGTTCATGCAAATAAATAGTGACTGATTGAAGGGAATCCAGCCGTAAATCAATTCACCCCAAGTGCAGACAATAAAAAGTGCTCTCCAACACCGGTTTCACAAGCTGCTCACCTCATAAAATAGTAAAATCAGCAGTTGTCCCCTGTGGGGGATAATGAAGACCCCTGGCATACTATGGATACAAAGACCTTTTTGGGTGAAAGGCTCCTTAATCGGGTTCCAAGAACCCCGATCATCTTGCCAGTTGAATGTTATATGCAAGAAAAATGCAACATCTACTCTCCGTTTCGAATAATTTAATAATGTAAAAGGTAATAGATACACAAACAAATAAGGCACAATCAGCTTGTGCAAACTGCAAGGCATTGAAAAATCCAAATCTCGAGATGGCCGCGGTGTGACATCTGTGGAGAGATTTCTGTGGAGTGTCTGACATACATTTACAGTGAGTGAGGAGGTGTGGAGCCCAGAAGGAATCTCCAGCAGAGCCATGTAGTGCAATATACAGTAAGTCCATTTAAGGGACACGAGCCACATATGACCCTACATAATTTTGTAAGGTCACAGAATTAAGATGCGCAGTTGGTGGTGGTGATACACGAGAGTGGAATGTGGGTGACACTGAGAAGCCTTTTAAGAGTTGATGTTTGAAGAAATTGCAATATAAGTCACAGGAAGATCTAATGTAGACATTAAAGAAAACATTGGTTTTCCCTGTATTGTATTTGTGCAATGTTTCAATAAATATTATCTGTTAAAAAACTTTCTGACCTGATGGAATAAAGTTACATCCATGTTTCCAGCTATGGCTATTGCAGAAGACATTTCTTTAAAAACCATTCCAATATGTTGATGCTCCGCTCTTTCATCTTCAATGCAGTGTGGCGAGGAAAAAGATGTGAAAGATATAAAAAACAAATAGCTTGGGTAAAATATGCATTCTGGAAGAGATGAATTGCATAAAATTACACATAAAACTGCAAATTTTATTGTAGTACAGAAATATAAAAAATGTAATTTATAGTGATAGATCAATGCTAATGTTACATGCAGGAAGGGTACAAAATGTATTTCAAAATGGAATATTTTATTTTCTTGCAACAAGATAAATGGAAAATATAATGTTTGGTGCCAGAGTTTTCCCTCCTATATTATTTTAGACATAAATATGTCTTCCTTTTTTTTATATCTCTAACAAACTACAAAAAAGCTGAACAATGAAAGTAATTATGAAGAAATAAAGTGTTGTGTAACTGACTGGTGCAATCTGTTTATACAAGTACATTTTGAATGCCCTTGCTCATGGTAAATCTGTGGAGACAAAAATATTGCAAATGGAAATGAATCATAACTTCACATGAAAATGCATTTTTTTCTTAAAGGATAAAGTCTATTACCATTCCATGTTTCCTCCTGCATGTCAAAAAGGATCCCTTCACTCTAATGCCCTTTACACGCGATCAGGCTTTAGCCCGACCAAACTCACATCGGAATTCCGACGGAGAAAAAGAGAACATGTTTTCTATGTAATCTCCGATTGAATTCATCGGAATTTCTGATTGAATTTCTCCGATGGGGCATACACACGGTCTGAATTTCCGATGGAAAAAACCTGTCTGACTTTTTCCATCGGAAATTCCGATTGTGTGTACGAGGCCTAAATGTATATTTCATTCATTCATACAGACCCATTGAATAACCCACTGACACATTTTTTCACCTAGGAGCTGCATGAGATTTCTTGCCTCATTCTTCACAATCTTAAAATAGATATTTACAGTATCAGGATAGAGGGCGACACATCCCCTTTGTGCTACCTCTAAGGGTGAAAAAAACTCCAGACACCCTGATGAAGTCCTCAAGATATTCAATTGCAAACAAAAAGTTTGCAAACCCTCTATAATTACCTGGATGCTTGTATTAGTGGAACAAAACATGTGGACTGACCATCAAATAACTCACAATAATTGACAATTACAATCTGCTGAAACTACATACAGCTGTACTCTTTTAGTCTTCACTAAACACACTGGCTCAGATTCTCAAAGGAGATACGACGGCGTATCTCCAAATACGCCGTTGTATCTCTGAGTCTGAGCCGTCATATCTATGCGCCTGATTCATAGAATCAGTTACGCATAGATTTGTATTAGATCCGACTGGCGTAAGTCTCTTACGCCGTCGGATCTTAACTGAATATTTACGCTGGCCGCTAGGGGCGTGTACGCTGATTTACGCATAGAAATATGTAAATCAGCTAGATACGCAAATTCACGAACGTACGCCCGGCCGACGCAGTACAGATACGCCTGCTATATGAGGCGTACATGTGGCATACCAATGTTAAGTATGGACGTCGTTCCCGTGTCAAATTTTTAATATTTTATGTAGTTTGCGTAAGTCGTCCGTGAATGGGGCTGGACGTAATTTATGTTTACGTCGAAACCAATATGTCCTTGCGGCGTACTTTGGAGCAATGCACACTGGGATATGTCCACGGACGGCGCATGCGACGTTCGTTAAAAACGTCAATCACGTCAGGTCACATAACATTTACATAAATCCCGCCCCCCTGTTCCACATTTGAATTAGGCGGGCTTACGCCGGCCTATTTACGCTACGCCGCCGCAACTTACGGAGCAAGTGCTTTGAGAATACTGCACTTGCCCGTCTAAGTTGCGGAGGCGTAGCGTAAATAGGATACGCTACGCCGGAACAAAGATACGCTCTTCTACGAGAATCTGGCCCACCGTTTAAATGCTCACATTGCAGGCTAGGAAAGGGTATTTCAATCATTGTATTTAGTAATGAATAGGACTTCCTCTCTGGACTTGTAAAAGCTATACCATTCTTCTTTCAAAAATGTTTCTTTTAATTGCTTATTTTTTTTCCCCTGGGATTTCTCATGTGAGAAGCTCTTTTTAGGTCATGCCACAGCATCTCATTTGGTTTGGGGTTAGGACTGTGACTTAGCTATTCACAAATGTGAATGTTCTGCTTAAACAATGTTGTTAATTTACTCCTGCTTAAGAGATTTTGATCATTAGGAATCAAACAAATTTGCACAACTATTTTGCCTTCATTTCTGCATATGGTCTTTTTGGTTAAAAGTAAATTCATACAGAATAATCAGATTAGTTTTTGTAGCACCTGCATTCTGTGAAAGTTTTCTTTTTCAATTTTTTTACTTTTCTTAACATTTAACTCTATTGTACACCGCTTCTATTTTCTTTTTCAATACTTTCTTCCTCTGTCTTGCTCTCACTATCAGCCGCCTCCTCATTATTGTAAGTCTTTTTGTGACACAACGTTTTACTTCCTTTTGGTGTTGTATTGCCTCTGAGTCCTTTTCATTTTACCTTTAGTTGAGAGTACTGCCCTGACTCACTGAGCTCATTTTGACCCTTAATACAAAACAGAGCTGTTTCTACTGAAATGTCCTCTTTATATAATACTGCTGTATTATTCCAATTGTTTCTCTGCTTACTGCTAAAATATGCAAAGATTTGTAAACCTTTATCATAATGTACAATATCAAGAAATATCAACAACTTAAATTTTAATTAAAATTACATTATGATACCATTCTTTTTTTTAAAAATAGAAAAATATAATGAGCAAGCATTGAGTATATTACAGGTACAAAATATTATAATTCAAACAAAGCATATACTAAATATTTTACAAATAATCATTATCCACCTCAATCAATCCTTAATATTCGGCATAACCATATATCTTACATAAATAAATAGATTAATGAATAATTAATAAATAACCCCAGGTATATATTTTTACTAAAGTTTAAAATTACCTGGACTATTAGCAATATCATCTTAGATATACCATTCCATATATTTAAATGTGAACATAAATTGTATCTCCACCAAATACAATTTCAAAAACAAACAATGACAATTTTAACTATAAAATCACCTTTGCCTAAATTTAGTTTAGGTCTGGAGTAAATAAAAAATTCCCCTTAAACACAAATTTTGAAAGCCAGCTTTTTTTAATTGATACAAAGATGAGAAGTCATCGGCACTCCAAATTAATGCATTTCACATATTTATTGTGAAGACAATGTCACATAAGATACAATTACACCTTACGTGATGCTGTCTTTACAATAAACACATGTAATATATTAATTTGGAATGCTGGTGACTTTGCAGCTTCGTTTTTGGTTCTAGCATATGTTTAAATAGTGCGATTCACATGCGGAAATGCATGTCCTGCATGAATCAGCCCTTGAATGGACTTCCCTATGTGTGATTGTTTCTCCAAAGATCAGGGACCAAATTTTTACCTTGAGCCAAGAGCAATTTTGCACATGTTTTGTCGCATGACAATTAAGTCACATTTGGGGTGCCATTCAGGATTAATGGCACCTAAATGCGCATCTTGCTACAGTTTGGAATCGTGGGCAGAATCGTGGTGATTCAGACGCGCGATTCCAAATCGCCCCTATGTGAACAGGGCTTCAAAGTTGAGTATTGTGAAGACACTACCTTCTGTGCATGTCTGTACATCGCTACAATAAAGCTTATGGTCAAAAAAGAAAAAGATGAGAATGAAGCAGTTTAAATGTATTGGAATTTTGTTAAAAAATCTTCTTATACTTCAAATTGGATGAGTTGCAAGGACAGAGTGTCCATCAAAAAGCCATGTTCCTGCTAGTGTGTGCAGTACATGGTCTTGAAAAAGTATACATACCCCTTGAGATTTTCCACATTCTGTCATGTTACAACCAAAAACGTAAATGTATTTCTTTGGGATTTTATGTGATAGACCAACACAAAGTGGCACATAATTGTAAAGTGGAAAGAAAATGATAAATGGTTTTCAATTTATTTTTACTAATAAATATGTGAAAAGTGTGGTGTGCATTTGTATTCAGTCAATACTTTGTAGAACCACCTTTTGCTGCAATTACAGCTGCAACTCTTTTGGGGTATGTCTCTACCAGCTTTGCACATCTAGAGAGTGAATTTGTTGCCCATTCTTCTTTACAAAATAGCTCAAGCTCTGTCAGATTGGATGGAGAGTGTGTGTGAACAGCAATTTTTAAGTCTTGCCACAGATTCTCAATTGAGTTTAGGTCTGACCTTTGACTGGACCATTCTAACACATGAATATGCTTTGATCTAAACCATTACATTTTAGCTCTGCCTCTATGTTTAGGGTTGTTGTCCTGCTGGAAGGTGAACCTCCGCCCCAGTCTAAAGTCTTTTGCAGACTCTAAACAGGTGTTCTTCTAAGATTTCCCTGCATTTGGATCCATCCATCTTCCTGTCAACTCTGACCAGCTTCCCTGTCCCTGCTGAAGAAAAGCATCCCCAAAACATGAAGCTGCCACCGCCATGTTTCATAGTGGGGATGGTGTGTTCAGGGTAATATGCAGTGTAAGTTTTACGCCACATATAGCGTTATAAGCTGTAGATCTCTGCAGCTCTTCCTGAGTTACCATGGGCTTCTCTGATTAATGCTCTCCTTGCCTGATCTGCCAGTTTAGCATGTCTTTGTAAGTTTGCAGTTGTGCCATACTCTTTCCAGTTTCGGATGATGAATTGAACAGTGCTCTGTGAGATGTTCAAAGCGTGGGATATTTTTTTTATAACCTAACCCTGCTTTAAACTTCTCCACAACTTTATCCCTGACCTGTCTGGTGTGTTCCTTGTCTTCATAGTGCTTTGTTTACTAAGGTTCTCTAACAAACCTGAGGACTTCACGGCTTTATACTGAGATTAAATTACACACGGGTGGACTCTATTTGCTAATTAGGTGACTTCTGAAGGAAATTGGTTCCACAAGATTTTAGTCAGGGGCAGTGGCGGCTGGTGCTCAAATTTTTTGGGGGGGCGCAAACAAATGAAAAAAAAAAAAACAATTGTAGCCTCACTGTGCCCATCAAACACAGCTACTATGCCCATCAATTGCTACCACTGTGCCCATCAAATGCAGCCACTGTGCCATCAATTGTCGCCACTGTGCTATGCCATCAAATGCAGCCACTGTGTCATGCCATCAAATGCAGCCACTGTGCCATTCCATCAAACGCAGCCACTGTGCCAACATTTATCGCCATTGTGCCCATCAATTGTCACCACTGTGCCATGCCATCAAAAGCAGCCACTGTGCCATAAATTGTCGCCACTGTGCCCATTGTCACCATTGTGCCATCAATTGTCACCACTGTTCCCATCAATTTTCACCACTGTGCCCATCAATTGTCACCACTGTGCCATGCCAAAACGCAGCCACTGTGCCATCAAACGCAGCCACTGTGCCATCAAACGCAGCCACTGTGCCATCAATTGTTACCACTGTGCCATCAATTGTTACCACTGTGCCATCAATTGTCACCACTGTGCCTAGCAATTGTCACCACTATGCCATGCCATCAAACGCAGCCACTATGCCATCGATTGTCACCCCTGTGCCATCAATTGTCGCCACTGTGCCCATAAATTGTCACCACTGTGCCATGCCAAACGCAGCCACTGTGCCATGCCATCAAACGCAGTCACTGTGTCATCAATTGTCACCACTGTGCCCATCAATTGTCACCACTGTGCCATGCCAAACGCAGCCACTGTGCCATGCCATCAAACGCAGCCACTGTGTCATCAATTGTTACCACTTTGCCATCAATTTTTACCACTGTGCCAAGCAATTGTCGCCACTGTGCCCAGCAATTGTCGCCACTGTGCCCATCAGTTTTCGCCACTGTGCCCTGTAAAATGCTGCCACTGTGCCCTGTAAAATGCCCCCCCTCCCCGCCTGGCACTTACCTTTCTGTGGTCAGCCATCCTGCTTCTACCGTCCCTTGATGTCTTCTCCCGCCCTTGATGACGCTTCAGCCAATCAGGTTACCGGTAACCAGAACCGGTGAACCTTATTGGCTGAAACACCTGTCAGTCTTATCCAATGAACGCAACCCCTGTGCGTCCCTTGTATAAGCATCTGGCAGCCAATTACAGCACTTCCACAGCCAACCAGCTGCCGTTATTCAGATGGCCGGCGCTCGCCAGGGGGCCGGCCATCTAAATAGTCAGCGGCAGTGGCAATACATAGATTCATGCAATGCATGAACCTATGTATTATATACAGTAGCGGTGCGAGAGCGAGAGGGGGCGGCGCTCCGGCGCCCTCTATGGACGCACCGCCACTGGTTAGGGGTATCAGAGTTAAGGGGGCTGAATACAAATGCACGCCACACTTAAAAAAATAAATAAAAACATTTTCCTTTCACTTCACAGCTATGTGCGACTTTGTTCCCAATAAAATACAGTTACGTTTTTGGTTAAAACACTCTGTAGATTGAAATAAATGACCATTTAGAAATCGACAGGTGCTCTTTAACTGCCAGCAAGTCACAGCATATAAACTTGGTAAACATTTTTTATAAAATCAGGAAGAATAATAAGCATGCAGATTGTGAAGAAACATTTCCTGAAAAAAACAACAGATGTGTTTGCTCATCACAGACAGACACATATAAACCTGCTAAATAATAATTTATGCTCTTTGGTTTGGATTAGAGCCGGTTCACACTGGGGCAACACGACTTTCAGCGTGACTTTGGGAGGCAACTTGAACACGACTTTAGTATGAATCATAACGCGACTTACAACACGACTTGAAGTCGTCTCCAGGAAGGGGAACTCGATGCCAAATTTTAAATAAAAAACCGGCATTGGTTCCCCCTCCAAGAGCATATCAGGCATATCAGGCCCTTAGGTCTGTCTTCTTACAGCTCTTTTTAACCAGCGGGGCCTTCTTCTGACTTCGGGGGTCTTCTTCAGACTTTGGGGGGTCTTCTTCTGACTTCGGGGGGTCTTCCGACTTCTCCGCTGTCTTCTCCCGCTCTCCGGTTCTTTTTTCCTTCTGCCGGGCTCCGCTGTCTTCTTTCAGCTCATTCACCAGCGGGGGCCCAGTCTTCTGTTTTGCCTTCTTCTCTTCTTCCGGGTGTGTGGTGTGCAGCGATTTATATAGGCCTCTAATGACGTCACAGTCCCAGCATGCTCCGGGTGGTAACGACATAATTACCCCGCCCCCTTATGTCGTCACCGACCGGAGCATGCTGGGACTGTGACGTCATAAGAAGCCTATATAAATCGCCGCGCACCACACAACCGGCATTACAGCGGGAGGGAGTGTCGAGTCAACATTGAAGAAGAGAAGAAGGCGACGCAGAAGACCGGGCCCCCGCTGGTGAAAGAGCTGAAAGAAGACAGCAGTGGTGCCCGGCAGAAGGGAAAAAGAACCGGAGAGCGGGAGAAGAGAGAGGAGAAGTCGTAAGACCACCCGAAGTCGGAAGAAGACCCCCTGAAGTCGGAAGAAGGGAGAAGACCGGGCCCCCGCTGGTAAAAGAGCTGAAAGAAGACAGCGGTGGTGCCCGGCAGAAGGGAGAAGTCGGAAGAAGACCGCCGAAGTCGGAAGAAGACCCCCGTAGCTGCCTAATAAACTACTTTAAAAACCTGTGTAGTGTTTTTTTATTGACATTTTTCTTCCACCAGGTGAATGGGTAGGGGTACGATGTACCCCATACTCATTCACATAGGGTGGGGGGCCGGGATCTGGGGGCCCCTTATTAAAGGGGAGACGAAGAGAAAATATGGATGGCAGCACACCACAAAAACCTTAAAAAGGCCAGGGTTGTCGGGAAGAGGCCCTTGTCCCCATCAACATGGGGGCAAGGTGCTTTGGGGTTGGGGGGGGAGGCGCTCGCTCGTCTCCACCCCTTTCCTGACCGGCCGGTCTGCGTGCTTGGATAAGGGTCTGGTATGGTACGTTTTTTTGGCATAGGTGGTTCCCCTTGAAATCCATACCAGACCTAAGGGCCTGGTATGCCCCTGGAGGGGGAACCCACGCCGTTTTTTTTATTTAACCACTTAAGTCCCGGATCAAAATGCAGCTAAAGGACCTTGCCCCTTTTTGCGATTTGGCACTGCGTCGCTTTAACTGACATTTGCGCGGTCGTGCGACATGGCTCCCAAACAAAATTGGCGTCCTTTTTTTCCCACAAATAGAGCTTTCTTTTTTTATTTTTTGCGCTATAAACAAAAATAGAGCGACAATTTTGAAAAAAATTCAATATTTTTAACTTTTTGCTATAATAAATATCCCCCAAAAATATATAAAAAAAAATATTTTTCCTCAGTTTAGGCCGATAAGTATTCTTCTACCTATTTTTGGTAAAAAAAATCGCAATAAGCGTTTATCGGTTGGTTTGCGCAAAATTTATAGCGTTTACAAAATAGGGGATAGTTTTATTGCATTTTTTATAAAAAAATTTTTTACTACTAATGGCGGCGATCAGTGATTTTTTTTGTGACTGCGACATTATGGCGGACACTTCGGACAATTTTGACACATTTTTGGGACCATTGTCATTGTTTATTGTGAAAATGACAATTGCAGCTTGGGAGTTAACCACAGGGGGCGCTGATGGGGTTATGTGTGACCTCAAGTGTGTTTACAACTGTAGGGGGGTGTGGCTGTAGGTGTGATGTCATCGATTGTGTCCCCCTATAAAAGGGATCACACGATCAATGACGCCGCCACAGTGAAGAACGGGGAAGGCGTGTTTACACACGGCTCTCCCCGTTCTTCAGCTCCGGAGACCGCTCGTGGGACTCCAGCGGCGATCGGGTCCGCGAGTCCCACGGTCACGGAGCTTTCGACCAGGGCGTATATCGGCGTGAAGGGGTTCTTAAGTGGTTAAAATTTGGCATGTTCCCCTGTGGGAGGGAGGTGCTTGCCTTAGAACAGGTTCATACTGGGGCGACTTCCTGTAAAGTTGCCTCACTGTGAACGGGGATCCGACTTGGAGGTGACTTGGAGGTGACTTACATTGAAATCAATGGATACAAGTCGCCTACAAGTCAGATTGAAGTAGTACAGGAACCTTTTTTCAAGTCGGAGTGACTGCAGTAGTGTACATTAAGTGCCGGTTCACACTGGGGCGGCACGACTTCGGGGGCGACTCGGCAAGTCGTCCTGAAGACGACTTCAGAGGCAACTTGCAAAATGACTTCTGTATAGAAGTCAATGCAAGTCGCCCCCAAAGTCGTACAGGAACCTTTTTCAAAGTCGGAGCGACTTGCGTCGCTCCTATTAGAACGGTCCTGGTGAAAAGAATGGGATGCGACTTGTCAGGCGGCTGAGTCGCCTGACGAGTCGCCCCAGTGTGAACCGGCTCTAAGACGGCTCCATTCACTTACATTAATTATTTCATGCAGCGCGACTTGAGGCCACCTGAAGTCGGATCCCAGGTCGCCCCAGTGTGAACCGGCTCTTAGTGTTTATTGGTTAATAACATTTTCTTGTAAAATAATAATATTTTGATCATTGTATTTGAGAGTTGCTTTTTCTGTCTTCCTTCTAAAAATGGTAGTAGCCTGGCTGTGTTTGATCCATATTCTGCAGTCTACTGTTTTCTATGAGTATCTATGAGAATCAGGGGTGGCGAGGTCCCTCCATTTGAATCTTGCTTACACTCAAAATTTCCTATTCTCAGTCCTGCCCAGCCAGGCACTCTCTCAGATGTTGTCCTCTCCCTTGGTTTCCCCAACCTCACAAACACTAGAGGATTTCTACATAGGCCCTGATATAGGAAAATGGGGGGAATTATGCGAATAACAATAGACATTCAAAAAAGAATATCAATATTATTAATCCACTGCCATTTCTCACTGTTCTTTTTTGTGTAGCTCTGCAATGAAACACACAACACAAACCCTAGGTGAAAAAGCATGGTCTGTAACAACCCCCCCCCCCCCCCAAAAAAAAAAAAACCTGCCTATTCTCTTGAACATGCATACATTTGGCAGTTATAATAGGAGAAGTGCACCTGTGTACAAAAAAAAACAACTAAAAAACTCCACAGTCAACAAACAATACAGTAGAAGCTTCAGCGTATATTATACCAATACATACATACTGTGTGTGTATATATATATATATATATATAGTAATTAGTCATTGTCATCCCGACACTGATCTGGGCAGCTGACCTTACAACCTTACAGAAACTGACTAATAACAGATGGAGGAACCACGTGTGAAAACCCTTTGTTGAAAAATAGAATCTTATAAACATATCAAAGACTTTTTTTAAGTTGCCGATAAAGATAAAAAGGAAGTAACAGTGCATTGAGAGGTTCAACACACAAAATCAAAAAAACAAAATATGACCAACTAAAACAATACAATAGGATTGCAACATACTCAGTCACAGTGACTGTGCGAATAATACTGCTGTGTAGGCAATTGTAGTGCAGTGTTTAATGTTTGTGAACACTGAGCATAGCACGTTACATAGATGGTTTTATATTATTATTACTATTATCTGTATGTGGGCATTCATGTTGGGAGCTTTCTGTTTATATTATATTTAATGCTGAATTGTGATTTATAAACACATGTTCACACTTTGTGGGTAGGTTTTGTGTTTAATAGCACAGAGCTTTTTGTTTATTTGTAGTGCAGGAAAAAAAAATGTAATATATAATGTACAGCCCTATTATTTACATAACTGTCGCAGTGCAAGAAGTAAATTTCTACACATACAGTAGTTGTGATTAATATAATGGTTTGACCAGCTTACAGATGAGAGACATATAAATCTGTATTTTTTTATTGGTGTGATGATTATTGCGACAGACCCAACCGGAACAGGGGCTTTTGGAGGGGACTGCATGGTAGCCTCTTGCCTACTATGGGCCCTGGCTTTTGAGGGGGGGTTGGGGGGTGGCTGGGGGACCCTTGGAGGGGTTTTGCCTCAGATTCGGTTAATGCTGGTGTCTCTTGTTGTTATGTGTAATCTGTTTATTAAGGTATCTTTCTCTCATTGTATAATTCCCCATTGTGTGCCTCCTAGGTGTGAATTTCCATTGTTAATTGAGTCACATATTGTTTCTGTCTGTCTGCTAGTATTGTGTCCACTTCACCTTGGTACCAAACTATTGTGAAATGTTTATGTGGTTATGTTTATTTTAGCTGTTCATTAGATGTACTGATACCGTTTACAGTTTGCACTGTTTAGGATAATGTGATCAAGCTCTTACCTGATTTTTTGTGGTATATATACTGTGTGAATTTACAATAGAGAGAGTTCCAGTTTACACTTAAGCTAGCATTGTCTAGTTCTTGGGTGCAATGCTCAGCTATAATACCTGGTTCCTTGTTTCATAGTGGAGGAAGCTGCATCTTGGTGGAAGCACCCAAGCGTGGTGCCAGGAGATCCATCACATTTGAAGGCAGCATATGTGGAATCTGCTTCCTCCTTAAAGGCAGTACAAAACACCACCAGGACCCAGTGTCGGGTGATATAGAAGAAGTGTTCTAGGAGCCGTTCGCCATGGAAACGAAGTTCCAGTGGGGAATGCAAGAGGCATTCGTCCAGTACGGAGAGCCTGGTTCTGCCTCGGATGTACTGGAATTAAGAGATGCGATCCGCTGGGAGCTTTTGATGAAGGCTCTATGACTATGGTGGCCCAGGATTGATATTTGAAATGCTTCAGGAGGATCCACATTTTGGTAGTGTAGCCGAGTGGAGATGAGAGGGCATACAAGATTTTAGGGAGTTGGAACTTCCCAGTGAGCTTGGATTGAGAAGTGACTTGGACTTTATAGTTACACAAGAATGGGAGCTGGAACAAGCATATAAAGGACTGTTTGACAAAGCTCAATAGTATGCCCCAGCACCCATGGATGTTATGGAATATGAATCACCCACCAAAGCACTGGTACTGGGCCTAAGTGCTGCCAGCCTGTGCCCGGATTTTAAGCCACAGAGAATGGAGATTTAATAGACTTTTCTGCTGAGGAGGAACAACCCAGCGAGTCTCCAGGAGAAGAACTGGCATCAGGGAAGAACCTCACTGAGCTGTGCCAAGCACCAACAGCAGCTAGAGCCTTCTTGAGGGAAGAAGCAGCTTGCCTTTCTCCCACACCACCAACAGCAACATCTGTGGAGTTACATCAAACTTCTCCAGTCCCGTTGCAGCTGATATGTGTAACATTGAAGGTTGGAGGTTGATGCCCCTCCCCCTACCTGTATATCTTAGACAAGTTCATATACCTTTTTCCTACTTTTGTATGTTTACTGCATCTAAACATGTGCATTGCTGCTTTGTTTTTATTGACAAATGAAAAATAAAAAATTGTTATTTAAAAAAAAATAAAAAAATTCTCCAGTATAGGTACTGGCATTGAAACAGAGCATTGCCAAGCTCTGGACAGCATCTTTAGCGGCTCCAGGGATTCAGGGAGAAGAGATAGTAAACCTCTATCCCTGGCACCAGCTCCAGAGACTGTGGATTTAATAGACTTTTCTGCTGAGGAGGAAAAACCCAGTAAGCCCCCAGCAGAAGTACTGGCAGCAGGACAGAGGGTCTACTACCTCTGCCCAACACTTACAGCGACCCTGGAACCCAGGGGTCAAGTCCTGGGAGAAAAAGTGTGGGAACTCCCACCCAAGATCCACTCCCCCACCAAAAAAAATAAATAAATGATACGCTCATATGCATAATTACTAAACCGCAAGTTCTTTCTAAATCCCGCGATAACTCGCGGCAGACCTCCGCAATGTCTCCTGGGAACAATGACAAATACTCCCAGGAGACATTGCGGCATCGAGGAAGTGACGGAATACCCGCATACTACCTGATGAATCCATATACAGGAAGTGGCCAGTAACATAAAGGATTACTAAGGTTTGCCTGCCCCTGACAGTGACTCAAGCTGGGCATCGCCGCTTAGTAAAGGATTGGCTCGGGCGGCTTGGCTGTTCTCGGCTGCTCTAAGTCCTGCAAAGGGAACTGCGTTCCTGCTGTGAAAAAAGTGCAGGAACTCCGTTCCCACGCGTTCCCGCAGGACTTGAGCCCTGCTGGAACCCCAGGATAAGAAGGTGGTCATCCTTCCTCGCCAGAAACAGATCAACAGTCTGGGAGCAGAGGTGGTTGTTCTCCCTCCCCAAGGGCAGATGCACAGTCTGGGAGAGGAGGTGGTCATTCTCCCTCTGCAGTGGCAGATCCAGTCTGGGAGAGGAGGTGGTTGTCCTTCCTTCTCAGCAGCAGATCCACAGTCTGGGAAAGGAGGTGGTTATCCTACCTCCCCAGCAGCAGATCCACAGTCCAGGAGTGGAGAAAGTTGTCCTCCTTCACGGACAGTCAGCCAGAGCAGAGGATGTGGGGTCCTAGCTGAAGCGCTGGCAACGGGGCAGAGCACTACTGGCATTCATGGCTCCAGGGATTTGGGGCAGTCAGCCCCTCTCCCCAACAGCAGGGACAGAGAGTCCAATGACCTCTGCCCCACACCTAACGATGACAACTATTCTCTGTGGCCAAGAATGGAGATCATGTGGACCAACTTTGCCCAACTAATGCATGTCCAGACCAGTTGGAGGTCTTGGATCTGGTTAGTCTCATTTTGATGAGGGAAAAATGTGACAGCTCCAACCGGGACAGGGCCTGTCACATACCTGACGTGGAGAGGAGGGCTATCTCTTACACTTACAGCTTGGTACACCTGATAAAGTAATAGGAGGCACAAGAGCCTGGAGTGGCACTTGGCAGCTGGCAGGTGACAGGCAGCAAGCACTCGGCAGGCTGGAAGGTGGCAGACAGCAGGTACTTGGCAGGCCCTCTATCAACCTGGGATTCAACAACCATCCACTGGGAGTTGATAGTTCCCTTCATGGGACATCTACATGCTGACGGACTGATGTTAACCTCTCCTCATCTGGATTCAGCAGTGGTATCATTGTACACATTTTTATACCAGCATCATACTTAGCTACAGTACATGTTTTTATGACTGCTTTTGGTACCGTTTGGTATTACTCGCACCATTTTTACAATTTATGTAGCTACATTGATTTTTTTCTCCAGTGCAATATTTATTTGGTTACCTACTTGAAAACTATAAAAGTTTTAATGCTATTCCCATCGAGCGCTGCCTTTGTGTGTTTTTTGTATCCTGCTATCCATTTTTCCAGTGGTTGGTAGCTGCACTGGGAATCAGCCTGCAAGGAGATCAGATAAAAGTAGTTGGATCTGTATGTGCGGTATAATTAATCGAAATTAGTCGATTAAAAAAAAAAAAGAAGATTAATCGAACAGAACATTTTTGATCAGTAACAGCCCTAATATATATTATAAATATGTATTCATCAGTTTAGGCCAATATGTATTCACAATAAGCGAAAATGTATTGGTTTGCACAAAAGTTATAAACGTCTACAAAATAGGGGAAAGATTTAGGGAATTTATTTATTTATTATTATTTTTTTTACTAGTAATGGCAGTGATCTGCAATTTTTAGTGGGAAATCAGACCCTAATTGACACTTCTTGGTGACCAGTGAAACCAATACAGTAATCAGAGCTATAAAAATGAACTGATCACTGTATAAATGACACTGGCAGTGAAGGGGTTGACACTAGTGGTGATCACAGTAATCAGTGCTATAAAAATGCACTGATCACTGTATAAATGACACTGGCAGTGAAGGGGTTGACACTAGTGGTGAACAAAGGGTTAAGTGTTCCCTAGGGAGGTGTTTCTAACTATCAGGGGGACAGACTGACTTGGAGTAGAGAGAGATCACTGTTCCTGATCACTAGGAACAGCTGATCTCTCTCTCTCCCCTCCCCTGTCAGAACGAGGATCCACCTTGTTTACATAGGCAGATCCCTGTTCTGCCTCTCTTCACTGCGATCACGGGTGGCTGGCGGACATCGCCTGCAAAAGCTAGTGCACAAACCGATGTACCAGTACGTCGATTCATGCAGCGAGCCACCCTGCTGCAGTATAACGGCGACGGCTGCTCGGCAAGTGGTTAACCAACTCCCACCCACCATATAGACAAATGACGGTGGCGGGGTGACTCTCTTGTTCTGGGACAGCTTCATATGGCAGGGGCGTGCAGCACGGTGATTGGCGGCGGCTGTGTGCCTGGGACAAGGCGCATTCCTGACTGTCATGTGACCAGCTATGTCCAATCACAGCTGATCACATGTAAAACAAGGAGATGTCGGTTATCAGCTTTCCTCTCCTCACACTGACAGAGTGAGAGGAGAGCCGATCAGTGGCATTTTTTTCACAGGGGAGACCTGCACAGAAAATCAGGACACTAATCATTAGTGCATCCCCAAACAGTGCTGATTTACAGTGCCACCTATCAGTGCTGCATATTAGTGCCACCTCATAAGTGCCCATCAGTGAAGGAGAAAAATTATTTATTTACAAACATTTTCGAACAGATACGGAGAGCCGATTCACACTACAGTGACCTGGGGAGGCAACTTGTGTCGCCCCAAGTCGCGCAACATGTCAAATTACATGTTGGTCAATGAGAGCCATCTTAATGTACACTACTGAAGAAGTCGCTCCGACTTCAGGAAAAGTTCTTGTACTACTTCAAGGCGACTTCTAGGCGACTTGTACCCATTGATTTCAATGGAAGTCACCTCCAAATCGGATCCCCTGTCTTAACTGAAGCAACTTTCCAGGAAGAGAAACTAGTTTTCTCAAGCAAACCCCTCCCTCCCACAGAGCTGATTGTTGTTTTATTGGCCACGGCCAAAGTCGCCTGTCCTGGAGACGACTTGAAGTCGACCCAAGTCACGCTGAAGTCGCCTCAAAAAGTCGCGTTGCGCCTGTGTGAATCAGCTCTAAGGGGGGGGGGGGGCGGTTTAGCAAAAAATGAAAACCTCAGTGGCGATTAAATACCACCAAAAGGGGGCGTGGCTTGGACATGGACGGGTGAGGACACAGTTCTCCAGAGCTCCTCACATACCGCAGCTTAATCAGCCTGATACGGTGGATCCACTGCCTCCAGACGAGTCCCAACGGCATGTCCCAGCTCCGGAGAGTCTCCTCCAGAACCAAGACTCCCGCACAGCACGGTACCGGGTCCATCGGCGCCTATTTCGGCTGCGGACTGCAGCCACGCGGCGGGATGTCCAAGATGGCGACCAGGAGAAGCAAGGGGTCAGATGCACCAGGAAAGGATGCACCCAAATCACCAATGCAGCCGCAGCACGGAGGGTCTCCCATCCAGACGCCACAATAGGTAAGGGACATGACTCCCCCGGCTCTGCGGCCTCGTTAGGCCTGAACTCAGACGCCTCTGACATACTGGGCGACCGGGACCTGAGGCAGCATATCTTGTCTCTCCCTACCAGGGAGGACCTTGATCGCTTTGCCACTGTGAAAAAAGGCCTTTA
Organism: Rana temporaria; assembly: GCF_905171775.1. Taxonomy (NCBI): domain Eukaryota; kingdom Metazoa; phylum Chordata; class Amphibia; order Anura; family Ranidae; genus Rana; species Rana temporaria. The sequence continues at coordinate 125,987,251 of NC_053495.1, read as the reverse complement.
AACAGGACATTGAGCAGCTGAAAACAGACACTACCCAGCTAGGCAACAGGCTTGAGACTTTAGAACAGATCGTGGATGAGGCCCTGCCTACTATAACTCAGCTATGGTACCTTAGCAATTCCCCAAAGCCCAAATCTAGGGGTACGGCCATTGCCATCCACAGACATTGCCAGTTTCAACCCTTGGACCACAGAGTGGACCCTCAGGGACGCTACGTGTTCTTAAAAGGCACAATAATGGGACAGAAATATACCTTTGCAACACTGTATGCTCCCAATGTATAACTCACATTTATTGACCAGACCCTTGCCCAGCTTGCAGACTTCCGTGAAGGTAGATTCATTCTGGGTGGGGACTTTAACATCAGTCCAGACCCCTTATTGGACACATCGGCGAACAAGTCCACCCACTCTCACGCCTTTTTGCGGCATTTTAAAAAGACCCTTTCATGGACATACACTGGTGGATTGCTGGAGGGTCCTCCATGCCACAGAACGGGACTATATTTACTTCTCTAGCATCCACAAAGTATACGCTAGAATCGACCTACTACTGGTAGACCAGGATTCCCTGGACTTACTTCTGGGAGCAACTATCGACCAAATTACCATATCTGACCATGCCCCGGTGACTCTTACACTTTCTTTATCTCAGGCGCTCGCCAAAGTCAGGACTTGGAAACTGAACGAAAACCTGCTGGACGATCTGGGGGTGGTGGTGGGGGTACAGGAGACCTTGACACACTATTTTACTGAAAACACGAACGGAGGGAGGGCCACAAGGCCGTGGTTCGCGGCACCTTCATTGCATGGGGTGCCAAACTTAACAAAGAGAGGCAGGCGGACTTCCAGCGAGTACTGCAGGCGCTTCAGCAAGCTGACCTCAGCCATAAACGGACGTTGGGTCTGGATGAACTTAGCCGACTTAACGAATTTAGACTGCTTTTCTCAAAACTACTTGATCGCAAAATTAATCGCAAGCTGCGGTATATGGCTCATACATACTATGAGCAGGGCAACAAGTATGGCCGGTTGTTGGCTCGTGCTCTTCGGAAGAAGAGGCTCCTGGCCCATGTGCACAAATTACAGTCCCCTAGGGAAGAGGCAGCTAAGCATACCTTGAAAACTGCCTCATTGTTTCGAGACTATTATGAGTCTCTGTACAACCTGGACTCCACCTCTTCTCCGGCAGAAGTGACTCTCAAACAGACTAAAATCGCCAAGTACCTCTCCTCAATTGTGCTCCCTTCCCTTTCCCCAGAATAAGTGATGGACCTAGAACATCCTATTACCCTGGCTGAATTGCTGACCACTATCAAATCTCTGCCATGGGCCTGACGGTTTCACCAGGGCATATTATTTGAATTTTTTTGACAAACAGACCCCTTTTTGTGCCCTCCTTAACTCCTTGGCGACCACTGGCGGCCTCCCTCAGGAGACCTCATTGGCGCACATTACGGTGCTCCCAAAGGAAGGCAAGGACCCCACCCAACCGTAGAGCTACAGGCCAATATCTCTTTTAAATACTGATCTCAAAATCTTCTCTAAAATACTGGCTAATTGACTAAAACATCTTCTCCCCGACTTGATACATGCCGACCAGACTGGCTTCATAGTGGGACGGGAAGCTAGGGACAACTCCAACAGGGCCCTACAGCTCATTCATTGGGTGCACACAGGAGATCGGATGCCTCCCTACCTAATTTTGTCCACTGACGCGGAGAAGGCATTCGATCGCGTGGACTGGGATTTTCTTCACGCGGTCCTTAGAGAAACAGGTTTAGGCCCACATATGTTACATTGGATCTCTACTCTATATGTGTCCCCTACAGCTCGGGTTAAAGTAAACGGTGGCCTCTCCGCAGTGTTCCCCATCTGGAGCGACACGAGACAGGGGTGCCCGCTCTCGCCCCTCATGTTTGCGTTGGTCTTAGAACCATTGTTGCAGAGGGTCAGAACAAACCAGGACATCAGGGGGGTGCAGGCGGGCTCCCTTGAACATAAACTATCTGCATACGCAGACGACATACCTTTTCATGTCGTTGATCCTATTGTCTCGTTGCCGAACCTGATGCGGGAACTGATCGCATATGGGGAGGTCTCCAACTTCAAAATAAACCTCACAAAATCCGAAATACTACCGATCACTGTGCCGCAGGCTTTGGTGTCCTCTCTGAGAGATTCCTTCCCTTTTAAGTGGTCTACCTCCTCTATGAAATACCTGGGGATACAGCTTACGTGCCACCATGATTCTTTATATAAGCTTAATTACATACCCCTCCTTAAGAAAATCACCCAGGAACTTCAGACTTGGGACAGAGCAATATTCACTTGGGTGGGCCGTGCTGCCTCGCATCCTATTTCTTTTACAAATGGTACCTATACACCTACCGAAACATTTTTTTTTGCAGCCTTTTTACCAAATTCGTATGGGGGGCAAGAAACCCAGATTGGCAATGTCAATATTACAAAGGTCTAAACTCAGGGGGGTCCTGGGCATACCGAACATCCCCCAATATTATCAAGCGATTGCACTGCAACGGATTCTGAATTGGAAATTTCATACGTCCCTTAAGCTGTGGGTCCCTTTAGAGAAAACAATGGCGGGACGGCACTTGTCTTATGCACCCTGGGTTCCCACGGATGACAGGGGGCTTTCGGAATGGGTGTCTCCATTGACAACCCACTCCTTGAGGTTGTGGGACAAGCTGAACGATAGCCTGGGCCTAGCGCCTAGGACTTCTCTTTTGGCGCCGGTATGTGGGTTCCCATGGTTTGCTCCTGGAGAGCTGAGGGCTTCCCATGGTACTTGGGTAGGCGACCGAACTTTTAGTTTGACAAAATTCGTGGAGGGGGTGTTTTGCTTTCACTCAACACCTTACGAGAGAGGTTTGGCAGCTTCCCCTTTGATTTCTGGAGACACCGCCAGCTAGAGACCTTCATAGCAAAAAGCCACAAGTTAGCGCAGATTAGAACCACTCTGACGGAATTCGAAAACATGTGGGTCTCTGCGGACCCTCTACCCCATGCGGTCTCAGCACTATATGGGATGCAGGAGGCTGCGGCACCTACCCCTACGCCCCACTTTATCAGGGAGTGGGAAAGAGACCTACGGATTGACTTCACTAGGGAACAATTTCATCACTTATACCGTTTCACTCACTCGAGCTCTGTGAACTCTAAGACCCAAGAAAACAACTACAAGCTATTGCCACGGTGGTACAGAGTGCCCACTACTCTGGCCAGAATTTTCCCTACTGCCTCTGATGTGTGCTGGAAGGGGATGCGGGCAAAAGGGCACGTTCTTCCACATTTGGTGGGAGTGCCCGGTGCTCTGGCTGTTCTGGGAAATGGTTGGCAAACACATTTCTGATGGCCTGGGTGTGGATATCCCTGCTCTGCCTAAACATTTCCTGCTCCGCCTAAACATTTCCTGCTCCATATCCCCCCATACCACTGTCTCGGTATAAAAGAAGTGCTCTCCCCCACCTCAATGCAGCAAAACGTCTCATACCACTCCATTGCAAAAGCACGCATATTCCAAGCGAGCAGGACTGGTTGGGGATGGTGGGGGAGATCATGGAGGCAGAGAGCTGGCTTGCAGACTGCAGGGACACCCATAAACAATTTGATCTAACTTGGGCAGAATGGAAGGCTCACATCCACGACACAACCACGTTCTCGTCCAGTTTAGATGTGGCATTACTGGCCCTTGCTGATCCCTCCTTTGGGAGGCTCGTTCAGGCGTGCCGTCAGTTGACTAACCTGGACACCTCCTGATTACGGGTACATCTCATCAACGGCACCGATGAGAGCTGGTTCATATGCTTCCGCTTCTCCTGCTTTCTTCCCCTCTTTCTTTTCTCTTTCTTGCTTCCCATCTGACCTTCTATCTTCTTTGTCCCTTTTCTTTTTTCGTGATTGTCTACTGTAATTTTTGTCTGTAATGTTTATTGTGCAGCCTTGTTTCGGGCTACCAAGATGGTCTTCAGGTTTTTTTTTCTTGACTGTCCTGGGTGCCTCTGGTTGTTTAAAGATGCTTATTAGTATCAGTATGGAAGTTCTGATTGCACTTGCATACGGGTAGGGGCTTTAGGCCACCCTACCCCTCACCAGTTTGGTGGGGATGCCTGCCCACATGGATCGAATGTCCGGGGCGGGCGGGATGCCCCCCTGCCCACTTTTTATCTAGAGTTTTTTTACTCCATGCTGAGATGTATGTTTGTATCCGGACTATGTTTAATATATTTTTGTTATTGTTCCCTTCCCGGTATCCCTCCCCTCCCACCTTTCCACCCCCCCTTTTTTTTTGTCTCCCTCCCCTCCCCCAGTTTGTTCTGGCTATGTTGTACTGTTCAACTGTCAATATACTTTGAAATTGAAAATAAAAATGATATAAAAAAAAAATACCACCAAAAGAAAGCTCTGTTTCAAAAAAATGCATTCAGCGTTGCATGACCACGCAATTGTCATTCAAAGCGTGACAGTGCTGAAAGCTGAAAATTGGCCTGGGCAAGAAGGGGGTGAAAGTGCCTGGTATTGAAGTTGTTAAAGATTAAAAAAAAAGTCATTGAACAAGATTTTTTTTTTTTTAAACACAAAACCTTTAACTAAATGTCCCATGTATGTCAATGATAGCACAATAACGCCTCAAAAATTAGTACAAATAAAGACACCGGAATCATAAAATATTTAAAAACGTGCCTTTATTAACTAAAGCAATAGCTCTGTAATACGAACACACAGTTTTGTAGAATGCCTGTGTTTGATAAATAGGTACCAGGGGAGGGCAGTGTATAGTGAACTAGATGGAAAAGATCTATATTAAAGTGCAGTGACATATATTATGGATGCACCATATTCTTTTAAAACCCAACTCAAGCAACAATTTTGATAGAAGCGGAAAAGAGTTTGAACTTTTGTCAAGGGGAGGAGGTTGCGGGTGTCTCCGGGACAAGCCCTTCCCCACTTTACTAAATACACGTTTCTTTGTTGCAGTCCCTATCTGAAAATAACCCACACTTCCAGTGCTTGTAACACCATGCCGTTAGGACAGGAAGTGAGAGTAAACCTCTCTAATAGGGACACAGGCCACACTATAAACCAGACAGAGGTTCTAACCCTCTCCCACTCTGTACAGAACTAAATAAAAATTTGGCCAGAGTTGGGGTTTAAACATAGAACTATCAGTAGCAGCTTTGCCAGTACATACAGTTCTGCATAACCGCTTAGGCAACTTGGTCCAATAATGAAGGCCTTTGCAGATCCACAGGCTTAGCTTACTGACTCTAGAGGAACATGTATGATATTCAGAATGCAATCTGCTTTACTGCAGAACGTTTCACAACAACCATCACATTGTTCGATTTCGTTAGCCTACGCCAATATCTGATTGGTTGCTGCACACCTTCATTCTTTGTACTGTGAAATTTTGGATAGTACTGTTTGTGCTTAAAAGCCTTTATATAAAATAAGGCAAAGAGCAGTGTGCAAAATGGAGCAACTTGCGCAGTTAATTAAACGTTTTAGTACTTGTGACTACGCTAAACAGCCAAAAGACGTTCAAATCTGCTCTTTACACAAGTTTAGCAAATAAAGGCAAACACGTGAATGTGGTGCACCCCTAGTATATGGCTATACTGGTTAGAGGGACACAGAAATACATTGGCACAAATACAAAGCACTGTTTGCTATCACACACACAAACACACAGGGTAGCTGCTGAAGGTTGTACAGTGATGTACTACTTGTTTTCACAAAGTGTCTATGAAGACCGATATGTTGAGCTGTCCTCTACATTAATCTGATCAAAAAAAGAGGGGTCCACAGCATAGAGTCTGAGCATGTCCAGTTCCAGGGGATGCATGCAGCCGCTAATCACCAAGGAATGAAGTGGGGCTCCAAAATCAATCGTACTAAGTTGCTGCAGGGTGCCCGCTGCAATGTGTTGGTCGGATGCCCCCACTCGAGCCAGACCCGCGCAAATTGTGTTCTCGCTCAAAGCTGAGGAAGCAAGAAAATATTTGTTAATGTGCATATCATAAAGAGAACTTCAGTAAAATAATTACATTATCAAGTGGAGGGGCAATCAGTGGTCAACTAGATACAATTAAATGAGGGATGCTGAAACCTATACATGATGCTGGTTGCCCAGGAATGACCAGTGGTATCCAAGTCCATGAGCCATGTGTGGCTCTTGGTTTGCTTTGATGATACCGGCAGGATCTCAGCGTCTGTCCAGAAACTAGCGGCACAACACATTTCCCTCTTAAATCTAATCAGTAAAATATCCTGGCTGCTAAATCACATACACATGCATTGACATGATGTGATCATACTCTGGGCTATTTAATAACAAAAAGAGGAATGAGCAATAACCCATAGCAACCAATAACAAAACCAAATATCAATTTCTGATTGATATAAACTGATGGAAGATGAATCAGATTGCTAGCTCTGGTTAACTGCACTGTGGGGGGTTCATTTACTAAAACCGGAGAGTGCAAAACAAGTCTCACTTCTGCAGAGAAACAATCAGCTTCTAACCTCAGCTTGTTCAATTAAGCTTTGGCAATAAAATCTGCATAGAAGCCGATTGGTTTCTATGCAGAAGTGAACCTGACTTTGCCCTCTCCAGATTTAGTAAATAAACCCCAATGCATCATCTTTCTACTCTGGATTTGCTCAAATAGGTGTCTACTTTCAGCAAGGAAATGGCCACATGCTGAAATGGCTACTTATGCCGCATACCCCCGATCAGAATTTCCGACAACAAATGTTTGATGTGAGCTTTTGGTCAGATATTTAGATGGTGTGTATGCTCCATCGGACATTTGTTGTCGAAATTTCCGACAACAAATGTTTGAGAGCCGGTTCACACAGGGGCGACTCAACCGCCTGACAAGTCGCGTCCCGTTCTATACAATGGACCCGTTCTAAAAGGAGTGACTCAAGTCGCTCCGACTTAGAAAAAAGTTCCTGTACTACTTTGGGGGCGACTTCCATTGACTTCAATACAAAAGTCATTTTGCAAGTCGCCTCTGAAGTCGCCTTACCGAGTCGTGCCGCCCCAGTGTGAACCGACTCTTAAAGCTTGTTCTCAATTTCTTGTCGGAAATTTCAATCATCTGTATGCAATTCCGATGCACAAAAATACTATGCATGCTTAGAATCAATTCGACCCATGCTCGGAATCATTGAACTTCATTTTTCTCGGCTCGTCGTAGTGTTGTACGTGACCGCGTTCTTGGCAATCGGAATTTCCGACAACATTTGTATGACCGTGTGTATGCAAGACAAGTTTGAGCCAACATTCGATCAGTTTTGTTGTCGGAATGTCCGATCGTGTGTACGCGGCATTACTTGAACAAATCATGTAGTACAAAGATGATGCACAGAGTGCAGTTAAAAAGAGCTAGCAATGAGATTCCCCGTCCATCAGCTGATACCAATTCATGGCCCGTGCTGATCAATTGGGAGTCTCATGCGGCTAGCATGAAGAAAAAAAAAAATTAAAGTGTAGTTCCACTTTTTTAATCGAATCTGAGAAAATCCAACTATATGTTTGTTTGTGTTCCCATTTACTCAGCATACCAAAAAAAAAAACAAAAAAAAACATACCCTTTATATGTTTCTCAAGAGAAGGTTTCTTCAAAGATTTTTGAACAATGCAACAGTGAGTCTGTTCCAAGGACAGAACGAGTTCCCCCTCATTAAAGTGGAACTTCACCCAAAAGGGGAAGCTCTGCTTTTTCACATCCCTCTCCCCAAACACCTTTGAGCACATTTATTTTTTGGAGGGAGTGGGTACCTGGTTTTGACAGGTACCTGCTCCCACTTACGCTCAGATCATCTAGAAGTTCTCCTCTTTAACAAACCTTTAACCCTTTTCTAGGAAAGACAATGTTCAAATATCTGCCTGCACACAAACTACAGTACAGTGAACACAGATGCCCAGCCCCCTCATAAACAAAACGATCTAGTAGGATTTTACAGTGCTGGAGGGTCCAGAATAGAACATCTAAAAAAAGTAAAGTGCAATTTTTTTTAAGGTTATGCTATGTGAATGAGAACACATATTACATATAAAAGTAGGCATTATCTCAATTTGGGTGCAAAAGTGAAAAAGGTGCCTTAACCACTTAAGACCCGGACCTTTAGGCAGCTTTGGCCAGTTTTTGTGATTCGGCACTGCGTCGCTTTAACTGACAATTGCGCGGTCGTGCGACATGGCTCCCAAACAAAATTGGCGTCCTTTATTTCCCACAAATAGAGCTTTCTTTTGGTGGTATTTGATAACCTCTGCGGTTTTTATTTTTTGTGCTATAAACAAAAATACCGATACGTATTCTTCTACATATCTTTGGTAAAATAAGCATTTATCGATTGGTTTGCGCAAAATTTAAAGCGTTTACAAAATAGGGGATAGTTTTATTGCATTTTTATTAATTTTTTTTTTACTACTAATGGCGGCGATCAGCGATTTTTTTTGTGACTGCGACATTATGGCGGACACTTCGGACAATGTTGACACATTTTTGGGACCATTGTCATTTTCACAGCAAAAAATGCATTAAAAATGCATTGTTTACTGTGAAAATGACAATTGCAGTTTGGGAGTTAACCACAAGGGGGCGCTGAAGGGGTTAAGTGTGACCTCATTTGTGTTTCTAACTGTAGGGGGGTGTGGCTGTAGGTGTGACGTCATTGATTGTGTTTCCCTATAAAAGGGAACACACGATCAATGACGGCGCCACAGTGAAGAACGGGGAAGCTGTGTTTACACACAGGTCTCCCCGTTCTTCAGCTCCAGTGGCCGATCGCGGGACTCCAGCGGCGATCGGGTCCGCGCGTCCCGGAGCTTCGGACCGGGTCACGGGCGCTGCACTTAAAGAGGACGTACCTGTACGTGCTTGTGCCCAGCCGTGCCATTCTGCCGACATATGTGCAGGAGGCGGTCCTTAAGTGGTTAAAGGGGTTGTAAAGGTTCATTTTCTATTTTCTAAATAGGTTCCTTTAAGCTAGTGCATTGTTGGTTCACTTACCTTTTCCTTCAATTTCCCTTCTAAATGTTTTTTTTCTTTGTCTGAATTTCTCACTTCCTGTTTCTCCTCAGTAAACTTTCCACCATCATCCGAGCGGTGGTTAGTCAGCCAGAACAGCTTACTGAACAGCTTACTGAGGAGGAACAGGAAGTGAGAAATTCAGACAAAGAAAAAAAAACATTTAGAAGGGAAATCGAAGGAAAAGGTAAGTGAACCAACAATGCACTAGCTTAAAGGAACCTATTTAGAAAATTAAAAACAAACCTTTACAACCCCTTTAAAGCAGAAGTAAACCCATTCATTTAACTGTTTCAAATCATTTACATTTCCGGCACGTGCCAGGAATGTACCCCTCACATTGGTTGTACTCTCAACCAGACTGTCAAACCATCCAATGGCTAGTGTCATAACTGATCACATGTGCAGCCAGTGCCGGGCCAAGGTCATCTAGAGCCCAGGGCGAACATGCCAAACTGCGCCCCCCTTTAAGATGTATGAGCAATGCATTAATCCCTGCACAAAGACTCTGAGCATTAATCTGCATGCTTACCCCCTAAGCATAAATCCACCCTCCTCTCAGTACAAATCTGCCCCCCTGCTAAAATCCCCCTCCCAACACCAATCTTTGCCCCCCACCTCCCAATTCCCCAGCTCAAATGCCCCCCCCCCCCATTAAAAATAAATCACCTCTCCTAGCGCACATATCTTCTCTCCCCCTACTTTAAATCCTCCCAGCGTCTCCCCTAAACCCCCTTCCTAGCACAAATCTTTGCCCCGACCATTTCGCAGATGCCCCCCCCCAAAAAAAACTTCACCCCTTCTAGCACAAATACTCTATCCCAAAAATGTCCCCTCCTAGCACACATCTTGAATCCCCCATCCCAGCAAAAAGTCTCCCTTAATCCCCCATCCTAGCAGAAATCTTTTTCTTCCCATTCCCCCCTCCAAACATAAATCATCACTCTTAGTACCCCCCTGTCCAAAATTTCCCTTCCTAGGACAATGATGGCAGCTTCCTTGTCTGAAGCTCCGCATAGAATTTACATAGATTAACTGGCACTGAAAGTGGAAAACCCTTTTACCTAAATTTGTTAATACATAGAAGACGACCGTAATAAGAGTCACTACCTGTGTAAATGTAAAGTATAACTAAAAGCAAAACATTTTTTATTTTACATACATTAGGGCAGGGTTAATATCACAGTAAAAAAAAAAAAAAAAAAATCCCCATTTGTTTCTCATTAGGGAGATTTCTCTTCACTTCTTGCCTGTAGACTCAGCAGGAAGTGAAAGGATATTTTTTTCACTGAGAGGGAAGTCCTCTCTTTGACAGTTGTCATGAAACAAGCGCCTCAATTGAGGATTTCCCTCTATTCGGCTGGTTTCACACGGGCTGTCCGAATAGGTCCACCAGTGGAGCGGATGACAGTCGGATGGAAAAGGCCAGGCGGTCCGTTCACATCTGACAGCAGACCCATAGAGAACAGTGGGGCTGTGTCCGTGTCTGCTCTGCATTGGAGAGCCTGTCATCTGCCTGCTCAGTGGGAGATCCCCTGCTGAGCAGGTGGCTGCAGACTACGGAGAACCAGTGGTGTATTTAGGTTTTGTGCTGCCCTAGGCCTGACTAAACTCGCGCACCCCCTAATTTATATATGACGCACCCCTTCATGGGAGGAGGACAGAGGGACGCAGTGGGATGAGGACAGAGGGACGCAGTGGGATGAGGACAGAGGGACGCAGTGGGATGAGGACAGAGGGACGCAGTGGGAGGAGGACAGAGGGACGCAGTGGGAGGAGGACAGAGGGACGCAGTGGGATGAGGACAGAGGGACGCAGTGGGATGAGGACAGAGGGACGCAGTGGGATGAGGACAGAGGGACGCAGTGGGATGAGGACAGAGGGACGCAGTGGGATGAGGACAGAGGGACGCAGTGGGATGAGGACAGAGGGACGCAGTGGGATGAGGACAGAGTTGTGCCTTTAGTTATACTTTGAGGAGGTACATTGTTCGAGAACATGAAAACATAATAATCTAACATCAGTGAATGAGAATAAAGTATCGGAAAGAAGACAGCCTGACACTTCTCATATCAATGAGACATCCTCCAAGCCCGAGATTCCTCTAGAAGGTCAGACATGTCAGTTCCTCTGTGTGATAGTGAGGTGCTCATCAGTGGCTTTGTCATTGAAGGGCGCAGGAAGCCCAGTTGTGTGTTGTGTCTGTAAAGTCTTGAGGGTCTGGGTGTGTCCCATATCTAATGCAGGATGTGGCATTAGCACACCAAAGGAAGTGTAAGTAAAACATTCAAAAGTGCAGCACTGAAGAAACAAGGAGTGTCACGGGACTGTAACCTCTCTAATGCTGGAGAGACTTGTGCTCCCATTATTATTTTGTTCATAATGTTATATGCATAAAGCACAATAAAAAAGCAAAGCTACAATGTAAAAGCTGACCTACATGCCTGAATGTAATTTACCTTGCACCTTACTGCTCATCCTGCTGGTATGATCCTATTGGCTTTCAGTTGCCCGTAAGGGTACATTCACGCCAGCCATTGCAGATGGTGTGCAGTGGGGACTACATCAGTGCCCAACAATATTTTTGCTTGGGAAAATAAGTCAGCGCCTTACTTTGTTTTATATAGTATTAGTTCCCTTTGATGAAAATGCCAATTCTTGTAGTAAATGATTTCTATTGTTTAGTGAGAATATGCCTTTATTATTTACAAAGGTTAAAGTCCTCTTCCACTGCCCCCCACCCCTAGAAACACACACACTTTAAATCCACCTTTCCTGGTACAAATCCCCTCCAAAAAACGAATTTCCCCTCCTAGCACAATTCCCCTTTCTCCTCTACCATATCACTTCTTCTAGCACAGACCCCCCAAATCCCCCCTTCTAGTACAAATCCCCCCCCATCTCCCTCCTAGCTCAAATCCTCCCCACCCCATAAATTCCCCTGCTAACACAAATAGCCCCCCCCCCCCCAAAAAAAAAGTCCCCTCCTAGCACAATCATTTCCCACCTCTACCATATGACCTCTTCTAGCACAAATCCCCCCTCCTAGGACCAATCCTCTTACCCCCTTCCCAACACAAATCCGCATAAATCATCACTCCTAGAATACTACCTCATATTTCCCCTCTTAGAACAATTCTCATCTCCTGCAGCCCCCCAAATTCCCCCTCCCGACACAAATCCCCTCCTCCCAATCTCCTTGTGGTGCCCCTCTCACTTCACATGATACCACAGTGCCCAGGGCAGCCTTTCCTCCTGCCCACCCTGTGTCCCGGCCCTGGTCTTTATCAAGCACTAACATAGGTCTCCTATCGCATCTCATTGTGATTCTAATAACATGCACTGCTCAAGCCCTTAGAGGGGGGAGCCTTTATCTCAAAGCAAATTGGCTTTATTTGATGCTCTAAAGTTCAGGGGTCTCCAAATTACAGCCCTCCAGTTGTTCAGGAACTACAATTCCCTTCATGCCTAGTCATGTCTGTGAATGTCAGAGTTTTACAATGCCTCATGGGATGTGTAGTTCTGCAACAGCTGGAGGGCCGTAGTTTGAAGATCCCTGCACCAAAGACCAGGGCCGATCCTAGGCTGGGTGTACAGGGTGCATTGCACCCAGGCGCCTGCAGAGGTTGGGGCGCCAAAGTGCCAGAGTTCTCCCCTCCCTCCTTGTTTGTGTCCGTCCAGAACTAGTGTTCCGAGCATAGGTATGTGTCCATCCAGAACTGATGTGTGAGCATAGCGCAGCCCGTCCAGCCTGGCAGTGCTCGGGGGAGGGGCTGCTCCTCTTCCTGACATGAGAGTTCTAGTTTTCAGTGGCTGCTGAGTGCTGATGTGCAGGAATTAATTCCTAACACTGGGAGCCTTGGATCCCGCACTGTCTCCACCAACTCCAGTTGGAATGCCTCCCCCTCCAATCTCTATCTCAGGCTGCACAGAGAGAGAATCGAGGTGAGTCACAGTGTTCAGTGTGCTGGGGGATGTCATCCCCAGCATCCCTTTACACATGCTCTAGACTGCCCCTGCTCTAGATGTTTTATGGTATGATAGATTTCATAGGATACACAGCCCCTGCCCATTCCTGTGCCTAGTCCATCTACAGATGTGATGTATAATGAGATTTAAAGGGGAGGAGTTAAAAAAATGACAACGCCCATGTGGGGGTGCCAGAAATATTTCTGCACCCAGGCGCCTGTGACCCTAGGATCGGCCCTGCCAAAGACCTCTGGTTGATAGAACGTTTGTACTAGGCTCTCGTCATCAATACTCACACCACAGTGCAACTGAGCGAATCAAACAAGTTGACAGGGGATCTAATGAGAGGCAAGTATTGACAGTGAAGGGGACAGACTCAGTAGTGCCCTGAATGAGTAAATACAGACTTTCTTAAATCATATACACATTGTGAATATTATATTTCATGATGCGGAAGTTTAAAGTTCAAAAGAAGTGTCCCTAGAAAATGCTCACCCAGCTCCTCTCCCTGCTCCCTCCGGTTCTGCACAATCTGGAGAAGCTGCTCCACTGCTTGATTCACAGTCATGTAGCGAGGTGGCTCAAAAACCTTCTTTCCCCTGAAATTAGATAGCAGTAACAAATCAGAAAATGTATGTACACTCATAACCTTATACTGCTTTATAATAACCAATGTCTTTATTATGCAACTGGTCTCTGTAGAGCTTTAAAAGGTACATTTTTTATATTTGTATTACAGTACCAGTGTAATAATGTGCCTCCAACGATGTGTATGCCATGTTCTGCTGGCTTCTGGTATATAAAATATCCCAATTCTCCATGGTGCTAGACAGCGCACAGCTGTATGTTTACCTTAGCCGCAGTGGGGTTAATAGCACGGCTCCGGCTATGAAGGACACTGATCACTTTCCCTTCTTTCCTCCTCATCCATTCACAAACTCCTAGTATTCCTCTTACAGAATACAACGTGATTGGGCAGGGGAGATCCTTTCATTCATCTGCCCCTCCTCCCTTCACAGAACTCGTTGGATTCTGGGAGAAGAATACTAGGGGCTAGATTCAGCAAGGATTTACGTCGGCGTATCTATAGATATGCCGCGTAAATTCAAAGCTGCGCCGGCGTATCTTCTTTCTGTATTCAGAAAGCAAGATACGCCGAAATTAGCATAAGATCAGACTGGCGTAAGTCTCTTACGCCGTCGTATCTTAGGGTGCATATTTACGCTGGCCGCTAGGTGGCGCTTCCGTCGTTTTCGGCGTAGAATATGCAAATGACCTAGATACGCCGATTCACAAACGTACGTGCGCCCGGCTAAATTTTTTACGTCGTTTGCGTAAGGCTTTTCCGGCATAACGTTGCTCATGCTTCTATGAGGCGTACGCAATGTTAAGTATGGACGTTGTTCCCGCGTCGAATTTTGAATTTGTTACGTCGTTTGCGAATAGGGCTTTGCGTAAATTACGTCCACGTCGAAAGCATTGACGATTTGCGGCGGAATTTCGAGCATGCGCACTGGGATTCTTTCACGAACGGCGCATACGTCGTTCGTTAAAGACGTCATTTACGTGGGGTCATGTTTTATTTACATAAAACACGCCCACCTCTTGCAAATTTGAATTTGGCGCGCTTACCCTGGCTGATTTACGCTACGCCACCGCAACTTACGGAGCAAGTGCTTTGTGAATACTGCACTTGCCCGTCTAAGTTGCGGCGGCGTAGCGTAAATAACATACGCTACACCCGCACAAACTTACGGCGGGCTACTTGAATCTAGCCCTAGGAGTTTTGTGAATGGCCAAGGAGAAAGCGACTGCCACGAGTCCTTCATAGTAGCAGCTGCCATCATAGATCCCCACAGTCTTGGAAGGAGGAGAAAGGGGGGGGGGGGTGGTCTCTGCCATTACTGAGAGGTTGACTATTAAGGCCCATACACACGATCAGACTTTTGGACAACAACGGTCCGACGGACGTGTTTTATCGGACAATCCGACCATCTGCTGTATGCTCCATCGGACAATTGTTTTCGTTTTTTCAATGGACTAATGTTCGCTGTGCATGCTCTCAAACTTTCTGACAACAAATGTCCGGTGGAGGATAATCCGATTGTATGTACACAAGTCCATCGGACTAAAAGCCAAAGTTCAAACGAGTATGCTCGGAACCAATGCTAAACATCAGACAAGACTAGACAACAATAGCAGAAGTTGCCCAAAGGGTGGCAGTAAAGAGCTGAAAAACCACGTGGTTTGGTGAATGTTGGCTCAAAAAGTTCTGCTGTGTGTATGCAGAACAAGCTCACGGCCAACGCCCATTCAGACAAAAATCCACGGAAAATTCTGATGGAAGTCCGTCCGTGTATATGAGGCTTTACAGTAACCAGAATCCAGCAGAAGATGGGATACACATCATTACAGGAAAGGGGGGTGAATGGCAAATGTATGCTTGTGCCACATCCAGTATATATGAGAAAAGAAAAGAGGGAGTTCCCCTGGGTGGACTTTTAAGGCACTGATAGTATTAATTCCAAATATACGGGATATTGAAGTAAAAAAATTGTTTTTATTTACAATTATACATATTTATCAAAAAAATGTAATTAAAATATACAATTAAAAAAATGTCACCATATAGGTAAATACATGAAAACCCTTCTTTACACCCGACACGTTTCGGGGTAACCTTCTTCAGGGGTGTGTAGAGAAGGACAAATAATTCATGCATTATAAATGTAGTAGAAGGATGATGAATATTTCATCAGATGCGATTTTTTAAAAGCATTGAAAATATAAACAGCACGCTGGGTTCTGTGAATGAGGTTGCCAGTCAAGTAAGAAGTGGGTATCAGAATATACAATTAATGCAGGTTTGAGAGGGACATTTATAAAGGAACATGTTCATCCCGTTAGGGAGAAATTATTCCAAAGATCGAGAAGCCGGTGGATCAGCCAGAAGAGATATCCTGGGATTGGGATGGAGGTCCCTGTGTATACGAGATCCGCAACAGACCTAATAATGTCCGCTGTCAAACAGTACACTGTATTATTGACAGAGCCAACCTCACACCATAACAATCCAGCAAAGTAATACGGTAATTACTTATGCTTCCTAAAGCCTCGTACACACGACCGGTTTTTCCATAAGGAAAACTGCCAGGAGAGCTTTTGGCGGGAAAACCGGGTGTGTGTATGCTTCCTCGCAGCTTTCCAGCAGGAAAACAGCCGGAAATCCCAGCGGCAAGATAGAGAACCTACTCTCTATTTTCCTGTCGGGATTCCCAGCATTTTTTTTTTTCCACCAGATCCACTACTTACCTATGGGAAACACTGCGAGGCAGTGCCGATGGAGCATACACACGGCCGGGATTCCCGGCCAAAGCTCCATGGCAGTTTTCCTGCCGGGTTCCCAGCTTTCCTCTGTTTTCTCGGCAGACTTTTTACCGCCGAGAAAATCGGGCGTGTGTACAGGGCTTTAGAGTTTGTGATTGTATTCCTATTTAGTGCACCGATATCCTTCCCAGGAGTTTGGCTATTTTTGAATATATCGGTATACTGAATATTAGTAGTTTGCTAGAGCCAGATCCTGTGGAATATTTCAGATCTGTCAAAGTTTTTGTTTTTGCAGGTTAAACCTCCATTTACCTCCATTAATTAAAGCAGAAGTAAACCCATTGATTTAACAGTTTCAAAAAGCAGTTACATTTCCGGCATGCCGGGATTGCTAACTGTCCCATTGGTTGTGCTCTCAACCAAACGGTCAAACCATCCAATGGCTGGTGTCATAACTGATCACAGGTGCAGCACCATGGCAGTTGAAGATTAAATATAGGCCAAGATGGCAGCTTCCTTGGCTGAAAATGATAGGTGGGTTTACTTACACTTTAAGAGAATCAACTGAGCCCTTCCAAATATTATTTTATCACTCCCTGTGAGCACTAGACTCTATAGGAACTAAAAATACAGGGCTTAGATTTAAGGACTTGTGTATCAGGATATGCATTAGAATACACATTACTGAAACACAAGGTAACACATTGTAACTATATACTGTGATGCATTGCCTTTCCAACCACATCTACAGTGCACCATACACACCTGTATTATAGAGCACTGCAAGAATGTGCAGGACCTACCATTTCATAAACAGAAATGCACTGGCAGCCATTTAGGAATAAATAGGGTGTTTACTCAACGTTCCATAAACGCATATTAATGTATGTGTTGTAGCACATTGCATAATGGTGTGAATGGGCCCAGAATATTTATATGTTTGCACACTACCAATTATGAGTTGTTCTGTGAAGCACTATGGGGTTGATTTACTAAAACTGGAGAGTGCAAAATCTGGTGCAGCTCTACATAAAAACCAATCAGTTTCCAGCATGATTTTTTTTTGTCAAAGCTTAAAGGGTCACTAAAGGAAAAAAATGTTTTGCCTAAAATTAATGTCTGCAAGGTAGACAGACAGAATAGTGTAATGATTCTGTTAAAAAACGAGTAAATACCTATTAAATTCCTTCATCTATATCACTCCGGCATTCTAGTTTCTGTTCTCTCACTCACTTCCTGGTTTGCATCGCTCGTTCATGTAAGAACTACATTTCCCAGTATGCATTGCGGCACGCCCAGTAATTCACACCTCCTTGAAGTCTCTAACACGTAGAGAGCGTCCTGCCACACAGATGTAGTTCCCAGGAGGGGGTGAGCATGTTACTGACCACCGCAGTAAAGCCTCCCTACACGGTGGTCAGTAAAATCAGACAAGCAGGAAGTGAACAGAACAGAGAAGAAATAGAGCAACTTCTGAGCAAAAACGAACAATGAGGAAGTGAAAAGAGGAATGTCTGCAGGTAAAGAATGCTTATTATGAAAAAAAAAAATTCCTTTACAACCCCTTTAAAGCGGTGGTTCACCCTAATTTACAAGTTCTGCTTCTTAAAAACTTCTGCCATGGTACACTATGTATTAGTTTATTTTTTTTAATCGGCCTCCTTAACTTGAAACAAGGCCCTTTTGTGAGCTGTCACTCACTATTCCCCGCAGGAGTGGGCGTGGTTTTCGAATATCCCCCATCAGCGCTTTGTCTCCTGGGAGCGTCTCCTGAGAATCCCAGGAGACGCGCTATGTCGAAATCCCGCGATATCTCACGGGTCACATGACGTCAGGCGGGTCATGTGACTTCGCCATAGTGTATGGATTCGCCGCATCCCGGAAGAAAAACGAGCTGGGCTTCACAGTGCCCACAGTAAAGATGGTAACGTCCATCTTAGGATTTTATAAAATATCGTTTTCTCGCGATTACCACTGCAGCGGGCTGAAAGACTGGGACAGATGAGCGATTACCTACACAAGGTAAGAGCGCCAGAAAACTTAAAAAAAAAAAAAATTAAACCCGTGGAACCCCCGCTTTAACTGAACAAGCTGATGTTAGAAGCCGATTGGCTATCAGATTTTGCACTCTCCAATTTTAGTAAATCTACTCCCATCTGTTCACATGTCTTACTAAAGGATCATATGTTCTAAATTGTAATGATTTCATTAAAACTTTAGCTAAATCTATGTTTTTTTGGGGTGGAGGTTTGGATAGATTGGTGGAAAGATTAGATCCTCTGTCATGTTTTTTTTTTTAATACCCCACCTCTGACAGTCTTCACCAGGTCAGATGACCCTATTAGGAGATGTGTTCTCTTCTTTTGCTCCTGTCATCAGCACAAGAACTAAAGACAAATCTCAAAAGGGAATAAAGACTGCAAAAAAAAAGGTGATATTTAGCCCTGGTTCACACTGGTGTGATTTCACATGTCAAATCGGCGGCATTTGCACCAACCTAATCGGTGCGACAGCGCATCTGCGGTGCTGTACCGATTTCAAAAAGTAGTTTCTGCAATACTTTTTGCGATTTTGGCCTGCAATTTACATTGGCATCTGTGCAGAAATTGCACAGATGTCTCTGTAATCGGCATTGACAAGCGGCAGTGAAATGGTGCGAGTTCAGCTGAACCAGCACGGCTATATTCCCGCAACCCAGTGTGAACTTGGGCTAAAGCTTAGTTAAAAAAAAAAAAACAACAACATGTTGTTATACTTACCTGCTCTGTGTAGTGGTTTTGCACAGAGCAGTTCCGATCCTCTTTTCAAGACCCCAGCCAGCGCTCATGGCTCCTCCTCTTGAGCAGTGCCCCCAAAGAAGCCCTTTTTGGGGCACAGCTGCATTCTCGCTCCCAAGCTGCTGCTCTATGTGTTCATAAGACACACAGAGCTGCAGATCGGCCCTGCCCCCCGCTCTCTCCTCATTGGCTGTGATTGGCAGCTGTCTCAGCCAATGACAAGGTAGAGTCACCATACAGCCATCGTGAACATCGCTGGATGGGGGGCTCAAGGTAAGGATTTTAATGCATGTACTCCTTATCTCCTACTTTTTTCATTCATCGTTCAATGCTGAAATCAATATCTTGTTTTCAATTGCACAAATATATTTACATTGGTTGCTGTTCTAAACTAAATATCCTAATTATGCAGGACTTTAGGGGACAGTTAGATGGGTGACTTTTTGCAGTTGATTGTTTGTCGTTATAAAAAAGATACAACATTATTTCTGATATCCTTTTAAAAATTATAAAATGCTAGCAAGTCAGCAAAGGCAACAGCTACACTAACACCTTTATGATCTGCCAACATGCTGACAAACGACCATCTCAACCACAGAAAGATATGAATTAACAGTTTTGTGCTAAGAAGCCCCACAGTCCCATCATATGGATTCCATGGGGAAGAGTCATGAGGCTCACACTAGGATGCAGCTGAAATGTTAGATTTTTTATTTTTTATGGACACTCATCTAACTTTGCCTATTTGTGGGACTTTATATTCTGGCACTTCTCTCCTTCATGTAAAAATCATAATTTTATTTGCTAGAAAATTACTCAGAACCCCCAAGCATTAGATTATATTTAGCAGACATCCTAGGCAATAAAGTTGTGGTCATTGCAACATTTTATCTCAAATGGTATTTGCGCAATAATTGTCCAAACTGAATCATGAATCATGAATTAAAAAAAAATAAAAAAAAAACAGTAAAGTCAGCCCAATTTTTTTGTATAATGTGAAAGATGATGTTAATCCGAGTAAAAACCCAACTTATCACGCTTTAAAATTGTGCACACTCATGGAATGGCACCAAACTCCATAGGCGACGCGTTAATTTTTTTTACAGGTTACCAGTTTAGAGTTACAGAGGAGGTCTAGTGCTAGAATTATTGCACTCACATGTGTGGTTTGAACAGCATTTACATATGTGGGCGGGACTTTGTGCGTGTTCGCTTCTGAGCACGAGCTACTGGGGACAGGGGCATTTTACCATTTTTTTTTTTTATACATTTTATTTTACGTACTGTATTTATTGGCGTATAACACTCACTTGTTTACCCTGAAAATAGAGGGCAAACTGTGCCTGTGTGTTATACGCAGGGGACTGTGGAAAGTTTTTTTCCTGAAACTTCCCTCTTAAAGTTAGGGTGCGTGTTATACGCCGATAAATACGTATTTTTTTATTTATTTTTTTACACTTTTTTTTTATCACTTCTATTCCTATTACAAGGAATGTAAACATCCCTTGTAATAGGAATAGTGTGTGACAGGTCCTCTTTATGGAGAGGTGCGGGGTCAATAAAACCCCACATCTCTCCTCCAGGCTGGAAAGCATGAGATCGGGGGAAAAAATTCACCAATCTCATGCTTTCAGCCGCGATTGCGGCTTTGTTTACTTTTGTGTACCCGAGCCTGACGTCATAATGTCGCGCCCGGGCCTCCGACAGTCATAGAGACGAGCGGTGACCATCTAGTCACTGGAAATCTCCATGCTCTTCATTCGGCAGCGGCCGATTCGTTCTCCGGGCCTCCAATGGCACGGGAGAGGCCGGAGAAGCACCAGATGGCGGCGGGGGATGCCCCCTCCTGCTGCCTATAAGAACGATCAGGCGACGGAACTGCCACCATGATGCCACTTATGGTGCGCAGAATCCCCGCCTGAAAAGGATATCTAAATGATGCCTGTAGCTGCAGGCATCATTCAGATATCCCCCACTGAAGTCCAGGACGTCATACAGTACGGAAGTGGTTAAAGCTGAAAAACGTCCATGTGTACATGGACACGTAGGCTAACATAGAGTGGAGTTTATGGGCTTTAAAAAAAAAAAAAAAAACGCCCAAACTCCAATAAACTGCAGTTTATCAGCTCCAGTGTGCGTGTCCAGTGAGCCTTAAGGTGCAAAGCATGCTAGTGGTAACATCATCACTCGAAAAACGTTGCCAGCATGCACCCAAGAATCACAATTGTCTCCCATTATACTTATTTATCTCATTAGTACTACACATAGGAAGTGTAGTAAAGGAGGGCGCTAGCTTTCCAGCTGATATTTCTGGACAGGAAGGCTTTTCTCAAGCCTAAGTCCCCATTCACACCTAGGCGTTTTGTCGCCTGTAGTGTGACGCCGCTGCCGCCAGAGGGATGAAAACACATTGCCCTCTAAGGAGATGGTTCACATCTCCACGCCGAACGCCTGCAAAAAGGTCCCGGACCTTTTTTTCAGGCGGCTTTCGGCGTTCGGCATAGGAGATGGGAACCATCTCCATAGATGGTGAAAAGGAGTGCAAGGACCACTTATTGGTACCGAAGACTCCCCCCGGCTCGCAGTTTGGACTGTTCCCAGGCGGAGGGTCTTGTACGGGACGGATCCAACGAGCACACCTTGGCGGGGGGGGGGGGGGGGGAGGACGGAGGAGAGTTCAGGTAGTTGGAGAAGTTTCCCGCATGTTGTGAGGCAGACGAGGCGCCAAGTTCTTTGTGTGTGGAGGAGGAGGGGGGCTCCCGGCTCGGTTCCCGATACTTCTCCGGGGGTCCGGGACACATATCGGGGTGTGTGTGTCAGCTCATCCGGCCGGGCCACATTCCATTGTACTTTGGAGGGTGTTTATGGAGGATCCCGGGATGAGTGAGTACATGTGGCACATCTAGGCGGACAATCGCGGCGCTTTGTCGGCGCAAATCGCAAGTACAAAACGCTGCTATTTGTCGCCGCAATTCGCGGTACAAAACGCCGCGATTTTGTACACCTAGATGTGAATGCAGCCTAAGGCCGGGTACACACGGACAAACATGTATGGTGAAAGCGGTCCGTCGGACCGTTTTCACCATACATGTCTGCCAGAGGGCTTCTGTACGATGGTTGTACACACCATCGTACAGAAGTCCGCGCGTAAACAATACGCGGGGCGTGTCCGCGGTGTCGCCGCGTCGATGACGCGGTGTCGCCGCGACAATGACGCGGCGACGTGGGCGGCCCGCCTTTAAAATGCTTCCACGCATGCGTCGAAGTCATTCGACGCATGCGAGGGACGGCGGGCGCCTGGACATGTACGGTAGGTCTGTACTGACGACCGTACATGTCCGAGCGGGCTGAATTCCAGCGGGCTGTTTTAAAACAAGTCCAGGAATATTTGTCTGCTGGGAAAAGGCCCGGCGGGCAAATGTTTGCTGGAATTCGGCCCGCTCGCGCCCACACACGACCAAACATGTCTGCTGAAACTGGCCTGCGGGCCAGTTTCAGCAGACATGTTTGGTCGTGAGTATGGGGCCTAAGAGTTCTTTTTCTAGTGCGTTATAACATGTGTCAATGTGCATTTTCACAAGTGTGCGTTATAACATGCACCGACATACATTTTCATGAACTCCATTTGATTTCCAAGGGCCTCTCCTCATACATTGATATGTGTTAAGAATGCAAAATTGTGAAGCCAGCTTAGCTATAAGCTGCAGGTTTATGAACTATACAGTGTTCTGGTGTACAGGCCAGCTCGGCTTTACAGTGGTGGTGATCGGATATCCAGTAGAGGGCACTGGAATCCCAAGGATAAGGGGGCTTGCTCTATTTTGGTGGTGGAGGTCGCCTAACAATGTTACTGTAATGTGTTCCATTATAGAGAGATGTTCTTAGCTGGGTTTTGCAAAATGTATAAAATAAATAAAATTAGTAGACTCACTTCATGAGGTTTTCCATCGATTGCTCTTTCACCTTAATATCTGCAATAAATAGGAAGAAATAGGTCACCAAATGTCTTGTCACTGAGAAAAACAGCAACACAAAACAGAACATTGTAATGCTGACATTTTTGGCTCTAGCCATTTACCATCATTATATAGAATCTCTTTGTGGAGATAAAGAAACAGCCTGTAAGCCTTGTACACACGATCCAATTGCTGGCCAATCGACCGACTGATTTTTGTCCAAAGGGCGTGTGCCTGGATCTCGTCTTGCATACCAACGGTACACAATATTTGGTAAACAAACACGAACGTAGTGACGTTCTACGAGGAATTTCAGCTCTTGAGCGCCACCCTTTGGACCCCTTCTGCTAATTTTGTGTTTGGTGAGCACGGATTATGAGCATGCATGTTTGTACTTTTAACTTTTGTGTGATGGACTTGTGTACCGACGATACAAAAATCAGACCGTTGTCCGCCAAAAATTTACTAGCATGTCATCCAACATTTGTTGGCCGAAAGTTGGACAACAATTGTCAGAAGGAGTGTACCAACGGTCGGATTTTAGGACAACAGTCTGTCAACAGATAAATGAATAAATACTGATGCGCTCGTATTAACTCATGTGCAATGTGAATCGTACATATACAATCAAGCAAAAAACCTAGCGAGAAAACTCTTAATAATATGTGAGTAGATCATGAAAAAAGTCCTGATGATTGAATCAGTCAGTCTGCAATGCTCCTTCCCTAATTGCCAAGCTCTCACTTCAATGTGATCAGGTTACAACAACCTCCAGCAGCGATCAGATGTTTCCAGTTTCATTCAGTCACATGCAAAAGAGGAGGAAAAGGAAACATAGCGCAATATTGTACCATATAGATGTGGATAAAGGTTGCACTTATTGCACTCACGTATCCTCGCTTATAATATAGACAGGGTATGTTGCCGGTACAATGTTGACTGGTAGAATACCCATGACTAAGTCACGTGACGAGTGACGATACATGTGGGGGAGGAGCCTACAGTGACGGACCATCGGATGTCTATCCCGAGTGAGGAGTCCACTTAAACTGAGCGGCAACATACCCTGTCTATATTATAAGCGAGGATACATGAGTGCACTAAGTGCAACCGTTATCCACATCTATATGGTACAATATTGCGCTATGTTTCCTTTCCTCCTCTTTTGCATGTGACTGAATGAAACTGGAAACATCTGATCGCTGCTGGAGGTTGTTGTAACCTGATCACATTGAAGTGAGAGCTTGGGAATTAGGGAAGGAGCATTGCAGACTGACTGATTCAATCATCAGGACTTTTTTCATGATCTACTCACATATTATTAAGAGTTTTCTCACTAGGTTTTTTGCTTGATTGTATATGTACGATTCACATTGCACATGAGTTAAAGCGGAGTTCCGGCCACAATTTCACTTTTAAAATATAAATACCCCTGTAATACACAAGCTTAATGTATTCTAGTAAAGTTAGTCTGTAAACTAAGGTCCGTTTTGTTGTTACAGCATTTAGACACTTTATAAACTAGCATTAGGCCGTGGCCATCTTAAGTGTGGGCATATGAAGCCAGACTGTACTACTTCCTGGATTTCAGCTTTGCAGACCTTGCACATGCTCAGTGCTGCACTGAGAAGTGGAGCGGGGGGGGGGGGGGTGTGACAATTATAGAAACATTTATTGATAAGGGGGGGGGGGGGGGGTTTCCGCGGGAGCCACGAGTGAAAATCAAATTTATTGAACAATACCAGGAGTCTGTGCGGTGTAGGCAGAGGAAAACGACCGCGGATCAGGAAGAAGGCAGATTAGGAAGTCTGCCTAGCAACAACCGTTTTAAGGTATGTAAAATTATTTTTTTTTTTTACTCAGCTAATGACATTTTTTAAAAAGTGCTCATGCAGAGTTTAATTTGAGGGTGGAGCTCCGCTTTAATACGAACGCATCAGTATTTATTCATTTATCATTTGGTTTAGTTCACCGTTTGATTGCTGCTGTATTATTTAGTTAATTTTTGTGTGGTTTCTTTGAGATTATTTGTTAGTAGCGCTGTAGTTCTTTTTCACTCTTTCAGTCTGTCAACAGACAATCCCCTGCCAACAATCGGATCATGCGTACGAGGCTTTAGCATTTCATGATTTCATGTCCATGATATGTGCTAGTCCAGCCTGTCCTCAAGGCACCACAAACAGGTCATGTTTTTAGGATTTCCCTCAAATGAAACTGCTGTGGTAATTACCAAGGCAGTTAAACTGATCAAATTACCTGTGCAAAATAATGGTAAGCCTGAAAACATGACCTGTGGGGGCGCCTTGAGGACTGGAGTTGGGAAACACTGTGCTAGTCAGACACTAGAACACAAATAGGGGAATTTACCAAGACTGGAACAGTCAGAATCTGGATTCACCTTTGCATGGCAACCGACCAGCTTCTAGCTTTTATTCTCAAAACTTAACCACTTAAGCACCCGGACCATTATGCAGCTAAAAGGACCTGGCCCCTTTTTGTGATTCGGCACTGCGTCACTTTAACTGACAATTGCGCGGTCATGCGACGTGGCTCCCAAATAAAATTGGCATTCTTTTCTTCCCACAAAGAGAGCTTTCTTTTGGTGGTATTTGATCACCTCTGCGGTTTTAATTTTTTGCGCTTTTAAAAAAAAAATGCAATATTTTTTTCTTTTTGCTATAATAAATATTCCCCCAAAATATATATAAACATTTTTTTTTTCCCTCAGTTTAGGCCGATACGTATTCTTCTACATATTTTTGTAAAAAAAAAAAAAAAAAAAAAAAAAGTTATAGCGTTTACAAAATAGGGGATAGTTTTATGGCATTTTTATTAATATTTTTTTTTTACTAGTAATGGCGGCGTTCAGCGATTTTTTTTCCGTGACTGCGACATTATGGCGGACACATTGGACACATTTTTGGGGCAATTTTAATTTTCACGGCGAAAAGTGCTAGAAAAATGCATCGTTTACTGTGAAAATGACAATGGCAGTGAAGGGGTTAACCACTAGGGGGCACTAAAGGGGTTAAGTGTGTCCTATTGTGCGTTTCTTACTGTAGGGGGGCGTGGCTGGACGTGTGACGTCACGGATCGTCGTTCCCTAAGTGCGCATGCGCCGGGCACCTACATTTCCCAGTGTGCATTGCGGCTACGTACGCCGCACGGGCCTATTGATTTCGACGTGGACGTAAAACTACGTAAATCCCGATTCGTGGACGACTTCCGCAAACAACGTAAAAAATTTGAATCTCGCGGCGGCCATACTTTAACATTGTTATTCCACCTAATAAGTGGAATAACTTTAGGCCTGCTAATGCCTTACAAAAATGGCGTAAATCGACTGCGGCGGCCGGGCGTACAATCGTGAATCGGTGTATAAACTCATTTACATATTCTACGTCGGCGCAAGCCGTCCTATCTTAGATATGTTTAAGCATATCTCTGTTTGAGCATACGCTTAAACATAGGTCGGCGTAGATTCTGAGTTAGGTCGGCTTATCTACTGATAAGCCGGCCTAACTCTTACTGAATCTACCTATTTAACTGACAACCGAAGCCGACTGGTCACTATACACAGCTGCTCCAAGTTCCGTCTGCTCCATTCTTTGGCAAATTTCCCACATAAAAACGTAGGCTTTGTGCATATGGCCATATAGCATGCAGAGCCATGCTTCAGGGATTAGTTCACCTTTACTAAAAACTGTCAATGCAGATAAGGGGTGTCTGTATATGAAAACAAACTGCGGCTTTGACTAAAGTTGAATATTGCCCTTGCTATAGGTGTAGGGCATTTGCGTACCTCGTGAAGCCTAGCTGAAAAGCCCTAGATTGTTGCTAAGCAAGGCCCAGCTATTACTGTTCACCTTCACCATTACAGGAGGAAGCTCTCGCATGTGAGGGGGATGGAATCTTGGAAAAAGCTCACTCCTGTGATGGTGAAGGTAAACAGTAATAGCTGGGCATTGCTTAGCAACGTCCTGGGAGTTTTAGGTCACGCTTCATAAGGTACCTAAATGGCCTACACCTATAGCAAGGGCTTTATTCAACTTTAGTCAAAGCTGCACAATTATTTTTTTGGTAAAAGTAAATTAACCCCTTAACACTTAAGGACCACCGCCTGTATATTTACGTTGGCAGAATGGCACGGACAGGCATAAGTACATACAGGTACGTCCCCTTTAAGATGCCACTGTGTGGCCAGCGTGCTAGTGACCCTGCCGCATTCTCCGCGGATCCCGTGGACTCGATCGCCTCGGAAATACCCGCGATCGTCTCTCACATAGAGATAGAACGGGGAGGTGTAAACACAACATCTCCCCGTTCTGCCTAGTGACACGGTCACTGATCGTGTTCCCTGTCATCGGGAACAGCAATCAGTGACGTGTCACAGCAAGCCACGCCCTCTACAGTAAGAATCACTCCCTAGGGCAGGGGTGCCCAACCTTTTGAAGAGCGAGGTCCACTTAAGCAACTTGATAACCAGTCAAGGGCCACAATGAGCAGAGTGGGCGGGTGACAGGCCATTGCTACTCTATAGGCCTTATGATCCGCCCAGATGAAAGGGGACAAATTCCCTTCTGTTTTTCAGATTGGAGCTAGGCAGGCGTAAACAGACATCTGGTGCTCTATAGAGGTGAATTGAGGGTCCCATTTGGTCGGGCTGTTTGTGTGAAAAGGGCCTAAGACTGCTTTCACACTGATGTACTGCGGTTTTGCCCACACCGCGGGTGCAGCATAGTGGACCTGTGTCTATCCTGCGGGTTAGTTGAACTTTGCCAAAGACTCCACCTGTGGCAAAAGCCGGCACTGTAGAGGAAGCATCGGCTTATTGGTGCTCTGCTCCACAGCCGCTTTCTTTCTCTACCACCAGCTTCATTCACAACACTGATGCTGTGGTATGGCGGGTCGGTAACCTGCGATCTGGGCTTGCCAACCCACCATTCCAGAGCAGGATGTTGCGGGCCACATCAAAGGGCTCCATGGGCCACATGTGGCCCCTGGTTGGCCACCCCTGCCCTAGGGAACACTTAACCCCTACAGCGCCACCTAGTGGTTAACCCCTTCACTGCCAGTGTCCTTTTTTACAGTAATCAATGCTTTTTTATAGCACTGATCGCTGTAAAAATTACAATGGTCCCAAAAATGTGTTAAAAGTGTCCGATGTGTCCACCATAATGTCGCAGTCACAATAAAAATCGCTGATCGCCGCCATTACTAGTAAAAAAAAAAATATATTAATAAAAATGCCATAAAACTATCCCCTATTTTGTAGACGCTATAACTTTTGCGCTAACCGATAAACGCTTATTGTGATTTTTTTTTAACAAAAATATGTAGAAGAATACGCATCGGCCTACACTGAGGAAAATATGTGTTTTTTTTTTATATATATTTTTTTGGGGGGATATTTATTATAGCAAAAAGTAAAAAATATTGAATTTTTTCTAAATTGTCGCTCTATTTTTGTTTATAGCGCAAAAAATAAAAACCGCAGAGGTGATGAAATACCACCAAAAGAAAGCTCCATTTGCGCGCAATTGTCAGTTAAAGCGACGCAGTGCCGAATTGCAAAAAGTGGCCTGGTCTTTGACCAGCGAAATGGTCTGGGGCTGAAGTGGTTAAAGACATTCCTGGGATCTGCTGCATAGAGTCCCCCATTGAGATACATTATAAGAGGTGGCTGAACACGGTCATGTGGCAGGGGTTGCGCAAAGCGAAAGGGAACAAGGATTCCACAGGAATTAATTATAAAACATCTGTTTCCATTACTTTCAACTGATAACAATGAAAACTGGACTGGTTGTAGCGCAGAACTCATTATTCTGTTTATATAATTGATAAGTAGATATACTTTACCCAACAAGCACAGAGTGTGCATCCCACTGAGCCTGTTCCTCCGGATTTTGTCATAGAAACTCTCTGGCTTCCAAGTGTCTGTCCAGAAGACAATGGAAACGGTCTCTCCAAAGTTATACAGCTAGAACACAAAAAACAACATGTCACAGCTGGAAGGAGCAAAGACAGTGTTATCACAATTTCTCTTCCTCTACTGTCATTTATTCTAGACAGTTCCTTGAAAAAATATTCATACCCCGTGACATTTTTCACATTTTGTTATAGTGCAACCAAAAATTTAAATGTGTTTTATTGGGATTTTATGTGATAGACCAACACAAAGTGACACATCATTGTGAAGTGGAAGGAAAATGATAAATGGTTTTCAAAATTGTTTACAAATAAATACCGTATTTAACGGCGTATAACACGCACCATGGCCCGGATTCAGATACAATTGTGTATCTATCGGCGGGCGTAACGTATCTCAGATACGTTACGGCGCCGTAACTTAGGGCGCAAGTTCCGTATTCATAAAGAACTTGCGCCCTAAGTTACGATGGCGTAGCGTATGTGGTCCGGCGTAAGCCCGCCTAATTCAAATGTGGATGATGTGGGCGTGATTTATTTAAATTAATTGTGACCCCACGTATTTGACGTTTTTTTTACGAACGATGCATGCGCCGTCCGTATCTACCTAATTTGCATATTCCTCGCGTAAATCTACGGAAGCGCCACCTAGCGGCCAGCGTAAATATGCAACTAAGATACGACGGCGTAAGAGACTTACGCCAGTCGGATCTTAGCCAAATTCCGGCGTATCTTGTTTTCTGAATACAGAAAAAACATACGCTGGAGCATCCTAGAAGTTACGCGGCGTATCAATAGATACGCCAGCGTAATTTCTTTCTGAATCTACCCCCATAACTTTAAGAGGGAAAAAAACTTTCCACAGTTTATAACATGCAGGCACTGTTTAGCCTCTATTTTCAGGGTAAAAAAGTCAGAGTTATACACCAATAAATACAGTATCTGAAAAGTGTGGCGTGCATTTGTATTCAGCCCCCTTTAATCTGATACCCCCAAATAAAATCTAGTGTGACCAATTGACTTCAGAAGTCAACTAATTAGTAAATAGAGTATACCTGTGTGTAATTTAATCTCAGTATAAATACAGTTCTGTGAAGCCCTCAAAGGTTTGTTAGAGAACCTTAGTGAACAAACAGCATCATGAAGGCCAAAGAACACACCAGACAGGTCGGGGATAAAGTTGTGGAGAAATTTAAAGCAGGGTTAGGTTTATAAAAAAAAACAAAAACATATCCCAATGCCTGTGATTAGCGCAGCGCCGACTTCCTGACGGGCTCTGCACGTGGGGGTTTGCGAGCACGCCGGAGCTTATTCTTATCATTATTTCTCTTCCAACAGCCGATGTATAACGAAGGTGGGCAGTCGGCTAGTGGTTAAATTACTGAGTACTGCTCATGATCTTTTCCTTTTTTTTTTGCACTTAAATTAAAAATGTTCAGGACAAGCTTTCACCTGTTCATGCAAGGTGAAGCATCATGGACACTCATCTTTTACAGTGGGAGATTACCATTACCATAACTTTCCAAGTCTCTAACAAAGTATGGAGTGCCTTTCCAGGATATAAACTTTTTAGTATAAAAATATAAAATACGCACTTACCATATTTAGAGAGGTGTAAATCACCAACAATTCCTAACAAACAGTTCTTAGGGTGTAAAATATTAGGTAAACCAAGGGCAGTGGATAGAAGCAAGTTTACCTCCGACCAAAAGGCAAAGACAAAGGGGCAGCTCCACACAGGGAAGAAAATTGGCATTCCCTCCACATTCTCTAAAGCAAGTTGCCGATTCTTGGAGGCCCAGTCTGACCAGAGTGAAATAGCTATGGTGAAATAGCTTTAAATGAATAATTCCATCCCTAGGAGGTTACAACTGTCTTGCAGTAGCTTTGCTCAAATTCTGACCAATCTGATTCCGCAAAGGGGGGGGGGGGGTCTGGCGAGATCCATTCCAGCTGGCCCGGAGAACATCTAGAAAAGGTCTCACCACAGAGCGATAAATAGTAGTTGGCTATCAATCGGTTAGGGCCCGAAGTACGTAAAAGTTTCTCGAGGGGAGATACGATGGTAGGATTGGTTAAGGCAGTGTTTCTCAACTCCAGTCCTCAAGGCCCCCCAACAGGTCATGTTTTCAGGATTTCCCTCAATTAAAACAGCTGTGGTAATTATTAAAGCGGAGTTCCGGCCACTATTTCAATTTTTAAATCTAAATATCCCTGTAATACACAAGCTTAATGTATTCTAGTAAAGTTATTCTGTAAACTAAGGTCCGTTTTGTTAGGTTGTTACAGCATTTAGAGACTTTATAAAATAGAAATTGACTGGGGCCATCTTAAGTGTGGGCATCATGAAGTCAGACTGCATGACTTCCTGGATTTCAGCCTTGCAGATCTCGCACAAGCAGTGTAATGGACAGTACAGGTGCTGAAACCTGATCTGAAACCTAAGTCACATGATTCTTCGAGACTGGGGAGTGCACAGACTCCTGGAAAGTTACACCCACTACATTCCCAGGAGTCTGTGCGGTTTAGGTTAGGAAGCTTAAGCACCTAGGTGCAGGAAGAGGGAAGATTAACTATTCTGCCTAGCAACAACACTTTGAAGGCATCTAAAAGAAAAAAAAAAATTCTTAAAGGACTAATTACATTTGTTTAAAACTACTGATGTAATGTTATATTTATGGGTGGAACTCCACTTTAAGGCAGTGAAACAGATCAAATCACCTGTGCATAATGGAAAGCCTGAAAACATGACCTGTTGGGGCGCCTTGAGGACTGGAGTTGAGAAACACTGGGTTAAGGAACCAAATTGCTTCCTAAGAGCATGACAAAGTTGGTAATAAATAATAAAACAGGCGAGTGTCTTAAAATTGAACAATTTAAACTCCTGCCCCACAAATAATTGATGTAAGTAACTCCACTAGCAGACCAATGCTGAGGGTCTGTAAGAAAGAACAGCGTTACACCAGAGTGGGGTATTTGGGGAAGTTTGCCACGTATTTCTTAGCTCGGCAGAACAATGCAAGGGAGGTACGCAGTACTGAAGTGCTCACATCAGTTGGCACCTCTCGTCTATACACCATATTGTGCAATGTTTCATAGGAGAACACAATAGATGCCTCCATTTCCTGGGAAAGGAATGAGCCAATCATGCACATATGTACACCAATAGGACCGCCAAATATTAAAAATAAAAGTCACGAAAGGCCAATCCAGCCGAATGGGTAGGCAGTTCAAGAATCCCCGAGGCCACTCGAGGAGTTCGACCCCATCACAAAAAAAACACCACTGATAGAATCCAGCTGTTAAAAATTGACTTGGGGATCTGACATGGCGAATAAGCCACTCCGTATAGAAGCTTGGGGAGAGAACAAGGCTGGATTCCCCGCGGGAGTCAGAACCCGGAAGTGGTGCAAATACCTGTCTCAGACAGGTATCTGCACCCCCCTCCCCCTGAAAGGTGCCAGAGGGATCCAAAAAGCGGAGGTTCACTTTTTGTGTGAACCTCCGCTTTAAAAAAAGGAGAAGTACAGCCAAAGCTCATTTGGTTATATTTATAATGTGGATCACAGGAGTACAGTTTGTTCTGCACTCCTATGACTTGTTTTCAGCAGACACCGGGCTGAAGCCTGCTGATGTTACAGAGACCCGGTCGCGGCTAGGGAAGGATTTCGACCATATGGTCAGGATCCACCCACATTTCTGGACCGGCACCCGGGAGGCCAGTCATCTCTATGACCGTCGGAGGCCCAGGCGCGATGTGATGACGTCACACCCGGGTACCCGTAAGTAAACAAACCGCAATTGCGGCTAGTAAGAATGAGATCTGTGAATTTTTTTTTATTCTTTCCAGCCTGGATGAGAGATGTGGGGTCTTATTGACCCCGCATCTCTCCTTAAAGAGGACCTGTCACACACTATTCCTATTACAAGGGATGTTTACATTCCTTGTAATAGGAATAAAAGCGATCAAAAAAAAAAAAAAAGAGTAAAAAAAGTGTAAAAAATAAATATGTAAAATAAAAAAAATAATTAAAACGCCCCTGTCCCCAGTAGCTCGCGCTCAGAAGCGAACGCACATATAAGTCCCGCCCACGTATGTAAACCTCGTTCAAACCACACATGTGAGGTGTCGCCGCGTGCGTTAGAGCGTGTGCAACAATTCTAGCACTAGACCTCCTCTGTAACTCTAAACTGGTACCCTGTAAACATTTTAAAGCGTTGCCTATAGAGATTTTTAAGAAACGAAGTTTGGCGCCATTCCATGAGTGTGCGTAATTTTAAAGCATGACATGTTAGGTATCTAATTACTAGGCGCAACATCATCAAATTGGGCTAACTTTACTGTTTTGTTATTTTTTAATTCATGAAAGCATTTTTTTTACAAAAAAAAGGCGTTTGAAAAATTATTGTGCAAATACCGTGCAAGATAAAAAGTTGCAATGACCGCCATTTTATTCCCTAGGGTGTCTGCTAAAAAACTTATATAATGTTTGGGGGTTCTGAGTAATTTTCTAGCAAAAGAATGATGCTTTGTACATGTAGGAGAGAAGTGCCAGAATAGGCCCGGTATGGAGGTGGGTTTTAAAGCCCTGTATTGAAGTGATTAAACTAAAGGCTAAAGCTGACCAGTTGGTTCATCAGAAATGTGCGCTGTGGGTGGCCCTGTCACCACCCTCCTGCCAACCATCCTTTAATTGAGAAATCAAAGAAGCTGTATGCCGTCAGCTGCCAGAATACAGCAGCTGCATCTGATTGAAGTAGTGGCTGTTCGGGTATTCTGACAGCTGGCGACTTTGGCTGTCAGAACGCAATAAAACCAGCAAGATATTTGTCCATCCATGCTGTATAGCGTGAATCTGTCAGATCCTCTTAGCCGGCAGACTGAACAAAAAATAAAATCTACGTGTGTATTGCCAGCTTTATTTAAAAAACACAGGATTCTGAGAATTTTTTATTTTTTTTTACCCTGCAGAAAAAGGAGTCTAAAGTTAGTACAATCATTTCCCGTTGTTATAAGGACAGCATTGTTTAGGACTCCATTTACATTTTAAAGCTCTAGGTGAAGTAAATTTTGCAGGCATATATACTGTAAAACTTCAATTTTAGCAATCCTTGACCTTGAACTGGTTTCCCCACTACAAAAACTTTCCAATCTGGTTGGCTTGATTTTTGTGTCATGTCTAAAGCCTGGAAGTAGAAATCTATACTGTCCTCCTATCAACAGGAAACACCTTTCCATAGCAAAGTACATTAGTATGTGAGCAAATATCACCCGGCCTTCCAGGGCTGTCTGTGGAGTTCTGTTTACCAGATGCTCACTGCTATCCCGCTGCTCTTCCTTCAATGTCAGGCTACAGGCAGACCACAAGGACTCGTGACTGCTTACATTAGAAGACTAATTTATGGGTACTTTGGCACTGCCATTGTCCCCCCCGCACCGCACCGAGTCTTACTGCTAATTGTATTAACTACAAACCTGCTACATATCGCAATTACAAAATAGAATTATTTATGACTGCCACATTTGCATATTTGACATCCTGGATTCAATGGTTTCCCTATGATTGCTTTATACCAGGGTACTTAATGAGAGCACGGGCCACTTAAGTGATTTGGTAATTGTTTGCAGACTGCAATGAAATCAAACGCTACTGAATTTCAATTATGTATATCATAATTAAGATTTTTAAACCATCAGGATCATCGGTTTCCATGGGACCAATCCCAGTCAGGTGTTTACCCACTGTTTAAAGGGGAGTTCCAGACGTTTTTTTATGTTTATTAAAAAAGTCAGCAGCTACAAAAAGTGTAGCTGCTGGCTTTTAATAAAACAGACACTCGCCTGCTCCACGGTCCAGCGACGTGCCAGCCGTAGCTCCGCTCCTCCCTCCCCCCCTCTCCGGCCGGCATCTTCATTCTTAGTGTGGGCACCCGGCCATGGCAGCTTTCGGCTTCACGGCCGGGCACTCACTGCGCATGCGTGAGCGGCGCTGCGCACTGTGATTGGTTAGACGATCGCCTGAGACCTGTCACATATCCCAGGCGATCGCCTACAGGGAGGGGCCACTGTAGGAGATATGACGTATCGCCTAAGCGGTCCCTGGGCGGAAGGAGGAAGTGGGACAGGAAGTCCCACTCCTCCTGAAGCCCCCACTCCCCCCCCCAAAAAAATGACATGCCAAATGTGCCATGTAAGGGGGAAAGGCGTGGATTAAGCGGAAGTTCCACTTTTGGGTGGAACTCCGCTTTAATCACAAAACAAAAGCGTGGATGACACTAGTGTGAACATGGAAGCACTCTATGTCTATTTCAGCCGCTGCAAGTGGAAAAAGGATTGGTTCCTATACTGTATATGCTGCCACCCAAGCAGTGTATGTGATGTTAAAAACACTGACCTTATGTTCCTCCTTCCGCTTCTTCTGGCACCACTCACCAGGCTGCTAGAAAGGTCCCAGGGGACTTGTACTTGGTATCACTCGCCTGGGACAGGAGCCGGCACTACAGAGAAAGCATTGGCTTATGTGGCTCCTGCTTCCTCCACAGCCACCATCTACCACCGCTGGCTCGGTGCACTCTGATGCTCTGGGTTGGCAACCTGTTGATCATAATCTGGGCTTGCCAGCCTCCCATCTAAGAGCATGCACTTTGCTGGTTTGAGATTGTGGGCCACATCAGAGTGCTCTGCAGGCCACAGATTGAGCACCCCTGCTTTATACTGCCAAGAGTAGCATATTCATCTATGCATAGAGAGAGAAGAGATTTAAAGCTGAACTCCAAATAAAATAGAAAAACACACTTGCAGTGGCAGCTAGGGGTGCAACAGGTCAAAAAACGTAAGGTTTGGATCGTTTCTCGAATCGGAGTCACGGATCGGATAATTTTTCGGACCAGCAAAAAAAAAAAAAAAATCGTAACGTAGCTCAACCACTTAAGCCCCGGACCAAAATGCAGCTAAATGCCCAGGTTTTGCGAATCGGCACTGCGTCGCTTTAACAGACAATTGCGCGGTCGTGCGACGTGGCTCCCAAACAAAATTGACGTCCTTTTTTCCCCACAAATAGGGCTTTCTTTTGGTGGCATTTGATCACCTCTGCGGTTTTTATTTTTTGCGCTATAAACAAAAATAGAGCGACAGTTTTGAAAAAAATGCAATATTTTTTACTTTTTTCTATAATAAATATCCCCCAAAAATATATAAAAAAACATTTTTTTTTTCCTCAGTTTAGGCCGATACGTATTCTTCTACATATTTTTGGTAAAAAAAAAAAAATCGCAATAATCGTTTATTGGTTGGTTTGCGCAAAATTTATAGCGTTTACAAAATAGGGGATAGTTTTATTGCATTTTTATTATTATTTTTTTTTTTTACTACTAATGGCGGCGATCAGCGATTTTTTTCGTGACTGCGACATTGTGGCAGACTCTTGACACATTTTTGGGACCATTGTCATTTTCACAGCAAAAAATGCATTTAAATTGCATTGTTTATTGTGAAAATGACAGTTGCAGTTTGGGAGTTAACCACCGGGGGCGCTGAAGGAGTTATGTTTCACCTAGTGTGTGTTTACAACTGTAGGGGGGTGTGGCTGTAGGTCTGACGTCATCGATTGCGTCTCCCTATAAAAAGGGATGAAACGATCGATGCAGCCGCCACAGTGAAGCACGGGGAAGCCGTGTTTACATACGGCTCTCCCCGTTCTTCAGCTCCAGGGAGCAATCATCCCGGATCGCTCCCAGACGATTTCCGACCACCGCATGTACCGGAGGGGGGGGGGGGGGGGTCCCGATCGGACCCCCGACCCGCGGAAAGGCAGGGACGTACATGTACGCCCATCTGCCTGTACGTGCCATTCTGTGGACGTATATTTACATGGGGCGGTCGTTAAGTGGTTAAAGCCCTCGTTTTTTACAACCGAATATGGCCTCATGTCTGCACCTATAAACACAACAATAGCGATTGTGATGGCTTTAGCCCCGTCTGATTGTGCAACAGGGGGCTGCTTAAATGCTGTGGTGATAAGCGGTTGTTGAGCAGCTTTTGTTTTCACTCCTGTCAGTGAAACACTGGGGTGATGTCGCTTCAAATGCGTGGCCATGCTTGATGTGTTTCCACCATCATATGGCTTTCTTGTGCCACAGTGCCTAAACACCATCACGGTTTTATCCACTAACCTCTTTCCTTCATCATTATATTTTACACGGGGCGTTCAAGCTCCTCCATTCCTCCGCTTGCCATGACCACGCTGTGTGTGGACTGAACATGCGCACAACTTTTTTTTTTTCCAGAAATCAATCCACGGATCATGTGTGTGCGGTTCAGATCAATATCTTCGGTTTGAATCACGGATCAATGACGATCCGTTGCACCACTAGTGGCAGCTCCCCCTGTACTGAAAGGGCTCTTTTATGCCTAGGCTAGCCAGAAAAGGGACTTACTTACCTGTTTCTTAGCTCCTTCTTCACACTTCAGTAATCCCCACTGTGATGTCATCAAGCACAATGCAGCATCAACAGCCACACACTGTATGCCAGGATGCTAAGAGACTACCCACAGACCAGAGAACATAGAAGAAGACTGAGTACCACCTGCTCCTGGAGCCAGGAATAAGGTCATTAAACATGCTTTTACCTGTTCCCCTGGGCATAAACAAGCATTTAACCACTGCAACGGAGTGGGAGTGTTTTCTGCGGAGACAGGATTTAAAGAGACTTAATGATTTGCTTCTAGGGTCAAAACAAAAGGTGTACTCCGTCCCCCCTCCAAGCATGCTTTGCCTATGACGTTAAAAGAGAAGCAAGGTTTTTTTATTTACCCATTATACTTGCCTAGGTGGATGCAGCATCAGAACAATGCTGTATCTGTCCCCCACTGCCTCTGCACTGAGAACCCGAATGATCAAACAACTCTGATGGCTTGGTTCTCTCAGCTCCCCGAGAGCTTCTGCCTGTCAGTCAGCAGCTCTCCTCTCTGCTCCTCCTCCCTCACTGGAGTGCTGAGCTGTGGAGGGGCGGACGGGACATCTCAGTCTCTCAACAGCTCGCTGAGATGGCCATCAGTCCAGGCACCTGGCGGATCCAGACTTTATTGTTGTGATGATGCTGTGCCTGGACCGATTCCAGTGACGTCAGCAGGAAGCAGACTTCAGTCCGCTCTCTGATGAAAACGGGTCACAAGAGTGAAAAACGAATTGCTCAGGCTGGACTTCTCCTTTAATCACTAGGGGTCCGCGCTGTGGCCGTCATTCACCCCAATGGACGTCCTCCCCTTCGCGCGAGGCACGCGCTACGATCACCCAAGTCATCGGGTGATCACAGATCCGAGTAAGGGGGCCGATCCCGGCCAATGACAACTGGTCACGTGATGTAAACAAAGCTCGGTAATCGTTTTTTTTTTCTCCTCCCGCTGACAGTGTGAGGAGAAAAAAAAAGCCAATCACTGGCTTAGGTGCAAGGGACATCGGTCCCGAAGAGGAAGGAGGCACATCTGCCTCATGTGTGCCAATCTGTACCCCCTGCCAGT
Organism: Rana temporaria; assembly: GCF_905171775.1. NCBI lineage: Eukaryota > Metazoa > Chordata > Amphibia > Anura > Ranidae > Rana > Rana temporaria. The sequence goes on along the minus strand of NC_053495.1, from coordinate 125,948,713 downwards.
GTCCACAGTGCCACCTATCAATGCCCACGAGTGCCACCTATCAATGCCCACCAATGGCGCCAATCAGTGCCACCTAGCAGTGCTGCCTATCAGTGTAACCTACCAAAGCTGATCAGTGCCCACCAGTGCCACCTCTTAGTGCCGCCTTATTGGTGCAGCCCCCTCAGCGTACATCGATGAAGGAGAAAAATTACCTGTTTGCAAAATGTTATAACAAAATATAAAGAAATAATTAATAATAATAATAAAAAAAAAAAAAAAAAAACAAACACAGAGGTGATCAAATACCACCAAAAGAAATCTCCATTTGTGGGGGAAAAAAAATTATAAAAATTTCATTTGGGTACAGTATTGTATGACAGCGCAATTGTCATTCAAAGTGCATCAGCGCTGAAAGTTTAAGTGCCAAGTAAGCAAGTAGTTAAGATAAAGGGTTCAACCCCCAGCAGCACATGCCTGCCTTCCCTCACTTCAACAGTGCTGTTCATCCATCTGCCAGGAGTGAAATGATTTACCCAGTACTTCTAGGTATGGCTGAGAATGGTGCTTGGCTTGCTCCCCAACTCCCATGTAACAGTACTAGGAGCTTCCTGATTGGCCAAGCGCTGTCACATGGGGAAAGGAAGACATCCATAGCCCTGTTTGAGCTCCAACAGGTCAGTTTGAAGCTTATTTTTGATCTGGGTCTCCATTGGGGACTATTTATTTCTCTGGTTTCTTGAACTACAACAGATACTTGTGTCATTTATTCCTCTCACTACCAAATATATAGACGTTGAAATTTTTTGTGTTCTTTACCCTAGATAGACTTTTTTTATTATTATACGTATTTTATTTTATTTATTTTTTCTAACTTTTTTTATTTGTAATTGTATTTTTTTTAATTATATTTAAGCTTCGGTTTTTCAATAGCAGGATTGTTTTTGCAACGTTTTCCTTTTCGTTGATTTTCGGAACGCAGTAATGCTATAATTGTACAGAAAGATTTTCTGAAACAAGCATGCTCACCTGAAGACCACAGCAACCCACAGCACTAAGTATAGAGGCATTATGTATGACTCTGTACTGGATTCCGGCCTTGGCTGCTCGCAGTACCAGGTCACTGTGCGTTGTAGCCCTGCAGAGAGAAGACAGAAGAGCAAACCCACCATTAAAATTCACACTTTATACGATTTAAAACAGCATAACATCATCATTACCTAATCACATTTAAGAGTGGAAATGGTGAATCAAAACTCTAAACTCTCCCTAACCCGGTCCCTGCTGCATTTACCTTTGTGGGTGCAACGGTCCTGGGGTTTGAAAACCCAATCGTGGTACAACTTTGCAGAGATTGTCATGCGGCAAAACTTGCCTTTAAAAATCACAGGTACCTTATTGCATAAAAAGGAGCAGGATCTTCTTTTGGGCGACAAATGCGGATAGGGCAGCCCATTGAACAGAATGGGCTGCCCTATGCGCGACACCTGGAAACGAGTTTAAATCGTGCTTCATAAATGCTCAGATGCCACTATGCGAGATCTGAACCGGGCCTTCGATGCTTTGGCCAGTGGTCACTCACTGATATAACACGGGCCAATAGTCCTGCACTGTAAAAAGCATACCAACGTATTACAAGGGGCTCCAAAAAAAAACTACAATGCACCACAACGCTTTCGTTAATACATACGTTGTGGTGTCAATGGACTTTAAAGTGGTTGTAAACCCTGTTACACCTCTTTTACCTATAATAAGGCTTACCTTTAAATCGGCGCTCGTGCACTGAAGAAACGGGCTGCTGGTGCCGTTTCTTCAAGAGTCGTGCCGTGACCGGCGGCTCCCACGCAAGAGTGACGCCATCACGTCTCTGGCCAATCACAGCGCTGGGGCTGCGGACCCGGAGGGAACTACAGTGGAAGATGTATGTGCTGTACTAGGAGGGCCGATGCTGATCCAGAGCAACGTTCTAAGGCAAGTATTTCATAATGAGCTAGTTTGCCTAGCTAGCTAGCTTGGTTTTGGGTGGGGTATGGCTTGTTGTCTTTTAGAATGTTGTACATTTTTATATGTAACTAGAAAATGCATTTCCTGCAGAAAATGCGTGGGAATACTGAATAGCTGAATTGCCAAAGCTTAAATCCGTAAGAAAAAGTTGAAGCAAGAATCAGCATTCCCACTAATTAGCATCTTATTAAAAGGTAATTACCTTTTGCAGGAGCTGCCCAATAAAATTGCCCCATAAAATTTCCACCATCAAAACTGCCCCATCAAAATTTCTCCCATCGTATTACCACCAAACTGCCATCATCAAAAACTGCCCCATCATAAAAAGTGCCCCTATCCTATTGCCCCATTAAAAACTGTCCCCAGAGAGGGAAGGCAGCAGTAGCTGAGTGTTCACTGACTAGTGAAGACGTGTTTCTAATCTCCTAAGATTTATCTTGCGATTTGATTCGATTTCATTGCGATTCGATTTCTACTCTTGTACATTTAAAGCGTGTTTATTTCTTAAAAATTAGACAATTTTAAATGTAAAAAGCTTTTTTCTCTGAAAATCACCAAAGAGAAAGCCAGCAAAGGAAGGGCAGCTATGGAAAGAGGTATCAGTGACCAGCCTGCAGATACCCCAACCAAAAAGCCCTCCAAAATGAAGAAGACCCAAGCATTTGTACGCGACTGTTTCAAAGCCGTTGTTGGATGTTTCGGATCCGGCTGTAAAGCCAATGGACATCACCGGTATACAGACACCGAGATTGGTAAGTACTATGGATAGTGATGGATACAAAATGTACTCTGGATAAGTCACCTACACTCATCGATCGAAGGCTCCTTCACCCAAAAATGATTCAGTTTCATAGAATTTTAGAACAGAAGGAGATATTAAAAGTGATTGTTAAGCCTCTATGTGATCTTTATATCCTCCCCTCTGTCAGTGCTTGTGTGTTATTTAAAAACTAACCGGTTTCTACCGGTTTAAAGCGGAAGGAAACCCATAGATTTAACAGTTTCAAAAAAAACATTTCTATTCCCGGCATGCTGGGAATGCCAACTGTCACATTTATTGTGCTTTCAACCAAACTGTCATAACGGATCACATGTGCAGCGTTATGGCAGTTGAAGATTAAACAAACAGAGGCCAAGATGGATATATTGTAATACAAAAGTAGAAATGTTTTTGTTTTGTTTTTTGTCTATAGAGCACAGGCACTAGGATGCAGCTTCTTATGTGACAGAGGGGATGAACAGATCAGGGATAGTGAGAGATGACAGGCAGGGAGGGTGAGGGGGGGAGGAGACACAGGGAGAGCTGCAGATAGCAGTGTATGATGGAGACACGTACAGGGAGGGTGAAGGGGAGGAGACACAGGGAGAGCTGCAGATAGTAGCGTATGATGGAGATTTGTACAGGGAGGGGGGAGGAGACACAGGGAGAGCTGCAGATATTAGTGTATGACGGAGACATGAACAGGGAGGGGGAGGAGACACGTACAGTGAGGTGGAGGAGGAGGATGGGAGGATACACAGGGAGAGCTGCAGATAGTAGTGTATGATGGAGATATGTACAGGGAGGGAGAGTAGGGGGAGGAGACACGTACAGTGAGGGGGAGGAGGAAGGGGAGGAGACACAGGGAGAGCTGCAGATAGTAGCGTATGATGGAGACTTGTACATGGAGGGTGAGGGGGGGAGGAGACACAGGGAGAGCTGCAGATAGCAGCATATGATGGAGACACATACTGACTCTGGTGTCAGAACTCTGCAGCCCTGATACATGGGAGTCAGTGCAGAGAGGGGGAGGGCAGTAGAAACTGGTAGTATCAGCCAGATATTTCATACACATCACAAGCACTACAACAGGCTTTAAATGAACAGAATCTGCAATTATTTGAGGATAACAAACATTTTAATGGTGTCAAAACACACCAAAAAAATATTTTTTGTTATAAAAACATCTTTATTGGAGTCCAAAGTTACACATGTATAGGAATCGAAGTAGATATTGATTAGAGGTCCCCCCCCCCATAGAGGCTGGGTGTTTAATAATAAGAAAACAGAAGCACTGCAGATTACTCCCCGCACATGAAAATTATGAAGACGAGGGCAAGCTTACAGAAAAGGATAGGCAGATCCTGGTGGTAGGGGATTCTGTCAGAGGGACAGAGAGGGCAACCTGTCAGAATGACGGTGATCGACGAACAGTATATTGTTTCCCGGTCGCACGAGTTCGCAGATCGGATGGACGGATTGTTGGATGCGGCTGGGGAGGATTCAGCTGTCATGGTACATATTGGAACCAACGACAACATTAGAAGAAAATGGAGAGCTCTACAAAATGATTTAAAGAAACTATACTGAAGAAAAGAACCTCCAAGGTCGCTTTTTTAGAAATACTGCCTGTACCTCGAGCCACACCAAGGAGGCAGCAGGAGTTTAGGGAGCTTAGCAGGTGGCTGAAGAACTGGTGCAGGAAGGAGGGGTTTGGCTTCATGGAGACCTGGACTGACTTTTCAATTGGTTACTTGCTCTACAGCAGGGATGGACTGCACTTAAATGAACAGGGTGCATCTCTGTTGACAAAGAAAATAGCCCAAAAGTTGGGAATTTCTTTAAATCAACCACGTGTCATTCACGACTCTTTCAGTGTGCAACGATTCTGTTGAGACTCGGGCAGAATGTAACTTTCCCACTAAGACTCCAGCAGATTGTGGCGTTACCACTGAGACTCTGGCAGAATGTGACGTTCCGAATGAGACTCCTCCCGAATGTGACATTCACAAGTCTTCTCCAGAATGTGACATTCACAATGAGTCACCTCCAGAATGCGACGTTCACAATGAGACTACTCCAGATTGTGATGTTCATAATGAGACCCCTGAAGAATGTGACATTCACAATGGGACTACTCCAGAATTTCGCGATCACAATGAGTCTCCTCCAAAATGTGATGTTCACAATGAGACTCCTCCAGAATGTGACAATCGCGTAAAGAATTCACCAGCATGTGACTTTCACACAGAGACTCCACCAGCATGTGACAAAGATGGGGGCAAGGTTACCAGAAAGGATAGGCACATACTAGTGGTAGGGGATTCAGTTATTGGAAGAATACAGAGGGCAATGTGTCACAAAGACCAATATCGCCAAACAGTATGTTGTTTACCGGGTGCTCGGGTTCGGAACATTGCAGATTGCATTGACAGATTATTGGATGGCGCTGGAGAGGACCCAGCTGTCATGGTATATATTGGTACCAATGATAAAGTTAGAGAAAGATGGAGCGCCCTACAAAATGATTTCAGGGACTTGGGGGCCATATTGAAGAAAAGGTCCCCCAAGGCAATATTTTCTAAAATACTGTCTGTACCTCGAGCCACACCACAGAGACAGCAAGAGCTTATGGTACTTAACAAGTGGCTGAGAAACTGGTGCAGGGAGGAGGGGTTTGGCTTCATGGCGAACTGGACTGACTTTTCAGGCCGTTACTATCTTTATAGTAGTGACGGATTGCACTTAAATGGGAGGGGTGCAGCATTCTTGGGATTGAAGATGGCCAAAATGTTGGAAGAAAATTTAAACTAGGTGATGAGAAGAGGTCGATTTGCTAGTGAATATGAGGGAGAGGATCTTCATTTCAAGCCATCATGACAGGAATCCACTACATCATCAATCTCTTAAAAGATTCTCATAAGCAGCTTCTGAATCACCAACTATCAATTTAGTTGGACAAACAAGACAATTGGCTATTCCTAGAAGAAGACTCAACAAAAAGTTTGAGGGACCCTCCCAGGGGCCAGGTATGGCTGTATCAACACAGGTCCCTACACTGGTGGCGGCTGCCACTCCAGTAACCAGAGGGTCTTCCCATCAGCCCTCTATTTACCTTTCTGCAGCTTCTGCAGAAGCTTGAAGGTTTGACAATACATTGCCCAAACATAATCACCTGTAAAAAAAAAAAGTGTCTGAGATGTTGGTGGTAAACAGCCTGCTAGTCCCGAGGGGAACCGAACCAAGCCCTCCAAAAGTTGCCAAGAGTGTAAATGTAGACATTGAGCTTCAAGGTTAATCAAAAATATAACACTCTAAAGGGAAAGGTAGAACAAAGGGGGAGTATGGAAGAGGGAGAGAGGGAGGAAAGGGGGGAGAAGGGAAGGTTGGAGGAAGAAGGGGGTGAGGGTTTGGAGGAAGAAGGGGGTGAGGGTTTGGAGGAACCCCCACACCCCTTCCTTACCCGCATTCTTCCATCCCCCCTACTTTCCTCCCTCTCTGCCTCTTCCATACTCCCCCTCCCCCTTGTTCTACCTTTACCTTAAGAATGTGATATTTTTGATTAACCTTAAAGCATAATGTCTACATTTACACTCTTGGCAACTTTTGTATATGAGACAGCTTTGGTTTGGTTCCCCCCCGGCCTAGCAGGCTGTTTACCACCAACATCTCAAGCATGTTTTTACAGGTGATGATATGTTTGATCTATGTATTGTTGATCGACATAAAGTAATTGATGTTGTGAAGTTTGGAGGCCGGTATGTTTTTAAGGCGTGTGTTGGACCGGCTATGAGGGGAGGTTGTAGGCCTGTATGTTTTTAAGGAATGTGTTGGACTGGCTATAAAGGGGAGGTTGAAGGCCGGTATGTTTTTGAGGCGTGTGTTGGGCTGGCTAGAAGTGAAGGTTGAAGGCCTGTATGTTTTTGAGGCATGTGTTGGACCGGGTATAAGTGAAGGTTGAAGGCCGGTATGTTTTTGAGGCAAAAAGGACATCCATGTTGGTGCAGTTGGGCGGACACACCCTGGGTGCGTTCGGGGCCGTGCACCAGCACCCACACAGATGTCACATTGGGTACAGTCACTGCACCTCAGTTGACAGCAATGGGACTGCCTACACAGGATGCTGGAAACACCTGTGCATCCCCGTTCCGGTAAATATGGCCCTTCCATGGGGTACAGATTAATACCCCTGTGTGAATGAGGCCTAAGGGTGAATGGAATATTTAGCTCTATTGTGTTGCTAATTTGGGGAACACTGGGGGTGTTTTATTATAGGAGTGTTATATATTGTAGTTTAGGATAAGTTTGGATTTCTTCTGAAGGCACTTTAAGTGAACATAAGTGATTTACCCCACTCAGCAGGGGCGGGCCTTAGAGAACAGAGGCCGCATATGGGCAGCACAGAGGCTTAGGGGTTAGCCTTGAAGCACTTTGGTCCTTGTTTCAGATTCTGACCAGGACACTATCTGCATGGAGTTTGCATGTTCTCCCTGTGCTTGCGTGGGTTTCCTCCGGGTACTCCGGTTTCCCCCCACTTTACATGCTACTTTTGCGTTGGTGGTGCAGTGGTAAGCATAGCTGCCTTCCAAGCAGCTGACCCGGGTTCGATTCCCGGCCAACGCCATCTCCAATACTTGGAGTCCTCAGAGAGAAAAGCGCTATACAAGGTCAATGCGGAGTATATATTAGCGGTGGAATAAAGAATGAAGAGAATGTGTGGAATGTTTAAGGTAGAAAACGTTCCCCCAGAATCTATAGAAGGAGAACCCAGCAACTGATAGAAGACGCTTAGCTTTGGCTGCAATCACACCTAGGCGCTCCAGATCACGGGCGGAATTACTGCAATTTCCCAAATTGACGCAAAACGTGTGACATGCTTGTGATCCCGTTACTTTCAATGGCACCCCAATCATGGGACAATATTGTCACCTGACAAATCACACAAACAAAATGACGGGACGCCTGTTTCCCAAAAGCAGTTCTGCGATTTGTCAGGTGACAATCGCTGCAAAATCACGCCTCGATTGGGGCCATATTGAAAGTAAGGGAAAAATCGCATACTCCACCCAGCGGGAATATTACACCCCCTCAACTGTCTAGATTCACATGAAAGTTTCAAATACATAAATCCTTCATTGCTGCAGACCTCAGCACACTCCATGTGCGATAACCACTTATAGACCACAATAAATATATACAGCATCTCACAAAAGTAAGTACACCCCTCTGTGTGCGGGAGATCACATACAGTATGTCACAAAAGTAAGTATAACCCTTGCATTTGTGTAAATCTTTTTTCTATCTTTTCATGTGACAACACTGAAGAAATTACACTTTGCTGCAATGTAAAGTAGTGAGTGTACAGCTTGTATAACCGTTTAAATTTGCCGTCCCCTCAAAAAAACTACAGCCATTAATGTCTAAATCTGAAGAAATTTATACAGGACAGTCAATGGAAGAAAGTCTAGAACTCTTGTAATTTGGAAGCCAACCCAAAAGTAAAAAGGTGTATCACGAAACTTAGCACATTGCCTGAAACTAGACAAAAATACCTACGTTTTGATGTATAAATTGTGTATGACAAGTAGATTTTGTGGGCGTGAGAGCAATTTATATAGAGAAGGAACAAAACATTTTTTTCTAAAGCTCTGTGCTATAGCGATGACATCATCCACTCTAACCAGCCCCATAGACACTCTGTTTAAATCGATAAAGTTTCCTGAAATGATCACTAAACAAACAGATTTTTCACAAAAACTGTAAAAGATATCAAACTAAAAATATTTAGCCGGATAGCTGAATATTTTGTGAACATTTTAAAGTTTGTTTGGCGTCTGTAGGTGAAAGTATGAAGGAGCTGAAACTTTTGGTAGCGGAAAAAGATTTTAAGGACTTGAAGCATGCTCGCATTGACTTTAATGTTAAAAAAAAAAGTGTTAAAAAGCTTAATATTTAAAAAAATATATAAATAGTAGAAAAAAGGTTGAATAAGTCCCATCATTAGCTGAAAGAGCTGAACATTTTAAAGGTTGAATGGTCTTAATAGCTAAAAGGATGCAGAAGTTACGATGAGCCAAAAAACATACAAAATAATAAAATTAAAACTAGAAAATGCATTTCCTGCAGAAAATGCGTGGGAATGATGAATAGATGAATTGCTAAGCACACACCAAAGCCATTCACCATAACCACTACACTATCTTTAGGACATACAAGCAGTGTTCCTTCAGTACTTATCAAGCCTCTTTTTGATTATTAATCCCCACACCTTAATGAGTGAGAGAGCACCCTTCAAACAAGCCTTAATAAATCCACAACAGTACATGCTATCGAAACAGCAACTTCACCATTAGAGACACACGGCCTTTGTGAATGTATCGGTATAAAATTTATGTTGATGAACTTAAAAATGTGGGCATGTCAGCAATTTAAAAAAAGAAGTTCTCTGTGCGTTTCGCTGGGAAATCAGAAGAATTTTATACAGGACAGTCAATGGAAGAAAGTGTAGAACTCTTGTCATTTGGAAGCTCGACCAGCCAAAAGTAAAAGTAAAAGGCATATCACTAAACTGAGCACATTGCCTGAAACTAGACAAAAATACTTAAGTTTTTATGTATAAATTGTGCATGACAAGTAGATCTTGTGGGCGTGAGAGCAATTTGTTCCCTCTCTATAAAGATAATTTTGTTTAAAGCTCTGTGCTCTAGCGATGACATCATCCACTCTAACCAGCCCAATGGACACTCTGTTTAAATCGCTAAAATTTCCTGAAAATATCACTAAACTAGGGGTGCAACGGATCAAAAAACTCACGGATCGGATCGATCCTCGGATCAGGAGTCACGGATCGGATCATTTTCGGATCAGCGCAAAAAAAAAAAAAAAAAAAAAGGGTGTTTTCATTGGTCCAAAAAAAAAAATGTGTATGTATGTATGTATGTATGTATGTATGTATGTATGTATATATATATATATATATATATATATATATATATATATATATATATATACACACACACACACATACATTTCAGGGGTGGATTAAAGAGGAAGCAGGTGAGGCTGTTTGGGACTTGTTAAAAGTACAATCTTGATGTTTTTACAGAAAAAATAAAAAATTATATATATATATATATATATATATATATATATATATATATATATATATATATATATATATATATATATATATATATATATATATATATATATATATATATATATATATATATATATATATATATATATTTATTTTTTCTGTAAAAACATCAAGATTGTACTTTTAACAAGTCCCAAACAGCCTCACCTGCTTCCTCTTTAATCCACCCCTGAAATGTGCTCTTTTTCCCCCCCCCTCCTCTCACACCAGTGCTTCTCTGCTAATATTCCCTCTCCATGTCGGCTTGCCAGAGCCCAGTGCACAGCGTGACACGCCTCCCCGGGGAGGCGTGTCACGCTGGGCTCTGGCAGCAGACTGGCCGCCGCTCCGGAGCTAGGCCGAAGCCGGGGACTTTCCTAGGCCTAGGCTCCGGAGCGCTCCGCGGATCGCGGGGTGTGCCGATCCGAACGGGGTGGCCCGTTCGGATCACGGATCGGTGACGATCCGTTGCACCCCTACACTAAACTTAAACAGATTTTTCACAAAAACTGTAAAAGATATCAAACTGAAAAGATATAGCCGGATAGCTGAATATTGAGCATTCCCACTAATAAAAAACACGAATAACAATACTGGGAATGCTTTTGAGCATTCCCACTAATAAACACATTTTTATGATACTAATTGTGTCAACGTTATCATTACCGAGACAGTCCAGCACGCCCTCTTTCCAGGTGATTACATAGTGGTTAGACAGGTTCAGCAACTGCCACCATATGTTCACTTGGTCCACTCTTCTATAATGAGCTAGTATGCGATGCATACTAGCTCATTGAGCCCTTGTCTTGCAGGATTCATTTTTTTGTTATTTTTTTTAGGTTTACAACCTCTTTAAAGTGGATGTAAACCCTCCATACACCCAGTGAAGTGAACAGCCTCAGATGAGACACAGAGATTAACCAAATCTCCCTACATAGGTTTTATATGTATATCTGCTGTGTTCACATTTATATACTGTTTAGAAAGTTCAGATTTTGTTAGGAGATTTTCTTTTCCTGGTCAACACAGAGTGTGATGTCTGGGCATACAGCCAAGATAGCCAACATTGCTGAGGAAAGGCACCCCCCCCCCCTTTCATCATAGGCAGAGACTCTTCTAGCTGTTTTGTAATAGGAGCTGCTCTCTGCTAATCTACCTACTTTGACAAAATATTCCGGCTGCTTTTGTCTAAAAAGTAAAATAATATGTCAGGAGTTCTCAGGCTGATAACCGTTCAGTGTCCGGCTCAAATTTCACGAAATCGGGTTTACATCCACTTTAAGCCCTCGTTCTCACCGGGCCAATTTCATATGCGATTTGACATGTCAAATCGGAGCCTATTGCCGGCAACAGCGCGGTCCGAATCGGTGCGATGCCGACTTTACAGTGCCGCACCGATTCCTAAAAAGTAGTTCCCCCACTACTTTTGGCAATTTCAATAGACATCTGTGCAAGAACCCACACAGATGTCTGTCAAATCGCCCCCCAAAGTCGGATTGAAATGCCGGTTTGAAATTGTGTAAGTTGAATTGAACTTGCACGATTTCAAACCTGCATTCAGTGTGAAGCTAGGCTAAATCAGAGTTAGGTACTTGCTCACAGTAACTTCACAATCCCTCTTCCTGGAAAACCCACGTCTTTAGATGTCACCATATCACATCACATTTGCAGGCTGTAAATCAGATGAAAATGGCTTTGCCGACACTTTTCATGAGATGAGATAACGGAGGGTTTATAGTTAAGGAGCCATAATAGTTTTGGCTGACAAATTCAGTGAAATGTTACAGCTAGACAATTCATTGTTCCAGCCCGATTCCCCAGAGGAGTGTCCCATGACCCCTCCAGATACCATCAAAGGTCAGTCAACCACCTGCCCCCCATGATAATTGGATTCAAGCAGGAGCCTTCCTTATGATAAAAGGATTCGAACATGTAAAGCTTTATTTATCTTCATCTGAATTATTTAGAAACAGAATAGAGAAATCACATAGTATTAAAGCATTTATGCAACAGATTTTCTTTAACTACTGTAAAAATGACAGCGCCTGAGGGTTTTATATTGAGGAGGACAATGGTAATGACCTTGCCGTACATGAAAGCTCTCCACGTGTGGACTACAAAGTGACCAGCTATGTAGGGGGCCCCATCTATAATAATCACTGTAAGAAGACAGCTGGGACCACAGCCTTAATTCCCCAAACCATCTCTATATTCAGATTATCTGTATAAAATGATCACGCTGCACTTGGCAGATGTTCACAATCTTTTCACACATACGGCACCATGAACCCAATGCGTTTATTGTATGTTGTAGGATAGGTAGAAGCAGACTGCATAAGGAAAAGAGCAACATGCCCAATGCAACCTGACATTACAGAACTCAACTTTCAGGGCCAGTTCACACCACATGCAGTCCAGTGCGTTTTTTTTTCTGCATCAAAAACGCATGGAAAGTAGGTTATATGGTTTTCAATGGCATAGTTCACACCAGTGCTTGCAGTTCCAGAAAAAATAAAAAAATAAAAAGTAGAACATGCTGCATTTTACCTGCACTGGAACACTGTAAAACGCATCAAAAACGCACTGGAACACACTTGTCCTTATCTAATGCCCCGTACACACGATTCGAATATCGTCCAACTTTTTTCACTTAATAGACGCAAGTAGAAATTAAATAGGTTATTAAAGTCATTCAATAGTAGTTTAAGAAAAAATTTTCTTTAAAAAAAAAAAAAATATATATATATATATTATTTATTTTATTATTTTATATTATCATTTATAAATATTTTATTTATATATATATATATATATATATATATATATATATATATATATATATATATATATATATATATATATATATATATATATATATATATATATATATATATATATATATATATATATATATATATATATATATATATATATATATATATATATATATATATATATATCAAATATTTATAAATGATAATATAAAATAATATATATCTTTTTTTTTTTTAAAGCAAATGTGTTTTTAAACTACTATTGAATGACTTTAATAACCTATTTAATATAACATTATATATATTTTGCTTTAGCCCCTGGTTCACACTATGTGGTGGGGGGAGCCGCATGTGATTTTGAACAGGAATCCTACCGCATTCCTGTTCAAATCACATGTGAATCTTCAGCAGTGTGATATGAGCCATTATACTGTATGGGTCAAATCGCACCGAATTTGCATCAAACACGTGCAGGACCCTTTTTTTTGGCCTCACCAGAATCGGATCGCATGGGTGTTCACACCCATGTGATTCGATTCTGCAAATCGCACTGCGTTTTGCAAACTGATATCAGGGTGTCGTTAACATACACACTCGCATAGATTCTCATGAATATGGTGCGATTTGCATGCAGTGCGGAATCCGCACAGAACTTGCCGTGAATTTGCAGTGTGAACCCGGGGCTACAACCAAGTAAAGAAAGAATAGTCTTTCTTAAATGAAAACCACATTCAGCCTGGGTTCACACTGAAGGTGGGTTTGAAATTATGCGAGTTTTAGGAGATATTCTTTATACCTACAGGTAAGCCTTATTATAGGCTTACCTGTAGGTAAAAGTGGCAGTACAGAGTTTACTACCACTTTAAATACATATTGGGGTTTATTTACTAAAGCTGGGGAGTGCAAAATCCAGCTCACTTCTACATAGAAACCAATCAGCTTTCAGGTTTTGCTGTCAAAGGTTAATTGAACAAGCTGAGGTTATAAACGGTTTGGCTACCATGCACAGCTGCACCAGATTCTGAGTGCACCAGTTTTAGTAAATCTACCCCAATGTCTTTTGTGGTCAGAATTAGTATAAAGCTTATAGTGATAAAAATGTATTGTGGTTTTTGACCTATTACCGTAAGAAGTTGTTGCACACTCACTTGCTAGCTTTTTTGTCCCTTCTCCTTTTCTCTATATACATGGCTGAGTCGTTTTGCCACTAATAATACCAAACCCCAGACAGACATACTTAAAATTTCAAAAGGTACCACAAAAAGAAAACAAAAAGGGCAGAAAATAAAAATAAAAAAATTGCCAACATTTTATCCAGCCAGAATTGTGATACAGACAACCAAATAATTTGGTGGAAGGGGGATTATGGTGTGGCGTTGTTTTTCAGGGGTTGGGCTTGGCTCCTCAGTTTAGGTGAAGGGAACTCTTAAGGCATCAGCATACCAAGACATTTTGGACAATTTCATGCTCCCAACTTTGTGGGAAGAGTTTGTGGAGGACCCCTTCCTGTTCCAACATGACTGCACACCAGTACACAAAGCAAGGTCCATAAAGACATGGATGAGCGAGTTTGGGGTGTAAGGAACTTGACTGGCCTGTACAGAGTTCTGACCTCAACCAGATAGAACACCTTTGAAATGAATTAGAGTGGAGACTGCGAGTCAGGCCTTCTCATCCACATCAGTACCTCACCTCATAAATGTGCTTCTCAAAGAATGGTCAAACATTCCCATAGACACACTCCTAAACCTTGTGGACAGCCGTTCTTAGAAGAGTTGAAGCCGTTATAGCTGCAAAGGGTAAGCCAACTCGAAGGGCATTGGTCAGGAATTTGTCTTGCATACAAACGGCAAAGAATTGTTGGCCAAAAAACATGAAACTACGTGGTTTTTCAGCTCTTTAGCACCACTCTTTGGGCAACTTCTGCTAATGCTGTGTTATGGTGAGCATTGCTTCTGAGCATGCGTGTTTGTATTTTGGAGTTTTGTCCGATGGACTTGTGTACACACGATCGGATAATCCGACAACACACATTTGTTGGCGGGCAATTTTAAAGCATGCTATGACACATTTGTCCGCGGAAAATTCAACAACAATTGTCCGATGGAGCATTAAAGTTCATGTGCATGTAAAGGCAGGCACCCCAATACTTCTGACAGCATATAGTGTATATAACTGGATTATAAAAATACATTCAAACACATACATAACTGGATATTGTCTTTTCTTATATCCAAGGAGATTAGGTTTAAAAATGATGGTGATAACTAATAAAGTTAGCCATATAGGACTGTATAATTTCAGCCTTCCTGCAGAACTGTCCAAAACTCGAGACGTTGATGGTCCTACAAAATAATGGCTGAATAGTGACTACATCCTATCAAGCGCAGCCACTGTATGGGTATTCAGAAAGCTGTAGGTCAGGGGTGCCCAACCAGTGGCCCGGGGGCTACATGTGGCGCACGGAGCCCTCTGATGTGGCCTGCGACCTTCTGTTCTGGGATGGAGTAGAATAAAATACTGTTATTAACCACTTGAGATCCGCGCTATAGACAAAATACGTCCGCAGCGCGGCTCTCAAGTGCCAAGTGGCCGTTTAAACACGGCCTTTTATGTGCATTACCCGCGCGCGCCACTAGGTGGCGCGCGGCGGGTAAAAACTGTCCCGGCGCATCGCCGAAGACCCGATGCGTGTACCTGGCCGCCGCGATGTCCGCCGGGTACACGCGATCGTCGGTGACACGGCAGAAGTGCTGTCAGAGGAGAGGAGACCGATCTGTGTCTCTTGTACATAGAGACACAGCATCGGTCACCTCCCCCAGTCACCCCCCTCCCCCCACACAGTTAGAACACACCCAGGCTACACAGTTAACCCCTTCCTCACCCCCTAGTGTTAACCCCTTCCCTGCCAGTCACATTTATACAGTAATTAGTGCATTTTTATAGCACTGTCGCTGTATAAATGTGAATGGCGCCAAATTTGTGTCAAAAGTGTCCGATACGTCCGCCGCAATATCCCAGTCCCAATAAAAATCGCAGATCGCCGCCATTACTAGTAAAAAAAAAAAAATAATAAAAAAAATCATAATTCTGTTCCCCATTTTGTAGGCGCTATAACTTTTGCGCAAACCAGTCGCTTATTGCGATTTTTTTTTTTATAAAAATACGTCAAAATACGTATCGGGCTTAACTGAGAAAAAAAAGAGTTTGTAAAAAAAAAAAAATTGGGATATTTATTATAGCAACAAGTAAAAAAAAAATATATATTTTTTTTAAATTGTCGCTCTTTTTTTGTTTATAGCGCAAAAAATAAAAACCGCAGAGGTGATCAAATACCACCAAAAGAAAGCTCTATTTGTGGGGAAAAAAGGACGCCAATTTTGTTTGGGAGCCACGTCGCACGACCGCGCAATTGTCAGTTAAAGCGACGCAGTGCCGGAAGCTGAAATTTCACCTGGGAACGAAGGGGGTTTATGTGCCCAGTAAGCAAGTGGTTAAAGTTCAGTTTATTACTAAAATCACAGTGTATATACTGTATGGGCAAATCTGTGCTGCAGTGGTTACCGGGATGCTTCCAAACTGATCTGCAGGTGCAAAGCAGCTTACCTGCACTGAGCCATAGACTCCTGTTATTACCTGAGAGTTTGGTGAGCTTTCTGAAAGGGCACCAATCCTGCAGAATATAATAGAAGTCTATTGCAAAGTTCAGGAAAGCCAAGGGTACACTGCGTTGTACCCACGGTGCGAGTAAAACGAAGCACATCAGTGTGAAAGGGGGGTCCAAACAACTGGACCCTCCATTCACCTCTAAGTAGTGGCAGACATAAACCGACTTGTGTCCTACCTTCAATCCGATCCGCTATAAAAAAAAAAGGGGGAGTATAGCAGAGCAGACACAGTCATGCCATCCATCCGCTCCGCTCATCGTGGCCCGCGACCAGTTACCAAGTCGCTTAACTGGCCCTCGCTCTTCAAAAGGTTGGTCACCCCTGCTGTAGGTGCTGGCTGTTTGAATATGATATTTGTTGGGGAGATTCCTCCATTCATGCTGTTTGAGGTAAATGCAGGCTAAATAGGAGAAAATAAAGCGTACGGGTAAATGGCCAACTTAGGAAGGAGACGCATTTGTTTTTCCCACCAGTCTTACTGGCATATTATTACAAGCACTTGATTGGTAAAAGAATTCTAAACAACATTGACACTTTCACCTCCATATGATAAACCAGTGTTCAAAAAATCAAAGTCTGGAAAGCCTACTATACTGATTCAGGTCACACTCAATATTAACCTCCCTGGCGGTATGATTCTGTCTGGAATTACGTACCAAAAGCGGTACAATTATTTTGCAAGGAAATTGGCGTTTTATACTGTAGGTCTGTAATTCTTAAAGCGGATGTGCCACTAAAAAACTATATTAACTACTTGGTAACCGCCCTATAGCCGAAATACGGCTACAAGGCGGTTCCCTAACTCTAGGAGGGCGTCAATATACGTCCTCCCAGAGAGTCACAATTGCGCGCCCGAGCGGGCGCGCACACGCGATCACCGGCGCTCGGCGGGTCCACGGGACCCGCAGCAACACGGATCGCGGTAAGGAGCCAATGGAAGCGGCTCCTTACCACGTGATCGCGCCGTCCAATGACGGCGCGATCACTTGTAAACAAACCGGCGTCATGTAATGACGCCGGTTCCTCCCTCTCCTCTCTGTACCGTTCGGTACAGTGTGAGAGGAGAGGGAGGGGGGGGGGATCGGGCGGCAGCAGCAGCTGCCGCACTGTGGGCTGGATCTGTGACAATTGCAGTCACAGATCCAGCCATCCCTGCGCAATACTCTGCAAAATAAAAATAATGATGAGTGCAATACTCTGCAATACCCCACCCCATACTCTGCAATACCCCACCCCATACTCTGCAATACCCCACCCCATACTCTGCAATACCCCACCCCATACTCTGCAATACCCACCCCCCCATACTCTGCAATACCCACCCCCCCATACTCTGCAATACCCACCCCCCCATACTCTGCAATACCCACCCCCCCATACTCTGCAATACCCCCCCCCATACTCTGCAATACCCCCACCATACTCTGCAATACCCACCCCCCATACTCTGCAATACCCCCCCCCCATACTCTGCCATCCCCCCCCCCCATACTCTGCAATACCCCCCCCCATACTCTGCAATACCCCCCCCATACTCTGCAATACCCCCCCCCATACTCTGCAATACCCCCCCCCCCCATACTCTGCAATACCCCCCCCCCCCATACTCTGCAATACCCCCCCCCCCCATACTCTGCAATACCCCCCCCCATACTCTGCAATACCCCCCCCCATACTCTGCAATACCCCCCCATACTCCGCAATACCCTCAATACTCCAATACCTTGCAATACGTCGCCTATGGGGATTTTTAAGTAGCAACGTTTGGCGCAATTTCACGAGCGTGTGCAATTTTGAAGGGTGACATGTTGGGTATCTATTTACTCGGCGTAACTTCATCTTTCATATTATGCAAAAACATTGGGCTAACTTTACTGTTTTGTTTTTTTTTAAGCACAAAACTGTTTTTTTTTTAAAAACACGCGTTCAAAAAATTGCTGCGAAAATACCGTGCAAGATAAAAAGTTGCAACAACCGCCATTGTATTCTCTAGGGTCTTTGAAAAAAAAGCATATATAATGTTTTGGGTTTCTATGTAATTTTTTAGCAAATAAATGATGATTTTTACATGTAGGAGAGAAATGTCAGAATTGGCCTGGGTGCTCCAGAACGCCTGATGGTGCTCCCTGCATGTTGGGCCTCTCTATGTGGCCACGCTGTGTAAAAGTCGCACACATGTGGTATCGCTATACTCGGGAGGAATAGCAGAATGTGTTTTGGGGTGTAATTTGTAGTATGCATATGCTGTGTGTGAGAAATAACCTGCTAATATGACAGAAACTAGATTTTTTTTTTTTTTTTTACAGAATTTTCAGTCTTTTTTCTTTTATAGCGCAAAAAATAAAAACCGCAGAGGTGATCAAATACCACCAAAAGAAAGCTCTATTTGTGGGAAAAAAAGGACAAAAATTTCAGATGGGTACAATGTTGTATGACTGAGTAATTGTCATTCAAATTGTGAGAGCACCGAAAGCTGAAAATTGGTCTGGTGATTAAGGGGGTTTTCGTGCCCAGTGGTCAAGTGGTTAAAAGCAAGCAGCTACAAATACTGCAGCTGCTGACTTTTAATATAAGGACACTTACCTGTCCTGGAGTCCAGCGGTGATCGCAGCAGATGACGAGCCGATCGCTCGTCACCCTGCTGCTCCCCCCTCCATCCACGGTGAGGGAACCAGGAAGTGAAGCGCTCCGGCTTCACTGCCCGGTTCCCTACGGCGCATGCGCGAGTCGCGCTGCGCCCGCCGATTGGCTTCCGCTGTGTGCTGGGAGCCGAGTGTTCCCAGCATACAACGGGGGGGGCGACGGGAAGCGGAGGAAAAACCCGTCCTTTGCCCGTATCGTAGGGCCGGAAGTGGGTGCAGATACCTGTCTGTAGACAGGTATCTGCACCCCCCTCCCCCCTGAAAGGTGTCAAATGTGACACCGGAGGGGGGGAGGGTTCCGATCAGCGGGACTCTTCTTTAGGGTGGAGATCCGCTTTAAGAATAACTCATTTAAATCTGACCAAACAAGAGAGTCTAGTAGGCATCCCGGGTATGATTTTTTTTTTAAAAACAAAATTATAAATTATAATATTATAAATAATTATAACAAATAATAATATAATTATAATAAAAATGATTCAATAATGTAATCAACTCAAAATCACTGAAATTTGCTCAGTTGCAGAATTGTCGCTGTCATTACTTTTATTTTTTTATGACGAATTTCCCCACAAATCGCTATCGCACAATTCTGCAAGTGATTATAATTTATTATTATCGCTGTTTTCTAGCTGCTCTAAAACCATTTTTGACATAAAGGGACACTTTTGGTTGCTATGGACAATCTACAGTTTGCAGGCAGAAAGAACATGCAGGACACTGGGCAGACCACTAGGGACAAGGGGGTGTGTATTTTTTACATACAGTACTGTAATCTATAACATTACAGTATACTGTATGTAATGTGTTTGTTTACTTTTTTGAATTTGGCGCCGTTCTCCACCCCCCGTGCGTCGTAACGTCGCAGGGAACGGAGATCGGCGGCACACAGAGGCACTGTGTGAATCGAGCGAGGACCCGCTCGCTCACACAGCGCGGTGGCATCGCTGGATCCAAGGACAAGGTAAGTAACTTGTCTGTGGATGCTGCGAAAGGTAAGCCGCGCCGCTGCACATTCTGCACAGCTACCCCGAGCGTGACTCGGGGATACCGATCCTAGCATAGAAAAACAACCCAGAGTCACGCTCGGGGATACCGCTAAGGGGGTTAAAAAATAAAACCCTACGTGGAAATCTATTAGGACATGATTTTAGAAAAGTTAAAAAAATAAACAAAATAAATACAGTGGCGTAATCAAGTACAGTAAAACCTTGGTTTGTGAGCATAATTCGTTACAGAAACATGCTTGTAATCCAAAGCACTTGTATATCAAAGAATTTGTTTTACAGGGTATAAAAGAGAAGAGAGGCACCTCTAAGGCCCCTTTCACATGGGGCAGTGGAGGTGCGGTGGCGGTATATCGCCGCTAAAAATAGTAGAGGCGCATTGAGGGGCGGTATTACGTAGTTTCCCATTGTTTTAAATGGGAAGGAGCGGTATACATACCGCTCCTCTCACTGCTCCAAAGATGTTGCTTGCAGGAGATTTTTTTCTCCTCTGGCTTTCACATTGAGAAGGCTGGGCAGGAGTTTTTCAGGCGGTATTTAGGCGATATTTTTAGCACTGTACCGCCTGAAAAACTCCTCAGTGTGAAAGGGGCCTAAGTGTAGCAATAAGTTGCTAAATGTTGTACCTTCATTAAATGTAACCATATTGCTACACTTAGAGGCTCCTCAACTTTTTTATACTCAGTTTTGACGCCACTCTTATATCAAAAATGTTGCTCGTCTTGCAAAACGCTCTCAAACCAAGTTACTCTCAAACCAAGGTTTTACTGTATATGCTAAATGATGTCAAAATTCTTCCAATCACTTGAACATAAAATTAAGAATCTAATAGCTGGATTCAGAGACGCAGCCGCAACTTTAAGGCGGCGTAGCGTATCGTATCGTATTTACGCTACGCCGCCCTAAGTCAGAGAGGCAAGTACTGTGTTCACAAAGTACTTGCCTCCTAACTTACGGCGGCGTAGCGTAAATGGGGCCGGCGTAAGCGCGCCTAATTCAAATTAGGCTGAGGGGGCGTGTTTTATGTTAATGGAGGGTGATTGACGTTTTTTACGAACGGCGCATGCACCATCCGTGTACATATCCCAGTGTGCATTGCTCCAAAGTACGCCGCAAGGACGTATTGGTTTCGACGTGAACGTAAATTACGTCTAGCCCCATTCACGAGCGACTAATGTAAAATTTTCAAATTTCGACGCGGGAACGACGGCCATACTTAACATTGACTAGTCCAGCTATTTGATGGAATAACTTTACGCCTGAAAACGCCTTACGTAAACGACATATCTTTACTGCGACGGGCGCACGTACGTTCGTGAATAGGCGTATCTAGTCATTTACATATTCTACGCCGAACTCAACGGAAGCGCCACCTAGCGGCCAGCCTAAATATTGCACCCTAAGATACGACGGCGCAGGCTGTCCTATCTTAGATAGGTTTAAGCGTATCTCAGTTTGAGAATACACTTAAACTTAGGACGGCGCAGATTCCGAGTTAGGTCGGCGTATCTAGCTATAAAACTTGTTTTGAACATGAATTGTATAATTTTGGGCAATACCAAAGCCCACAGCTGTGATGTACACCGACAACAGAGATAAGATCTGTAAAGGCTTCACAGCCTGATCTTGGATCGCGATAAAGAGAACATCCCTTAGGAGGATCAATCATGAAGGAAACCTCCATAGACAGAGCAGATTAATGAGTCTTCACAAATGACTGCTAATGAGGTCTTAAAATCCCCGGTGTATCTCTGGAGAGGGAATTAAATGAAGCCAAGCCGCTCCTGATGCCATTATAAATCCGGACACAGCAGATTCCTTAAATATGCCAGAGACTGGCTACAAATAATGATATTTATGAGCAATAATGTGTAGCTACATTGTCAACATTATTGGATTTTTCACGATCAATAGACTCTACAGAAAAAACACTTGTACGTGAATTCTGCATTTCCTGCTGGGTTGACGTGTGGTTAGAGTCAGACAATGTGAAAAACAGGCACAGTTATAATTAACGTTGTAAACATTTAATTAGGTTAAAAATAGAAACCCCCACCCAGATCACCATCCTCCCCCCTCCCCGGTGCAAGGTAAGAAGAGAGGGACACCTGCCACAATGGGGACTCTAGCTATTCCATTCTAATAGAATTGTGTCTTTTGTTTAAATGAACCTGTTTAATGAGACTTGCCCCCCCCCCCAAACCCCAGTCTAAGGTGAGCAGCTCGCCTATAGCGGGAATTATTACAGCCGCTTCAAGTGGCCTCTCATGGGGCCGGGCCCCTAATGGCCTCGGGCCATCGGGCGGTGCCAGAGTGCCCCAGCACTTCACCCTCCCTCCTATATTGTAAGCTCTAACGAGCAGGGCCCTCTGATCCCTCCTGTATTGAATTGTATTGTGACTGTACTGTCTACCCTGAAGAAAAACGCTGCGCAAACAGTTAGCGCCAGGGCCGGCCCTATGATGGGACCGGGTGGTACCAGGCAGCACTTTTAGGGGGGCAGCATATTTTTTGTGCTATAAATATATATATTTTTTAACTTTTTGCTATAATAAATATCCCCAAAATTTTGAAAAATAAACTATTTTCTTCAGTTTAGGCCAATATGTATTCTTCTACATATTTTTGGTACCAAAAAAAAAAAACACACAATTAGCGTACATTGATTAGTTTGCGCAAAAGACATTGTGGCCACCGGCAATTCACAGGTCCCTTTATACTCCTGGATACATGTATAGAGCCATGGCAGGTCCTTTTATACGCCTATATGCATGTATAGAGCCATGGCAGGCCCTCTTTATATATCTATAGAGCCATGACAGGTCCTCTTTCTACTCCTATATACATTTATAGTGCCATGACAGGCCCTCTTTATACATGTATAGAGCCATGACAGGTCCTCTTTATACTCCTTTATACATGTATAGAGCCATGACAGGCCCTCGGTATACTCCTTTATACATGTATAGAGCCATATCAAGTACTCTTTATAGTCCCATATACATTTATAGAGCCATGACAGGTCCTCTTTATACTCCTTTATACAAGTATAGAGCCATGACGGGGCCCCTTTAGTCATCATGATATAAAATAATGAATGTGGGGGCCTTTTGGTTGGCGTGATTTTTTTTCTGGGGGGGCAGCATTTCATTCTTGGTCCCAGGCAGCACAATGTCTTGGGCCGGCACTGGTTAGTGCTATATAAATCCTGTATAATAATAATAATAGTTTTAGTCTCATCTGACCATAACACCTTTTTCCATGTGGCCTCAGAATCTTCAAAGTGGTCAAATGAGACCAAAATGTAATGATTTGGCCTCAACACCAAATGATATGTCTGGCGGAAATCTAATACAGCTCCCCATCCAAATGACACCATTCATACAGTAAAGCATGGAGGTGGTAATATCCTGCTATGGGGTGTTTCTCTGCAGCAAGAACTGGAACCCTCGTCACGATAGAAGGAAAATGGATAGGGCAAAATACCATCAAATTCTTATGGAAAATCTGCTGCCCTCTGCCAGAAAGTTGTCAATGGGAAGAAGGTTTACCTTCCAACATGACAACGACCCAAAGCACACAGCAAAAATGACCACACAGTGGTTGAAGGAGAAAAAGGTAGAGTGTCCTTGCATGGCCTAGTCAAAGCCCAGACCTAAAGAGGAAGTAAACCCTGATGGGTTTTACTTCCTCTTTTGCTACATGAACAGCATAATGGGCTAGTATGCATTGCATATTAGCCCATTATGTGACACTTACCTGCAAAAGAATCCAGCGATGTCCCCACTGCAGGAAGCGTCCATCTTCTGTCTCCTCTCCCTTCCGGGCTGCGGACTCTGGCGCGGACCAGAGCCGCGTGACGTCACTCCCGCTCATGTGCATGAGAGCCGCAATTCACGGCACTTCGTTTTGTTTCTTTCCCGTGCATGCGCCGTTAACATTTGCAGTGGACTACAAGTGAAAAATCTCCTAAACGGCGCACGTTTAGGAGATATTTCCACTACCTATAGGTAAGCCTTATGCTAGGCTTACCTATAGGTAGAAGTAGTCAAAAGCGGTTTACAACCACTTTAAGCACCGTTGAAAATCTGTGGAATGACTTGAAGACTGCAGTCCACAAACGGTCACCATCAAATTCACCCACCTCAGCCCCGGACCATTTCGCTGGCAAAAGACCAGAGCATATTTTGCGATTCGTCACTGCGTCGCTTTGTGGCTCCCAAACAAAATTGACGTCCCTTTGTTTCCCAGAAATAGAGCTTTCTTTTGGTGGTATTTGATCACCTCTGCAGTTTTTATTTTTTGGCGCTATAAACAAAAATAGAGTGACAAAATGCAATATTTTTTACTTTTTGCTATAATAAATTTCCCCCAAAAAATCTATAAAAAAAAACAATTTTTTTCCACAGTTTAGGCCGATATGTAATCTTCTAAAACAAAATTTAACAAAAATATCGCAATAAGCGCAAAATGTATAGCGTCTACAAAATAGGGGATAGTTTTATGGCATTTTTATTATTATTTATTTTTTACTAGTAATGGCGGAGATCAGCGATTTTTATCGTGACTGCGACTTTATGGCGGACACTTTTGATAAATTTTTGGGACTATAAATATGCACTGATTACTGTGAAAATGACACTGGCAGTGAAGGGGTTAACCACTAGGTGGCGCTGAAGGGGTTGTGTCCTAGGGAGTGCTTCTGTTAGGGGGCGTGGCTACAAGTGACACGTCACTGATCGCTGTTCCCGATGAGAGGGAACAGACATTCAGTGACAGTGTCACTAGGCAGAATAAGGAGATGCATGTTTACACCGATATCTTCCTGTTCTGCAGCTCTGTGACCTGATCGCGGGACAATGGCGGACATCGAGTCCACGGGCACGGTCACAGAGCTCGCGGAACGGTCACAGAGCTGGCGGCACGGTGGGAATTTCAAAGTAACGTACATATACGTTACTTTGCCCAGCTGTGCCATTCTGCCGAGGTATATGTACAGGAGCCGGTCGGGAACCGGTTGGTGGGCCAAAAAAAAAAAAAAGCATTGAAAAAAAAAAAAAGTCTTAAAAAAAAAAAAAAAAAGATGCCAATCAGTGCTCACAAATGGGCACTGACTGGCAACATGGGTAGATCAGTGCTGCCCCACAATGTCCATCAGTGCCACCCCACAGTGCCCATCCATGCCCAGTGCCCACCTATCAGTGCCCGTCTGTGCCACCCATAAGTATCCATCAGTGCCACCCATAAGTGCTGCCCATGAGTGCCCATCTGTGCCGCCTATGAGTGCCCAGTGCTGCCCATGAGTGCCCATCAGTGCCGCCCATGTGTGCCCATCAGTGACGCCTATGTGTGCCCATCAGTGCCGCATACCAGCGCCGCCAATCAGTGCCACCTCATCTGTGCCCGTCAGTACTACCTCATCGATGTCCATCAGTGCCATCTCATCGGTGCCCATCAGTGCCGCCATATCAGTGCCCGTAATTGAAAGAGAAAACTTACTTATTTACAAAAAAAATTACAGAAAAAAATAAAAATTTAATTTTTTTTCCAAATTTTCAGTCTTTTTTTAGTTGTTGCGCAAAAAAAATAAAAATCGCAGAGGTGATCAAATACCACCAAAAGAAAGCTCTATTTGTGGGGAAAAAAGGACGCCAATTTTGTTTGGGAGCCACGACGCACGACCGCGCAATTGCCATTCAAAGTGACAGTGCTGAAAGCTGAAAATTGGCTTGGGTGGGAAGGTGCGTAAGTGCCTGTTATGGAAGTGGTTAAAGCAAAAAGGTGGTCCAAAAAGAAATACCGACATAAGGGGGTGATCCTTTTTCCAACTCAGTGATTGCGTTTTTGATTTTGTTTTACATGTTAGTGTTATAGCTTTCACTTGGATGCTATAAGTTGCACTAATAAATACAGCTGGATAATACAAAAACTGTGTCTGTCTTCATTTCAGGCTGCACAGCAACAAAATGTAATTATTTTAAAGGGGGCGATTCTTTTCTATACCCACTGTATATTTACCCCCAAGTCAGTAATGGTTACAGCAGAATGGCATGTGGCTGAACAAAGAAATAATCTATTTCTAGAAGCAGTTTATATTTTTCCCCACTGGCCACTTCATGCTTTAGAATTTATTATTCTAGTTTTGAGGTTTGAAAGTTGTGGTTTCACATACAAGTATCAGACAGTTAGGACTCGTTCCCAGAGGCAGCCAGAGAGTGAGCTTCTCTTTTAAAGGGCAACTCAGAGCTGTACATATGGCGCGGCCACAATACTTTGCATCACAGTAAATGTTAAATGGTACGTTGCATGTAGCGGGCGGTACCACGCGTTGAAGTGAATGGGGCCGCATTGCAACCGCGCGTCAGTGTTTTCGGCAGTGAATAGGCACCACCCTGCCTGTGAAATGACTCATAGTGAATCGCTAGGGTTGCGATGTCCTTATACCACAACTGTTACAGATTGAAGGATGAAAACCACATCATATCACCTACAAAATTAAAGTGATTTTAAACCTAATTTTTTTTTTTAAATTAACAAACATGCAATTTGTCTGCCCTGTGTCACATTGGCGCTCCTGGCTCTTCCACCTTGCCGAGTGCCCCCATAGCAAGCTGCTTGCTATGGCGGCACTCAAGCAGGCTGGCTCCTAAACTGTAATGTGTGTGTCTATTGACACACACAGGACAGCTTGGCCCTGCCCCTCTCCTCGCTAGCTGTGATTGACAGCAGCAGGAGCCACTGTCTGAGCATATGAGGTGGGAGAGAGACACTGCTCTTGTGCACAGCACTGGATCGAAAAATTGGGCTCAGGTACACAACCTTCTAGCTTTACAACCACGTTAAATAATATATTACCTCAACATTTCAAATTACTGATAGATATCTTACCATCTACATGTATTAAAAACATACCCCGTTTTCTTTGTATCGCTTCCTTTGTGTGAAATCCCTGGTGTTTCTGCCAGTTCCTCCGCTTTCCCATTTCAAATTGACCACACCAAGCATGAGAGCACATTCATCCCATTGGTGTCAGTTTTTAGCTGTACAGAAACAGCCTAGCAGTAATCATTGTGTTGTTCCAGCAGGGAAGGCTCCCCTTCCCATCCATGGCTTGCCTATCTATCTATACAATGCCTTGAAAAAGTATTCATACCCCTTGAAATTTTCCACATTTTGTCATGTTACAACCAAAAGTGTAAAATGTATTTTATGTGATAGACCAACACAAAGTGGCACATAATTGTGAAGTGGAAGGAAAATGATAAATGATTTTCAAAATCTTTTACAAATGAATACCGTATTTATCGGCGTATACCGCGCACTTTTTTGCCCTGAAAATCAGGGCAAAATCGTGGGTGCGCGATATACGCCGATACCCGCGCCGAGTTTGAACCACTGCGCCGGCATATACCGAGCGCAGTACACTCGGGTATAGTTGGGCAGGCTCGGCTCCTCTTGCGGTCACGTCCTGGACATACAGGACGTGACCGCGAGAGGAGCCGAGCCTGCCCGACTATACCCGAGTGTACTGCGCTCGGTATATGCCGGCACAGTGGTTCAAACTCAGCGCGGGAAGCGGGGATCGAGCGGGGAGGACACCACGAAGGACGCCGGACCCGACAAAGAGGACACCACCAAAGCCGCAGACGGACCCGACGAGGCCGCCACGCAAGACACCAAAACTGTAAGTACTAAAATGTTTTTTTTTACAGGAATGCGGGTCCACATTAGGGGTGCGCGCTATACCCCGATAAATACGGTATGTAAAAAAGTGTGCTGTTCATTTGTATTCAGCTCCCCTTGAGTCAATACTTTGTAGAACCACCTTTCACTGCAATTACAGCTGCAAGTCTTTTTGGGGGATGTCTCTACCAACTTTGCACATCTAGAGAGTGAAACGTTTGCCCATTCTTCTTTGCAAAATATCTCAAGCTCTGTCAGATTGGATGGAGAGCGTCTGTGAACAGCAGTTTTCAAGTCTTGCCACAGATTCTCAATTGGATTTAGGTTTGGACTTTGACTGGGCCATTCTAACAGATGGATATGGATTGATCTAAACCATTCCATTGTAGCTCTGGCTGTATGTTGAGGGTCTTTGTCCTGCTGAAAAGTGAACCTCCGCCCCAGTCTCAAGTCTTTTGCAGACTCTAACAGGTTTTCTTCTAAGATTTCCCTGTATTTGGCTCCATCCATCTTCTCACCAACTATGACCAGCTTCACTGTCCCTGCTGAAAAAAAGCATCCCCACAACATGAAGCTGCCACCACCATGTTTCAAGGTTTGGATGGAGTGTTCAGAGTGATGTGCAGTGTTTTGACTCGTACACACGATTGAAATTTCCGACCGTGTGTATGCCCATCAGAGTTTTTCCATCGGATATTCCGAGGAATTCCATCTGAGTTTACATAGACAACATGATCTCTTTTCCTCTGATGGAATTCCGATGCAAGTTTGGTCAGGCAAAAGCCAGATCGTGTGTACAGGCAGGGCTGGACTGGGCTCAAGCCCATGGGCCCCTCCCAATAGGGGGCCCCTGCCTGTTAAAGTCTCCTTATTTTTTTCTTCTTCTTGTATTTCGTGCTGCAATGTTTGATTATTTCTCCACCGCATGCGCTTCCCGTCCACTGAGTCACGGCACGCTCTGTGTGTGCCGTTCCCAATTTCAACATTATGATGTGTCTGAGAGTTCCGCTCTTAGCGGCACAGCTTAGCAGACACGCGAGACATGGCAGTCATTCTCAGCTTCCTCGCTTGGTTGCCGTAGTAACGTCGGTCAAGAAAGAGGCTGGGTAAACATACAATCGCGCATGCACGATATTTCAGCAAGGGGAAGCAAGGAAGGGCGGAAGTGATTTCCACAGGGGACTAGAGAACAATACATACATAAGATGGTGCACGCGCAGCCTAATCCCGGAAGTAGAATTTTTTAAAAATGACTTAAACACAGTTGGGTAGATTCAGGTAGGGGCGCGCAAAACTAGGTCGGCGTAGCCTAGCGTGTTTACACTACGTCGCCTTAAGTAAGAGAGGCAACTACATGATTCTCAAGCCACTTACCTCCTTACTTAGGGCGGCGTAGTGTAAACACGGCGGGCGTAAGGGCGCCTAATTCAAATGGGTTGGAGGGGGGGCGTGTTGTATGGTAATGAGGCTTGACCTCACGTTTTTGACGTTTTTTGTTACTGCGCATGCGCCGGGCGCCTACATTTCCCAGTGCGCATTGCGGCTAAGTACGCCGTATGGGCCTATTGATTTTGACGTGGACGTAAATCCAGATTCACGGACGACTTACGCAAACGACGTAAAAAATTCGAACCTCGCGGCGGGAACGGCGGCCATACTTTAACATTGTTATTCCACCTCATAGGTGGAATAACTTTAGGCCGCCTAAGGCCTTACGGAAACGGCGTAAAGCGACTGCGGCGGCCAGGCGTACGTTCGGGAATCGACGTAGAAACTCATTTACATATTCTACGCTGGCCGCAATGGAAGCGCCACCTAGCGGCCATCCAAAAAATTGCAATCTAAGATAGGACGGCGCAAGCCGTCCTATCTTAGATATGTTTAAGCGTATCTCTGTTTTAGCATACGCTTAAACATAGGTCGGCGTAGATTCTGAGTTAGGTCGACTTATCTACTGATAAGCCGGCCTAACTCTTTGTGAATCTGCCTAACTCTTTGTGAATCTACCTAAGTAAGTAAGAATCGTTTTTACATATGTTAGACTGGCAATATTGTAAATAATGTTACACGTTACATGGCATGAAAAGCCCGATATGAAGTGCTGAGTTTACTTCCTCTTTAATTTTTAATTTAAAGTTTGTTGATTGGTCTAGCATTTTTACCTGGCCCTGCCCTGTAATGAAAAATGTAATTGAATTAGCTAAATTAAATGTCAGTGATCTTGAGGTTTGCTGACTGATTATTGTTATTTGCAGTTACGTAGTGCCTCGTTTACTGCCGTAATGTAATGGCGGACAAACGGTATCAGAGTGGCGCGCTTAAAAGAAAACTTTTTGGGCGCGAAAAAGGTCCTGTGGGGGCCCGAAAGTAACTCAAGCACAGGGGCCCCCACCACCCTAAGTCCTGGCCTGTGTACAGGGCATTCGTTTTGCTTTTAGGCCAAAAAGTTCGATTTTGGTCTCATCTGACCAGAGCACCGCCTTCCACATGTTTGCTGTGTCCCCCACATGGCTTCTCACAAACTGCAAACATGACTTCTTATGGCTTTCTTTCAACAGTGGCTTTCTTCTTGCCAATCTTCCATAAAGGCCAGATTTGTGGAGTGCATGACTAATAGTTGTCCTGTGGACAGATTCTCCCACCTGAGCTGTGGATCTCTGCAGCTCCTCCAGAGTTACCATAGGCCTCTTGGCTGCTTCTCTAATTAATGCTCTTCTTGCCCAGCCATGTCTTGATGGGTTTGCAGTTGTGTCATACTATTTCCATTTTCGGATGATGGATTGTGCTCCGTGAGATGTTCATACTTGGGACATTTTTTTATAACCTAACCCTGCTAGAAACTTCTCCACAACTTTATCCCTGACCTGTCTGGTGTGTTCCTTGGCCTTCATGATGCCGTTTTTCACTAAGGTTCTCTAACAAACCTCTGAGGGCTTCACAGAACAGCTGTATTCATACTGAGATGAAATTACACACAGGTGGACACTATTTACTAACTAGGTGACTTCTGAAGGCACTTGGTTCCACTAGATTTTAGTTAGGGGTATCAGAATAAAGGGGGCTGAATACAAATACACGCCACACTTTTCAGATATTTATTTGGAAAAAACATTTATCATTTTACTTCCACTTCACAATTATGTGCCACTTGGTGTTGGTCTATCACATAAAATCTCAATAAAACACATTTATATTTTTGTTCGAAACATTACAAAAAGGTTAAAAATTACAAGGGGTATGAATACTTTTTCAAGGCACTGCATCAGCCTTTCTCAGCCTTTTTACCCCAGAGGAACCCTTGGGGTCCCATTGAAACTTTGAAGCGATTTATGGCAATTGTCACAGCTTTGCCATTGTTTTTAATTGACTAGATCAGAGTACATGTGATCAGCACAGGGCCAATCAACACTGTCCAGACAGAGGGTCAGGAGTCATGCAGCCTCATAGGACTATCAGAGGAGAATGAAAACTCCTCCTGCAAGCTTTAACCAGACACTGATAGAAGTCACAAGACTGCTATATATACTGCTGATGAGAAAGGGTATTTAGCAGTTATATTTACTACAATAATTGCATTTCCATGTTCTGTGTATTGTGGGACATAGTGAATGCAGGGTCCTAGGTTTAGCAACACATTCATTCTTGGGGAAATTCTGCAGTATGACACCCTGTGCGTTCCTCTACGGTTCACATGCGATCCGAGTGCAGTGCCATTTCAGCCCATTTATTTGAATAAAATAAATAAAACCGAGACAACTACAGACATTGGTGGTTCACACGGGAGCAACAGGTCAAATCGCATGACAAGTCGCACCCCATTATCGGCAATGGCACTTTAAATGTAAATTGGTGCGACGCCAACTTTGAGGTGCTGCATCGATTTGAAAAGTACCGTATATACTCGAGTATAAGCCGACCCGAATATAGGGCGAGGCACCTAATTTTACCACAAAAAAAAAATGGGAAAACGTATTGACTCGAGTATAAGCCTAGGATGAGAATGCAGCAGCTACTGTAAGCGGAAAAGAGGGTCAACAATGCCCATTTGCACGCCTCATTGTGCTCATTTGCACGCCTCACTGTACTCATTACAGCCTCACTGTGCCCATTGCAACCTCACTGTGCCCATTACAACGTACCAGAAATTCTTGACAGGCTGCGCTGCGGGCGTCCATTTTTTAAAACTCGCGGCTTCCTCCTGGTCCCGTCCCGTGATAGGCGTTTGACACCGTGTTCAGCGTTCCGCCTATCACAGACGTTCTTTCATCCTCGGACAAGAGAAGGTCCGTGATTGGCGGAACACTGAACACAGTGGGCCAGATTCAGATAGATATACGACGGCATATCTCCTGATACGCCGTCGTATCTTTAATTTCCGTCGGTCGGATCTATGCGCCTGATTCATAGAATCAGGTTCCGCATAGATCTCCCTAAGATCCGACAGGTGTAAGTGACTTACACCGTCGGATCTTAGGCTGCAATTTCACGCTGGCCGCTAGGTGGCGCTGCCATTTGTATACGCAAGGAATATACAAATGAGGAGTTACGCCGTTTTAGAAACGAACGACCGCCCAACGCTTTTTTTTTTTACGTCCGGCTTTTTCCGGCGTATAGTTACCCCTGCTATATGCGGCGTATCCTATGTTAAGTATGGTCGTCGTTCCCGGGTCGAATTTTGAATTTTTTACGTTGTTTGCGCAAGTCGTTCGCGAATACGGATGGACGTAATTTACGTTCACGTCGAAACCAATGACGTCCTAGTGACGTAATTTAGAGCAATGCAAGCTGGGAAATTTAGCGGACGGCGCATGCGCAGTTCGTTCGGCGCGGGGACGCGCCTGATTTAAATGTTACACACCCCCTAGCCGTGGAATTTGAATTCCGCCGGAAGAGATAAACGATACGCCGCCGCAACTTTTGAGGCAAGTGCTTTCTGAATAAAGCACTTGCCTCAAAAACTTGCGCCGGCGTAAAGTAAATCAGATGAAGCTGCGAGTTTTAAAAAATGGACGCCCAAGGTACACCAACTCGAGTATAAGCCGAGAGGGGTATTCTCAGCCTTAAAAAAAGGGCTGAAAAACTCGGCTTATACTCGAGTATATACGGTAGTTCCTGCACTACTTCTGGCGATTTCAGGTGTGACTTCCAAACTGAAAAGCAGCTTTGATATTGTGCGATTTCAGACAAAGTCGCACAATTTCAAAGCTGCATTCAACGTGAACGAGGGCTAAAAGGTATTTCGAAATTTCTGACTTACCCAAAAGGATCACCAACCACCAGGAAGGCTATGTCACTAACAGCAGCATCTCTGAGGATTTCATCCGCATCTTGTTCTACAGTTTCCCTGTCAGCAAGGATCAGCTCACGGCCATAATATTCCTCCTAAAGAAATTGAGCAGATAAACATTCATTTTTGGATTATTTTAAAGATGAAATCTCTTCTAATGTACCCCGGTTTTCAGTAGATATTAAAAAAAAAAATTGGTGCAGCTCTGTAAAACAAGCCTTCATTTGAGTGTTTTACCTGTAGGCCGCTTGGGTCTCCTCAGAAGCCTGGCAAAAAAAACTCCTAGTTACCAACCCCCCCTCCTTCCTTGTTGATAGGTTGTGAAAACGTATATAAGCAAAGGAAAAACCTTTTTTTGGACAGAGTGGAGAAAGAGAGAGAAGCCCAGTCAGATTTTTATTACCATCTGTGCCCTCATTAGCCCTCGTTCACATTGAACGAGGCTTTAAAATCACACGATTTCCAAGTCGCATTTTAGTGCGACTTCGGGTGTGATTTGAAGGATATCTGTGCAGGTTCATGCACCGGGATCTATAGAAGTCGCACCCGAAATCACCAAAAGTAGTGCAGGAACTATGGGCCAAATCCAGAGAGAGAGTACGCCGGCGTATCTACTGATACGCCGGCGTACTTTCAAATTACCCGCGTCGTATCTTTAGTTTGAATCCTCAAACCAAGAAACGATGGCATCTCAGTTCGATCAGACAGGCGTACGGCTTCGTACGCCTTCGGATCGTAGATGCAATACTTCGGCGTCCGCTGGGTGGAGTTCACGTCGTTTTCCACGTCGGGTAAGCAAATGAGCTTTTTTCGACGATTCACAAACGTACGCGCGGCCGTCGCTTTCTCTTACGTCGTCTCTAATCGGCTTTTTCCGACGTATAGTTAAAGCTGCTATTTTGCGGCGTATAGTTAGACTTGCCATGTTAAGTATGGCCGTCGTTCCCGCGTCGAAATTTGAATTTTTTAAAAAAAAAAAAATCGTAAGTCGTCCGTGAATAGGGATGGACGTAAGTCACGTCGAAGTTCAAAAAATAACGTCGTTGCGACGTCATTTCGCGCAAAGCACGGCAGGAAATTTCAAAACGGAGCATGCGCAGTTCAATCAGGGCGGGGACGCGCTTCATTTAAATGAATCACGCCCCCTAATCGCCGATTTGAATTCCGCCGCCAGAAATACACTACGCCGCCGTAACTTACGGTCGCGAAATCTTCCTGGATTTGACTTAAAGCCAGGTAAGATACGGCAACGTAGCGTATCTCTGATACGCTGCGCCGATCCATTTCTATGTGGATCTGGCCCAATGTTTGCAAATTGGTGCGGCGCCCCAAAAGTTCAGATTGAAACGGTGCCATTGCCAACAATAGGCTGCAACTTGACAAATCGCTCCATTGTGAACAAAGGCTTGGAGAAATTCACCCTCTCTATTAGTCCCGTTTACCATTTTCACCAAAGAGTAAATACCAAATTGGGGTTGTCACGAGAATAGTAGTAGCAGGAAATCTTCCAATGGGGACAACTAGTGATGAGCTCCGATGTATTTGGATTAGCATCCAATCCCGCATGTGTGATCTCAGCAGGGGGCTGTGACCTGTACGAACCAAACATCTGTAGCCGGGGCATTACCCACCCCTCATAACTACAAGGGCGTGTAGCTATGGGATGGGGAACACCCTGGGTGGCCTCAAAAAAGTGAATCCAGATCCTAGTCCGACTATGCCCAAGCTCATCACTAGTGACAACCAGGGATTCCCCCACTTTGTAAGGACAGCTTCTCACTTCCTGTTCTGACTATGAAACAGGAAGTGAGGGGAAATCACCCTAATGGGACACAGATGGCAAATAAAACCCACTAACAGGGGGTATAGCGATGTCTGCTGGCCACCCACGATCGATCGTCAGAGAGCCAGAACGGGGACAAACAGATCCCTGTTCTGACAGGGGAGTAGAAAGAGATTGTCTGTTCCTAGTGATCAGGAATAAGGATGAGCTCTGGCGTGTTCGCATAGAACACGTGCAGAGCCCGCCAGGAAGTGTGCACGGCGCTGCGCTAATAACAGCCAGGGAGACATTTCACAATCCCTGCAGCCGAGCATCAGGACAATGTCTCCCTGGCTGTGATTAGCGCAGCGCTGTGCACACTTCCTGGCGGGCTCTGCACATGTTCTATGCGAACAAGCCAGATCTCATCCTTAATCAGGAACAACGATCTCTCGCCTCCTCCAGTCAGTCCCCCTCCCCTACAGTTAGAAACACATGGAGGGTACACTTAACCCCTTGATCACCACTAGTGTTAACCCCTTCCCTGCTAGTGTCAATTACACAGTTATAAGTTCATTTTTATAGCACTGATCGCTACATAAATGTCAATGGTCCCAAAATAGTGTCCGATTTGTCTGCCGCAATGTCACAGTCCTGATAAAAAAAAAAAATGTGTCTATACATATATACCGTATTTATCGGCGTATACCGCGCACTATTTTGCCCTGAAAATCATCTTCGGGCAGTCTCGGCGCTTCTCGTGCGGACGTCCAGGACGTCAGCGCGAGAGTTGCCGAGCCTGCCCGACGATACACGAGTGTACTGCGCTCGTTATATGTCGGCGCAGTATTCAAACTCGGCGCGGGAAACGAGCGGGGAGGACGCCGGACCCGACGAAGAGGACACCCGAAGCCGCAGACGGACCCCGGACCCGACGAAGAGGACCCCCGGAAGCCGCAGACGGACCCCGGATGGATGCCGCGCAAGACACAAAAAAAAACATTTTTTCCACAGGATTCGGGGCAACTTTAGGGGTGCGCGGTATACCGCGATAAATACGGTATATATATATATATATAAAAATATTCGCTGGTCACTGCCATTACTAGTAAAAAAAAAAAATAATAATAAAAATGGCATAACGCTTATTGCGATGTTTATTTTAACCAGAAATATGTAGAATACATTTTGACCTAAACTGAGGAAGATTTTTTTTTTTTTTCTTTTTTATATATATATATTTTTTGGGGAATATTTATTATAGCAAAAAAAATAAATTATATTTATATTTTTTTCAAAATTGTTGATTTTTTGTTTATAGCGCAAAAAATAAAAACCGCAGAGGTGATCAAATACCACCAAAAGAAAGCTCTATTTGTGGGAAAAATGGACATCAATTTTGTTTGGGTACAGCGTCGCACGAACGCGCAATTGTCAGTTAAAGCGACGCAGTGCCGTATCGCAAAAAATGGCCTGGTCAGGAGGCAGGCAAATCCTTCCGGTCCTTAAGTGGTTAAGAGCATATCCACCCAGGGCAATGAATTATTGGATAAATACTATATATTACAGATCACCCCCCCATACAGAAGTGATGCTCAGAGGTCGGTCAGTACTCTATCTATCCTCCATTAGAAACACAACGATCAGTAATAGAGAGAAGAGCAGAGAATGGCTCCTACCAGGTTCTCCTTGCCCACGGTGAGTATGGAGGTGTATGCCTCCAGGTAGACCCGGGCACAGTTCCTGATCACCTCCAGGCCCCTGACTGTCACATCCTTGGCATCCCCCAGACCTAACCCAATGAGGTACAGCATAGTCCTCCCGGCTGTAGAAGGATAGCAGCGATAGATGGCACACCCGGGAGATGACCCTGTACATTAGCTGGCATAAATTTGTCCCCACGCTGACAGTTACGGGACGACGCTACTATACGGCTGCGGTAAACAACACCCTTTGACCCCCGTACTGTAAACTTGGCCATATTAACTACTGGCCATTTCTAGGCAGCTTTACGGCGGCCGCCATCTTTACTGCTGCTACTGCGACGTCGGCTGTGTGATCGCGGGCGGCCATGTTTGTTGAGGGCAAGGCTTTGCATAGTAGTAGTAGTAGTCTGCCGACAAGATCACCCTCTAAGGAGTCTAAGGTAAGAGATTCATGGAACGCTATGGTATTGTACTTGGTGTTATAACTATGTTTGTTGGGTGTGAAAAAAAGTTTTCTAACTTGTATTTAAAACTTTACACAGGTAATGGACATGGAAGTCCCTGTATACCCCACTGTGCCACTCTCCAATGGGCAGAAGATCCCAGTCCTGGGTTTGGGTAAGTCTTGTGTTAAAGCCGACTTTCTCTCAGTAGATGAACCGGGCGCTATCGCACTCCTCGCCTCCTGCGCAATGTAAAAATCCTTATTTGTCTTTGTTTTTCCTTTTTTTAAGTCCACCTTGCCCCTGGCCGCCATTTTTGCCTTCTGGGATATGAACGTGTCCCAGGAGGCTTCGGGTTCCATAGAGCGGCTGGAGGAGGGTGGACCCGGTGGCACAACAAATAATTATAATATCAGAAATTTTGCTTTGTCAAAATAAATACGAGGGGGATCTAGTGGGGGTGGTAAAACCATGCAGTTGAGGCTTGGTTTTATGATGCCCCACATGAACATAGCCATGCAGCCACTCAGGTCTGTACACATGCTGCGGCTGTGATGCTGTGCTTCACCGCCATTGGAAAAACGGTAAAGTGTTTGTTAAACCAACATTTCAAATCCTTGATCTGTCCTTGTACTTGGAGTAAAATGTTCCCTGTTCCCTTTGTATTGCTACTTTTGTGTGAAATATCTGGTAAACCTGCTAGTCCCTCTGCTTTTCTTTTTCAAACTGACCACACTAGGTATGAAAGCACATCCATCTCAGAGTGGTCAGTTTTCTGCCTGTCCTCCAATGATCAGACTTGTGCTGACCGGCCCCCCCTGCACAGCCATTCACTGGGATGATCAGTGAACTGCTGTTTCTCTCCCTCCTACAGACAACCCCCCTTCAACCCCGCGCAGAGGTGATTTAGTTTGCAAGTGCCGCGCTATATAAGTTTTTCATTCACTCAATTATTCATTCATAGTCTCTACCCACACCTATCTGAGTGCCTTATGTAGCTGAGAACACAAATATTTTGCCTTGCCTTTCTTTTTTTTAAACTGAATGGTATTAACAGTGCTGAACGCGACCCATGGAAGTCTGTGGTGCTGCGCTGCAACCGCCGCAATGCGTGATTGCAGCATGACATGGAAGAACTTACAGTTAAATCAGGCTGTGGGGAGGTGACAAATCACCTCCTCACTGCCAGTCAATTACATTTGAAAAGGGACCCACCACAGGTTTCTTTTCAGAGGGGGGGATAAGGGCTGCTTTACATTTGATCAAGTCCTAAAAAAATGTTTTCCCTTCCTTTGGAGAGATTTCCTGTCACTTTGCCGAGGAAGTGAAGGTACACCGCATGCCAAATTAGAGCAATGGCACGTCCAATTCGGTGCGCTGCACCAATTCCCAAAAGTAGTTTCTGCACTACTGTTGGTGACTTCGGGGGCGATTTCAATAGACATCTGTGCATGAACCCGCACAGATGTCTCTCAAATCGCCCCCGAAGTGGCACTGAAATGCCGGTTTGAACACATGCGGGTTCAGCTGAACTTGCGCGATTTCAAACCTGCCCTCAGTGTAAACGTGGGCTCTAAGGGCCCTTTCACACGGGCGGATCAGTAATGATCAGCCTCCGTGTGTCCGTACAGCTCAGCGGGGATCCTCCGTAAAATCCCAGCTGAGCTGGCAGCTGACAGGACGGTCTCCGCAGACTGTGCAGGGACCGCCCTGTCTTTCCTCCGCTCTCCCCTATGGGGGATCGGATGAACACGGACCGTATGTCCGTGTTCATCCGATCCGGCAGACGGAAGAAAAATAGGATTTTCTTCCGTCCGCAAATGCGGATCATTGCGGAGGCGGACAAATTACCGTTGTCAGCAGATGGTCATCCGCTGACACGTATGTCATCCGCTGACACGTTTTCATCCGCAACAAACGGATGAAAATGCGGACATACGGTCCGTACGTGTGAAAGGGCCCTTAGTGGTTGTAAACCCTTACATATACCCAGTCAAGTGACTATCCTCAGACGATACACAGCAATGAAACAAATATTCCTACATAATTCCTACATAAATCTTTCCCCTACATCCATTCAAAGTGCAGAATTTACACAGGATCTCTCGGCTCTAAAAAGCAGGGGGCGGGGAGCTGAATTTACATCAGTGAGGAGAGTCCTGAGAGCTGATTGGAGGGAAGAGACCCACCACCCTTCATACAACACACAGGAACAGAGCTGAGGCTGTCAATCAGACCTACCCTTTTTTCTCTTGGTGTCAGGAAAACTCGCCAGAAGTGATTCATGCTGATAGAAGAGGAACAAAGCAGTAGTGTTGCTCACGAATATTCGCATTGCGAATATTCGACTCGAATATAGCATATTCGAGAAATCGCGCTATATTTCGAAATTCGCGGTGAATATTCGCAATTCCGAATATTCGATTTTTTACAATTTTTTTTTTGAATCAGATCACATCCTAGATATCTCCATCGACGTCTAAAAGCATTGCTGGTATCATTAGAGACCCTGGGCCGAGTAGCTGAAGCGTTCATTGAATTTTCCAGAAAGATCGCAATGCGATTATTCGGCAAACGCAATATCGCGCGATTATTTTCCTCGCCCCGATCTTCCGCATCAGAGCGATTTTTACAGTTTCATTTTTAAAACAGATCACATCCTAGTGATCTCCATAGACGTCTGAAAGCATTGCTGGTATGATTAGAGCCATTGGGCCGAGTAGCTGAAGCGATCATTTTATATTGCCGAATATTCGCAATGCGAATATTCGGCAATAGGAATATTGCGCGATTATTTGCTCCGCCCTTTTGCATCAGAGCCAATCAGAGTTCTCCTTCCACACTCGTCACAGGTTAGCAACCAATAGGAACCTGCCTGCATGGACATTATATAAGCTCACTCCCAGCACCATTTCATTGCAGATTCAGAAGCTGGCTATAGAGTGTGGAGGCTGTTTCTGTGTTCCTGGTTTCCTGTGTCTTTGTTCTTGATTGATTTAGATCATCACCAGCATTGCTATTTAGTGATTCCAGTGGATCTTTTCCAGTATATCAACTGCTTTTTTCAAAGCAATAGACCCAAGAGCTTTTTTCAAAGCTACGTTTTGTGCTGTTTTGTGCTGTTTTTTTCATTTGTGTTACTGTTTGATCCTGCAATCCTCCCTGTTCAGTTATATTTGCAAGAGATTTCAGAACACGTTTTGCTGAGCTTTATAAAAGAGCTTTTCTAAAAGCTAAGTTTTGTTCATCTTGTGTTACTGTCAGATCTTGCAGGTTCGCTGTTCAGTGATATTTGATAGGCATCTCAGTTCAAATTTTGTTTAGTTTTCCCTAAAGAGCTTTTATAAAAGCTAAGTTTTGTGTTCAGTTTAGTTAAATTTTGTGTAGTAAGTGTACACACTGTTAGTGTACATTTATTTCATCTAGCTTAGCTTAGTGTGTGTTTAGTGTCTGTGTTTTGTGTTTAAAAAAAAAAAAAAAGTTAGTGTTTGTTTAGTGCTTTTTTTTTTTTTCTTTAATTTTGTAGTCCTTGTCTGGTGTACTACTTTTCTTATAGTTTAGTAGCTGTCTGTGTACGTCTTTGTCTGCGTGCCTGTCTTGTAAAAAAAACACAAAAACACATTTTGTTCACATTTTCCCCCCCAATAAAGTTTAACCCCCCCACACACATATCAGCAATTATGAGCGGCATCCGTGGCCGTGGCAGTAGGGGTAGGGGAGTTACTCCCAGTGCTGGATCGCTGCCAGCACGGGGTACCTCTCGTGCCCCTACTAGTGGTAGAGGATCGGGTGCAAGGGGAGTACGCCTGATCCGGGAGTTCTTCCCATCGGGCAGCCGCCCGATATTGCCATCTCAGGCTCAAGTAGTGGTGGACTACATGGGGCACAGCAGTGCCACTGAGTCGTCGGTCCCGACTCACAGTAGTACCACCATTACACCGTTGCCTGTACTACCCCCCCCCAGCCCCCAAGAGTCCAGCATCTTACTGTTCGACAGCGACAGTGATAGGGATCTCTTGGGGGAGGCCATGCATCAGGCAGACCTCCAGCTCTGTCCTGATGGTCAGGACCTTTTTGAAGGGATGGATGAGGAGGATGGGATACCTGCTGGCAGTATCCCAGAGACATCCCTTCAAACTGGTGCTGCTGTTTTGGTGCAGGAAACAGCAGCACCTAGTCAGACCCAGGCGTGGGTGAGGGGACAGCGGAGCCAGGCTAGAGGCTCCATGTCACGTGGTTCCCTCAGACCAACACATCTCAGCCCTTGGTCTGACATCTCTGGGGGCGAAGAGGGTGACCCATCATGGTTGCCATCTGACGCGTCGGCTCACTACGTCAGTGACGACGGGGAAGGTAGGCACCCTGGTGAAACGGTGCGCCAGGTCACCACCAGGGAGACCATCGTCAGGGTCTCCACTGGTGATGGCAGCAGGAGGTGTCAGGAGGAGGAGCAGCAGCAGCAGCAGCAGCAGGCAGCTCCACCTGTGCGCACCGAATCCCAGCAGGTGCAAGTAAGCGTCACCCCATCTGACAGGAGGGCGGTGCTGAAGTCACCTGTCTGGAATTTCTTTACCCTGGTGGCAGACAACCCTACCGTGGCCATCTGCCGGATTTGTAAAGTGAGGGTGAAGAGAGGGAAGTGTTTGGCTCGGGTGGGTACCACAGCCCTGAACCAGCACCTGAGGATAAACCACTGGGCGTTGTATGAGGAGATGAAGCGTGGTGGTGGTAGCAGCGCCACCACCACAAGTGAGCAGGGTACAGCAGCCCCTGCCACATCTTCATCTGTTTCCAGCAGGTCATGCCCCCCCGCTCCCTCTAGTAGAGGTACTGGTACCGGCAGCCAGACCTCTACTTCCACAGCACCCTCCACGTCTGTGTCCCGCACTGCCGTCCGGCGCCAGGCGTCGATTTCAGACGCCTTTGACCGCACCACTCCCTTCCCCCCTGGAGACCGACGTGTGCGTTCCCTCAATGGGCTCCTGGCAAGGGTTATTGCCCAACATCTGCTGCCCTTCAACATAGTTGACAGCAACCCCTTCAGGCAGATGTTGGAGCAGGCCCAACCCCAATGGCGTGTCCCCAGCCGCCATTTCTTTGCCAGGACTGGTGTCCCTGCCCTACACCAGCACATTGTGCAGAATGTAACCCTGTCGCTGGATCACGCTGTCAGCGACAGGGTTCATCTGACAATGGATGGCTGGACCAGCAGGCATGGGCAGGGACGCTACATCAGCTTCACGGCCCATTGGGTTTCCCTCCGAGGCGTCGGTGAGGGATCGTCGGCAACCGATCTTGTGGTGCCGCCCCGGGGTGTCCAGGGGAGAACTGCTGGTCTCCCTCAAGCCACTGTCTCCGCAGCTGCTGAGCCTCCCAGCAAGCGCCCCCGTAGCTACTCAAGTGTGGGGCACGTGCGCTGTCAGGCCGTGCTCCAGCTTGTTAGTTTAGGGGACCGGAGACACACTGCAGAAGAAGTGCTGAAAGCACTTCAAGCTCAGGTCCAGAAGTGGCTGACACCCCGAAGGCTCCAGCCAGGTATGGTTGTCTGCGATAACGGCAGCAACCTACTCGCCGCCCTCCATGCTGGCAGTCTGACGCACGTGCCCTGTCTGGCACATGTCCTCAACCTGGTGGTGCAGAAGTTCCTGCGCACTTATCCAGGGTTGAGTGACATTGTGGCAAAGGCGCGTAGGATTGCCAGCCACTTCAGGCGCTCCCCAACCGCTACCGCGTCCCTGTCCAAATTGCAGCGGAAGTACAATCTGCCCCTTCACAGGCTGATTGTGGACAGTGTGACGCGGTGGAACTCCACCCTCCACATGCTGAAGAGGTTGTGGGAGCAGCAAAGGGCGGTGAGGGAGTACCTGATGGAACTAGGCACTCAGAGGGCTTCACCACAACTCCCTTTCATCGCCTGTGCGCAGTGGGGGCAGATAAACCAGGTCTGCCAAGTGTTGTCCTCCTTCGAGCAGGCGACCAAGATGGTCAGCAGTGAGCAAATTGGCCTCAATAGCGTGCTGCCAATACTGTTCATGCTGGAGAGGACACTAGATCGCCTGCTCGAGGCTGGGGAGAGTGCCTTGGTGGAGCAGGAGGAGTCAGCAATGCTCCACCGAGACCAGGGCCAGGACCAGGAGGAGGAGGAGGAGGAGGATGATGATGAAGAGGAGGAGGAGGTGGTTGCTGGTGTCGTCCCGGAGTCAGGGCCTGGTCAGGAGGGAGAGCCGGTGTTGGGGGCACCGATAGTCCGGGGGTTGGGCATGTCTGAGTTTGACCAGCAGCGCCTCAGGGAAGAAGAGTCGCACCTCATTCACCTGGCCAGCATTGAGGAGTCACAGCGGGCTGTGCTCTTCCCCATGGCTGCCCACATGCTGAGATGCCTCAGGAGGGACCCCCGGGTT
The DNA here is from genome assembly GCF_905171775.1 of Rana temporaria. NCBI lineage: Eukaryota > Metazoa > Chordata > Amphibia > Anura > Ranidae > Rana > Rana temporaria. Next base: position 125,905,459 of record NC_053495.1, on the reverse strand, counting down.
AAGACCATCAAGACGAGGGATGATTTCTGGATGGCCACCCTTTTGGATCCCAGGTGCAAGGGGAAACTGGAGCAGTTCATCCCAGCCAGCCGGAGGCAGCACCGGATGGAGGAACTGCAGGCAGCCATTGTCAGACGGTTGGAGCAGGCAACTCCCCGGCCTCCAGTTGTCCCCCCTCATCTCACCCAGCAGGTGGCTGCACCCAGCTGCAGCCGAGCAGGGGACCTAATGGAAGAGATGAGGATGTTCTTCCAAACCGAGCGACCCAGTACCACCACCAGCAGCAGCAGCAGCAGTCACCACCAGCGGCTGGCCCACATGGTGGCAGACTACATGGCGTCCGTCGGTGCTTCTGACAGTATGAGCACCGACGACCCCATGGAGTACTGGGTTGCCAGATTGGACACCTGCCGCGAGCTCGCTCAGTATGCGCTGGAGTTATTGTCTTGCCCCCCCTCCAGCGTACTATCTGAGCGGACATTCAGCGCGGCAGGTGGGGTGGTCACGGACAAGAGGACCCGTCTGTCCACAGAGTCCGTGGACAGACTCACATTCATAAAGATGAATGAGTCCTGGATCGGCGGTGACTTTCTGGCACCCGTCGTCGGTTCAGGGCGCTGAAGGGTCCCTTGCCATGCATTCCCTGATGAAGCCCCGGACCTGATGTATTTACAGTGCTGAATATAACTATTTCAACATCAGAGAAAATCAATGTTAATATTTGGTACAGTAGGCTTTCTTTGCAATTACAGCGGTCAAACATTTCTTGTAGTTTTACACCAGCTTTGCACACACTGGAGGAGGGATTTTGGCCCACTCCTCCACACAGATCTTCTCTACATCAGTCATGTTTCTGGGCTATCGCTGAGAAACACGGAGTTTGAGCTCCCTCCAAAGATTCTCTATTGGGTTTAGGTCTGGAGACTGGCTAGGCCACGCCAGAACCTTGATATGCTCCTTACAGAGCCAATCCTTGGTTATCCTGGCTGTGTGCTTTGGGTCATTCTCATGTTGGAAGACCCAGCCTCGACCCATCTTCAAAGCTCTAACTCAGGGAAGGAGGTTGTTGCCCAAAATCTTGCAATACATGGCCCCGGTCATCCTCTCCTTAATACAGTGCAGTCACCCTGTCCCATGTGCAGAAAAACACCACCAAAGCATGATGCTACCACCCCCATGCTTCACATTAGGGATGGCGTTCTTGGCATGGTACTCATCATTATTCTTCCTCCGAACACGGTTAGTGAAATTATGATCAAAAAATTATATTATAGTCTCATCTGACCACATGATTTTCTCCCATGACTCCTTTGGATCAGTCAAGACAATTATGTCAGCAGTTATTTCACACCCTATATACTCTTATTAAGACTGCTGTACATCATGGCAACTCCTGCCCATGTGATATGACTCTGTATCAACTACTACTGTTAATACTACTACTGCTGCTTCTGCTGCTGCTGCTGCCCAGTCAAGACACCTATGTCAGCAGTTATTTGACACTCTATATACTCCTATTCCTACTGCTGTTCATGATGGCACCTCCTGCCCATGTGATATGACTCTGTATCAACTACTACTGTTAATACTACTGCTGCTTCTGCTGCTGCTGCCCAGTCAAGACACCTATGTCAGCAGTTATTTGACACTCTATATACTCCTATTCCTACTGCTGTTCATCATGGCACCTCCTGCCCATGTGATATGACTCTGTATCAACTACTACTGTTAATACTACTGCTGCTGCTTCTGCTGCTGCTGCTGCCCAGTCAAGACACCTATGTCAGCAGTTATTTGACACTCTATATACTCCTATTCCTACTGCTGTTCATGATGGCACCTCCTGCCCATGTGATATGACTCTGTATCAACTACTACTGTTAATACTACTGCTGCTTCTGCTGCTGCTGCCCAGTCAAGACACCTATGTCAGCAGTTATTTGACACTCTATATACTCCTATTCCTACTGCTGTTCATCATGGCACCTCCTGCCCATGTGATATGACTCTGTATCAACTACTACTGTTAATACTACTGCTGCTTCTGCTGCTGCTGCCCAGTCAATACACCTATGTCAGCAGTTATTTGACACTCTATATACTCCTATTCCTACTGCTGTTCATGATGGCACCTCCTGCCCATGTGATATGACTCTGTATCAACTACTACTGTTAATACTACTGCTGCTTCTGCTGCTGCTGCCCAGTCAAGACACCTATGTCAGCAGTTATTTGACACTCTATATACTCCTATTCCTACTGCTGTTCATCATGGCACCTCCTGCCCATGTGATATGACTCTGTATCAACTACTACTGTTAATACTACTGCTGCTTCTGCTGCTGCTGCCCAGTCAATACACCTATGTCAGCAGTTATTTGACACTCTATATACTCCTATTCCTACTGCTGTTCATGATGGCACCTCCTGCCCATGTGATATGACTCTGTATCAACTACTACTGTTAATACTACTGCTGCTTCTGCTGCTGCTGCCCAGTCAAGACACCTATGTCAGCAGTTATTTGACACTCTATATACTCCTATTCCTACTGCTGTTCATCATGGCACCTCCTGCCCATGTGATATGACTCTGTATCAACTACTACTGTTAATACTACTGCTGCTTCTGCTGCTGCTGCCCAGTCAATACACCTATGTCAGCAGTTATTTGACACTCTATATACTCCTATTCCTACTGCTGTTCATCATGGCACCTCCTGCCCATGTGATATGACTCTGTATCAACTACTACTGTTAATACTACTGCTGCTGCTTCTGCTGCTGCTGCTGCCCAGTCAAGACACCTATGTCAGCAGTTATTTGACACTCTATATACTCCTATTCCTACTGCTGTTCATCATGGCACCTCCTGCCCATGTGATATGACTCTGTATCAACTACTACTGTTAATACTACTGCTGCTTCTGCTGCTGCTGCCCAGTCAATACACCTATGTCAGCAGTTATTTGACACTCTATATACTCCTATTCCTACTGCTGTTCATGATGGCACCTCCTGCCCATGTGATATGACTCTGTATCAACTACTACTGTTAATACTACTGCTGCTTCTGCTGCTGCTGCCCAGTCAAGACACCTATGTCAGCAGTTATTTGACACTCTATATACTCCTATTCCTACTGCTGTTCATCATGGCACCTCCTGCCCATGTGATATGACTCTGTATCAACTACTACTGTTAATACTACTGCTGCTTCTGCTGCTGCTGCCCAGTCAATACACCTATGTCAGCAGTTATTTGACACTCTATATACTCCTATTCCTACTGCTGTTCATGATGGCACCTCCTGCCCATGTGATATGACTCTGTATCAACTACTACTGTTAATACTACTGCTGCTTCTGCTGCTGCTGCCCAGTCAAGACACCTATGTCAGCAGTTATTTGACACTCTATATACTCCTATTCCTACTGCTGTTCATCATGGCACCTCCTGCCCATGTGATATGACTCTGTATCAACTACTACTGTTAATACTACTGCTGCTTCTGCTGCTGCTGCCCAGTCAATACACCTATGTCAGCAGTTATTTGACACTCTATATACTCCTATTCCTACTGCTGTTCATGATGGCACCTCCTGCCCATGTGATATGACTCTGTATCAACTACTACTGTTAATACTACTGCTGCTTCTGCTGCTGCTGCCCAGTCAAGACACCTATGTCAGCAGTTATTTGACACTCTATATACTCCTATTCCTACTGCTGTTCATCATGGCACCTCCTGCCCATGTGATATGACTCTGTATCAACTACTACTGTTAATACTACTGCTGCTTCTGCTGCTGCTGCCCAGTCAAGACACCTATGTCAGCAGTTATTTGACACTCTATATACTCCTATTCCTACTGCTGTTCATCATGGCACCTCCTGCCCATGTGATATGACTCTGTATCAACTACTACTGTTAATACTACTGCTGCTTCTGCTGCTGCTGCCCAGTCAAGACACCTATGTCAGCAGTTATTTGACACTCTATATACTCCTATTCCTACTGCTGTTCATCATGGCACCTCCTGCCCATGTGATATGACTCTGTATCAACTACTACTGTTAATACTACTGCTGCTTCTGCTGCTGCTGCCCAGTCAAGACACCTATGTCAGCAGTTATTTGACACTCTATATACTCCTATTCCTACTGCTGTTCATCATGGCACCTCCTGCCCATGTGATATGACTCTGTATCAACTACTACTGTTAATACTACTGCTGCTTCTGCTGCTGCTGCCCAGTCAAGACACCTATGTCAGCAGTTATTTGACACTCTATATACTCCTATTCCTACTGCTGTTCATCATGGCACCTCCTGCCCATGTGATATGACTCTGTATCAACTACTACTGTTAATACTACTGCTGCTTCTGCTGCTGCTGCCCAGTCAATACACCTATGTCAGCAGTTATTTGACACTCTATATACTCCTATTCCTACTGCTGTTCATGATGGCACCTCCTGCCCATGTGATATGACTCTGTATCAACTACTACTGTTAATACTACTGCTGCTTCTGCTGCTGCTGCCCAGTCAAGACACCTATGTCAGCAGTTATTTGACACTCTATATACTCCTATTCCTACTGCTGTTCATGATGGCACCTCCTGCCCATGTGATATGACTCTGTATCAACTACTACTGTTAATACTACTACTGCTGCTTCTGCTGCCCAGTCAAGACACCTATGTCAGCAGTTATTTCACACCCTATATACTCTTATTAAGACTGCTGTTCATCATGGCACCTCTTGCCCGAGTGATTTGACACTGTATTGTCAATGTCTACTACTACTATTACAGCTCAGTCAAGACACCTGTGTCCCAATTTTTTGGTACACTATTGACTACTATGACCACTACTGATGCTGTAAAGTATTCCCCAAGTGTTTTTATGCTATGTATTACTATTACCACTACTGCTTGTAAATCATGCCTGTGTGATACTTAGTGGGAATGCTTTAATAAGCATTCCTAGTATGGATACCCGTAAATGTATTAATCTTAATTAGTGTGAATGCTTTAATAAACATTTCCAGTATTGATATCCGTAAATTTAGTAATCTTATTATTCCTTAAGTTTTTTGGTTCTGCGTAACTTCGGCATACTTTCAGCTATTGAGACCATTCAACTGTAAAAATGTTCGTCTCGTTCAGCTAATGATGGGACTTCTTCAAGTTTTTTTCTACTTTTTACACTTTTATAAATTTTAAGCTTTTAGACCCTTTTTTTAAACATTGAAGTCAATGAGAACATCCTTTTCCCCTTTGAATTCACATGCCATGCCAAAAGTTTCAGCTACTTCATACTTTCACTTACAGACACTGAAAAAACTTTAAAGCGGTCACAAAATATTTAGCTATCCGGCTATGACTTTTCAGATCGTTATCGTTTACAATTTTTTGGTGAAAACGCAATTTACGTTTTGCGAATTTTTCACAAAAATGCAATAGGTTATAATGTAATCCTATGGAGGGGATTTAGAGTCTGTCATGTGACCTTAACATTGGAGATCTTTGTAATTAAAAATATCTTTACAAAAAGGGGAAACAAATTGGTCTCACGCCCACAAGATCTACTTTTCATACACAATTTTTATATCAAAACGTAGCTATGCTTGTCTGGTTTATGGCAATGTGACCAATTCTGCGATACGTATTTTAGTTTTAATTATTGGAGCAACAGCCAGAAATTATGTCTCATAGACTCTCATGTGAAATTATCTAAAAAATGTTGCTGCAGAACTCACAAAGACGCTCTTTTCTAAATCGCAGAAATGGCCACATTTTTAAGTTTATCTACATAAATTTCATATCGATGCGTTTACAAGGGCCGTGTATTTCAAACGGTGTAGTCGTTGTATCAATTGCATGTACGTTTGAGGATTTATTAAGCTTTGTTTGGAGGCTTAAATCATGTATTAGATCTGTGAATTAAAAGCGTTTGTTATTTCTTTCCATAAATAACTTTCCTGACCTCAGTGCAATATTCCTCCTCACTGACCTGGGGGGGAGGGGAAACCTATTGAGGGGGAGGGGCGACCAGGAAGTCAGCATACTCTATACTTTGCAGATAGAGAAAGAAGCTGTGTGTCCTAAAGATAGTGTAGTGGTTATGGTGAATGTCTTTGGCAAGGGGCTCACCAATTAAGCTATTCAGCATTCCCACTCGCATTTTCCTCAGGAAATGCATTGTCTAGTTATATTATATTTTAATACTCCTGCTGCTGCCTCCATGCTGAGTAAAGCTTCATGACCTTTCTGGCACAGCGGATCCACCAACAGCCTCCGCTACAAGCTACCAGACCGGACTACCAGACCGGATCTAAACAGCAAGTGTAACTATAACAATGAACCTTATGTTAAACCCTGTTTTGCGGCATTTATACTGCAACCATTGGGCTGACTGCAAGAGCTCATCTGCATTCTCTCTCTTTCTTGCTCTCCCTCTCTCTCTCTTTGTATATATATATATATATATTGTTGCTTTTGTTATGTTCATTTTTCAACAGTTTATTTTGTGTTCGTCGTGTCTGTGTCGTGTGCTTTAGTTTGTCCTAGGTTAATGTTAAATAAAATAATAGTATAAAATGTTTTTGCTTATTATGAAGTTAAATGTGTTGATGTTGATTTGTTTGATGTGAAGTTAGATGTGTTTAAAAACCTACAACTCTATCTCAAAAAGAAATGAAACATTTCCAAAAAATAAGTTTTTTTAATACAAAAATAAATTTAAATATAGCTCTCAATCCGTTTTTGAATGCGGTGCATTTCCGCAATCTGACCCGATAGCTGCTGCTCTAGCAGAGCATTTTGTTGGTTGAGGTAGCTCATCTTCCGCTGGTTCTGAAGGATCTTCTGGTGCGTCTTTTGGATGAGTATATTTTGCCTCCTCAGATCTCTTGATGCTTTTAGGATATAATAAAAAAACATTTGGATTTCAAATAACGTTACCAAATAAATAAATATTTTTTTTTGCTTATTAATCAATCATTATCATGTGTATACACTTGTTATGTGTCTAACACATCCCGGGAGTGCAGAATTATTAGGCAAATGAGTATTTGGACCACATCATCCTCTTTATGCATGTTGTCTTACTCCAAGCTGTATAGGCTCGAAAGCCTACTACAGATTAGGCATATTAGGTAATGTACATCTCTGTAATGAGAAGGTGTGTGGTCTAATGACATCAACACTCTATATCAGGTGTGCATAATTATTAGTCAATTTCCTTTTCTTTGGCAAAATTGGCCAAAAGAAGGATTTGACAGACTCTGAAAAGTCCAAAATAGAGAGATATCTAGCAGAGGGATGCAGCACTCTTAAAGTTGCAAAGCTTCTGAAGCGTGATCATCAAACAAAAGAAGCGTGTGGAAAAACAAAGGTGCAAAATAACTGCCCATGAACTGAGAAAAGTTAAGCGTGCAGCTGCCAAGATGCCACTTGCCACAAGATTGGCCATATTTCAGAGCTGCAACATCACTGGGGTGCCCAAAAGCACAAGGTGTGCAATACCCAGAGACATGGCCAAGGTAAGAAAGGCTGAAAGACGATGACCACTGAACAAGACACACAAGCTGCAACGTCAAGACTGTGCCAATAAATATCTCAAGAAAGATTTTTCTAAGGTTTTATGGACTGCTGAAATGAGAGTGAGTCTTGATGGGCCAGATGGAAGAGCCCGTGGCTGGATTGGTAAAGGGCAGGGAGCTCCAGTCCGACTCAGACGCCAGCAAGGTGGTGGTGGAGTACTGGTTTGGGCTGGTATCATCAAAGATGAGCTTGTGGGGCCTTTTCGGATTGAGGATGGAGTCAAGCTCAACTCCCAGTCCTACTGCCAGATTATGGAAGAGACCTTCTTCAAGCAGTGGTACAGGAAAAAGTCACCATCCTTCAAGAAAAACATGATTTTCATGCAGGACAATGCTCCATCACACGTGTCAAAGTACTCCACAGCGTGGCTGGCAAGAAAGGGTATTAAATAAAAAAAAGTAATGACATGGCCTCCTTGTTCACCTGATCTGAACCCCATTGAGAACCTGTGGTCCATCATCAAATGTGGGATTTACAAGGAGGGAAAACAGTACACCTCTCTGAACAGTGTCTGGCAGGCTGTGGTTGCTGCTGCACGCAATGTTGATGGTGAACAGATCAAAACACTGACAGAATCCATGGATGTCAGGCTTTTGAGTGTCCTTGCAAAGAAAGGTGGCTATATTGGTCACTGATTTGTTTTTGTTTTGTTTTTAAATGTCAGAAATGTGTATTTGTGAATGTTGAGATGTTATATTGGTTTCACTGTTAAAAATAAATCATTGAAATGGCTATCTATTTATTTTTTGGTTAAGTTGCCTAATAATTCTGCACAGTAATAGTAGTCACCTGCACACACAGATATCCCCCGAAAATAACTAACACTAAAAACAAACTAAAAACTACTTCCAAAAAAATTCAGCTTTGATATTAATGAGTTTTTGGGGTTCATTGAGAACATGGTTGTTGTTCAATAATAAAATGAATCCTCAAAAAATACAACTTGCCTAATAATTATGCACTACCTGTATACTTCTAGCATCAATACCATATTATGGTTCTACAATCTGACAGGTGCGCTTTATATGTTGTCCATTTTTATATCTACATTTTGTTGTTGAAATGTTATTAATCATTGTGCACATATTTACCTTCCTGAATGAGGCTCACAGGACCGCTCTCTTCCTCCTGCTCTTCTGCTTGAGAAGTTGGGGTGGTGGGGGGGGGAAGCTCCTCAGCTTGCTCCTCAACAGGAGCTGGGGTTGGGGAGTGGGAGGGCCCTGGCTGCTCCTCCTCATCCATCTCCTCCTCTGCCGCATCCTCCTCTGCCGCATCCTCCTCCTCCTCATCGGCCTGGCGCCTTCTGCGCTTGGCGCGGACAACTGGCATTGGAGCTCCTATAATAACACAATGTTCATATATTATAAAAATGTTTTCTAATGACGTATGCAAATTCTGTGTACTGTGCTGTATTGTATATGAATACAAATTGATTTATATAGACAGTTAACCAATGGGACAATGTTATATTAAAGGGTCTTGTGGGCACTACAGGGGACTGAGCGTGAGCTGGGATGCAACCATGTTAAAATGAGCTGTTTTTGTCTCCTTTGTTTTGTTCAGACCATCTCATGTTAAAAAAAGGGCCTGATGGAGCACACGGGATTACTATAACAACCCCACTCCTAACACAGGAATTTAGTGGTAATCTATATATATAAAACTCAACGTGTGTGTGTGCATAAATGTATGTATGTATGTATGTATGTATGTATGTTCCAGCATCACGTACAAACGGCTAAAGATATTTATATGAAACTTGGCACACAGGTTACTTATATGTCAGCCACAAACATAGGATAGGTGGTTTAAACCTTACCCACCCCCACTTGCCATGGTCGGGGTTTTTCTTTAAAGTCCCATGCAAAGCAATGGGAAAATTATGTTCCCACATAACTTCTGTGTTCCTGTCTGCTGCCCCATGTATTTTTTCAACAGTACTATGAATACCTTGGCCGGTGGTGATATATGTTAGCACAACATGGCATCTTGGTTAACAACATCTGACCTTACATGAATTACATATGACCTTACATAACTGTCACCAAAGGAGCTGCGGTGGCTCCACGCGATTGCCACTGCACTGACAACTGATTCACCTCTGCAGCTAGGGGTTCGGATCCCGCTCTCGGCTACCTGTGAATTGAGTTTGGTGGTCTCAGCCCCGCCCCTGGTGGGTGTGCTATGCGAGGTTGGGTTGGGAGGACCCCCTCACACCCGCCATTGCCAACCGGGGCATGGAGAAAGGTGGCAGATTGCCTCTGGGGGAGGCCTCCCAACTCCTGCAGGCCGGCTCCTCTCTCTTTCGAGTTCACGCACAAAATACACTTTTTTTAAAAAAAACATAACTGTCAACAATAACTTACCTGGATGATATTTAGCCCGAAGACGTCTGACATGAACCATTTGGCGCCTCTTCAGGTCAGACCACTTCTTAACAATGGCCTTGTGGTCATGTTGGCCGCCAAAGTCAGCGATTAGGGCGCTGACCACAGCCCTTTTCTCTGGCTGCCTCCGCAGCTCATCGTATCCTGTTTCCAGGAACTTCTGCAAGATGAAGAACAAAGTATATTGTAATACTTCTGTTGACAGCCTTATGGATATATGACGTAAATGTATGCTATTCAACAATTGGAAGCATTCTCGCCTTATTAATCAATGACAGGGGTAACATGAAAGATTTTATATCCTGCCATTTCGGTCGCCACCTTTTTTGCATAAATATAGCAGCCATTATCATTTGCATAATTATGAATATATTATTAACAACACAGGATACACGTATAGGGGAGATATGCGTTGCTAACTCTTTTCCCTGTCAGGAGCCTAACGCCCCGGGGGGTCAGAGACGGGACCTTTTTCGGAGGACCACTGACGTATGTACCAGTCGCAGTTTTTTGTGATGTCACTCTTTAGGTGTGTGCACATTTTTCACTGCATCCGGGTGGAGTTTTTGGGTTGTGTTTTGCACGCCACAGGCTTTTCAACAGGAAAAAAACAGCAGGAGGCAGAATGGTTGCAAAACACTACGTGTTTGTTACTTAACTCTGGGTTTCAAGACCAGTCCACCTCCAGCTGTTGCAAAACTACTACTCCCATCAGCCACGGTCTGTCAGTGCATGCTAAGAATTTTACTTTTGCTGCATTTAGGGTGCCACAGTTTAGAGACCCGTGCATAAAGGCCTGAAAAATGGGGGCCTGCAGAACTTACAATACTAGAAGTGCCAGCATTCCCAGGCATGCTGGAAGTTGTAGTTCTGCAACATCTAAAGGGCAATATGTATTCGAACGTCCTTGGGCCTTGAGGACACTGAAGTCAGGACGTTCGCATACGTCCTATGTCCAAAAAAATTTTAAATTCATTATGCTAAATAACAAGGAAAAGTGCCTAAATACATATTTGCCAACCAGGGTGTCTGCAGCTGTCCAGGCATGCTGGGACTTGTAGTTTTGTAAAAGCAGGAGACACATTTTTTGTGAAATACTAATATCTGATCATATATACTAACTTTTAAACTAGACTTAAATGCAGTTGAAGATGATGAAATAACAGTGGTCAAAATACTTACACAAATCAGCAACTTTTCCTCAGACTTTGTGAAATTGCTTCCCACCATGTTGCTGTAATATTGGGAAACTGGCAAGGCTCCAGGAAATGGTCGCGTGTTGTTCGCGCAATTGCGCATGCGCGATCGAAAAATCGCAATCGCAATATGTATTTTGGTTAAAATATCATACATATTCGATTTCAGAGTGCTGCTACAGCAGTTTTCGAAATATCTGCAATAAATTTCGCATTCGCATGTTGCGATATTTCGATAAAATATCAGGAATATTCTGAGCCAATCAGAGCGCTCCTCCAGCATATCTCGAAATTGCGCAATAAATATCGCATTCGCATGTTGCGATATTTAGATAAAATATCACGAATATTCTGAGCCAATCAGAGCGCTCCTCCAGCATATCTCGAAATTGCGCAATAAATATCGCATTCGCATGTTGCGATATTTCGATAAAATATCACGAATATTCTGAGCCAATCAGAGCGCTCCTCCAGCATATCTCGAAATTGCGCAATAAATATCGCATTCGCATGTTGCGATATTTCGATAAAATATCACGAATATTCTGAGCCAATCAGAGCGCTCCTCCAGCATATCTCGAAATTGCGCAATAAATATCGCATTCGCATGTTGCGATATTTCGATAAAATATCACGAATATTCTAAGCCAATCAGAGCGCTCCTACCGCAGTTATTAAAAAAATCGCAATTATTTTCGCATTCGCAATAGCGAAAAATCGCATTCAATTAATTTCGATAAAATATCACGAATATTCGAATTTAGCGAATATATCTCGAATATTCGAATATATATTCGAGATATATCGCGAAATCGAATATGGCATATTCTGCTCAACACTACAAAGCAGCAGATAGAAATGGCACTTAGTGCATTGTAGGTGTATTGAGACAAGTACACATTATAGAGGGATATGATTTGTTCATATTTCATGTCTGAGGTTTACAACACGGTTAAGGAGATATCTTCACAAAATCAGGCACCGATGTTTACGGCACATGCGCGCCGTAGACAACAGCGCAGGTGCACTGAGCGTGCCGTTTTTGTGAATGGCACATTCGAGGGTTAATGCCGTATTTCCACGCATGCGCGGGGATCTACCAGTCCCACGCGCATGTGCGGGAGTGAACTCATCCCTGCTCAGGCCAATCACTAAATGTCGGCTGGTTTCTATTGAACCACCCAATGCCCTCCAACATTCAGCCCGTGTGTACGGGGCTTAAATATGATGGTGATTGTACAGTCAGATTGTAATGTGTGTGTGAGTGTGGTTAGCAATAGACAGCATTGCGAATTTTAGTGAAAAGGTTACCTTAGCTTGGATTCACATACAGTAGCTTGTAATCCAAAGCAATCATATATCAAAGCGAGTTTCCCCATAGGAATCCATGGAAACTCAGATAATTTGTTCCAGTGTCACTGCTAGTATATGCAGTACCACATGTGGCCAGAGGGGGGGGGGGGTGCCGGAGACGCCTGGTTCTCGAGTGTATCCAAACGTCTCTGAGTGTCTCCAGCACCCCCCCCCCACCTCTGGTCACATGCAGTACTGCACACCCCAGAGGCTTTAAAGGAACACTAAAGGTTTGTTTTTTATTAGATCAATTGATTGCTGTAAGCTAGAGGATTTAAATATCACTTACCTCGTTTTTCCTTTTGACCTCCAAAATACAGTAATCCAGGTTTGAAAATGCCATTTCCTGTCACTCCTCTTCTTGCTTTCCACCAGCACCTGAGCTGTTTTGCATGGTGGAAAGCAGAATGTGCTCACCCCCTCCCTATGACTACAGCCCTGCGTGAAGATGCTCTCTTATCCCTCAGAGACATGGAGGCTAAGCCTAATGGGAACTGTAGTCCCCATTAGGCCGTGATGTAGCAAGAATGAATGCGCACCGCAAACCAGGAAGTCAGTGAGAATAACGATTCAGGAGTGCTGGAGGTCAATAAAACAGCTCGATTTCAACAGGTATCAAACTAGTTATAATGCAAAACATTACTTTTTACTTTATCAGCTACTGTCAGACTTTAATTTAAGAGGAAAATATTTTTGTCTTTACAACCCCTTTAATCCTGCTCGCAAATCGAGTCAGGATTAAAAAAACACAACAAAAAAAGCTTGTATTTATTTTTTCGATGTAAATTCATTTATACTTCATCTTTTATATTTTATATTTTCCCAAAAAAAATTGTTCTATATTGTAATCTTTTACATTAAAATGTATAATGCCCTGTACACACGATCGGTTCGTCTGATAAAAACAGTGCGATGGACCGTTTTCATCGGACGAACCGTTCGTGTGTGGGCCCCATCGTTTTTTTTCCCATCGGTAAAAAAAAAATAGAACCTGTTTTAAAATTTTCTGATGGTTAAAAAACCGATAGAAAAAAACGATCGTCTGTGGGGAAATCAAAAATCCACGCATGCTCAGAATCAAGTCGATGCATGCTCAGAAGCATTGAACTTAATTTTTCAATGCACGTCGTTGTGTTTTACGTCACCGCGTTGGACATGATCGGATTTTTAACTGATGTGTGTAGGCAAGACTGATGAAAGTCAGCTTCATCGGATATCTGATGAAAAAATCCATCGGTCCGTTTTCATCGGATGAACCGATCGTGTGTACGTGGCATTAACCACTTAATGAGCGCCTCCTGCACATATACGTCGGCAGAATGGCACGGCTAGGCACAAGCACGTACAGGTACGTCCTCTTTAAGTGCCCAACCGTGACCACGGGACCCGCGAGCCCGATTGCCGATGGAGTCCCGTGATCGGTCCCCGGAGCTGAAGAACGGGGAGAGCTGTGTGTAAACACAGCTTCCCCGTTCTTCACTGTGGCGCCGTCGTCGATTGTGTGTTCACTTATATAGGGAACCACAATCAATGATGTCACACCTACAGCCACACCACCCTACAGTTAGAAACACAGATGAGGTCATACATAACCCCATCAGCGCCCCCTTGTGGTTAACTCCCAAACTGCAATTGTCATTTTCACAATGGTCCCAAAAATGTGTCAAAATTGTCCGAAGTTTTCCGCCATAATGTCGCAGTCACGAAAAAAAAAACGCTGATCACCACCATTAGTAGTAAAAAAATAATAATTAATAAAAATGCAATAAAACTATCCCCTATTTTGTAAACACTATAAATTTTCCGCAAACCAACCGATAAACGCTTATTGCGATTTTTTTTTACCAAAAATAGGTAGAAGAATACGTATCGGCCTAAACTGAGGAAAACATTTTTTTTTTTTATATTTTTGGGGGATATTTATTATAGCAACAAGTAAAAAATATTGCATCTTTTTCAAAATTGTCGCTCTATTTTTGTTTATAGCGCAAAAAATAAAAACCGCAGAGGTGATCAAATACCACCAAAAGAAAGCTCTATTTGTGGTAAAAAAGGGACGCCAATTTTGTTTGGGAGCCACGGCGCATGACCGCTCAAATGTCAGTTAAAGCGGCGCAGTGCCGAATCGCAAAAACTGCCTGGGTCCTTTAGCTGCCAGAAGTCCGGGTCTTAAGTGGTTAAAGTAAATTTTTCCCCAAAATTGCATTTAAAAAAACTGCTGGGCGAATACTGTGTGGCATAAAAAAATTGCAACTATTGCCATTTTATTCTCTAGGGTCGCTGCTCAAAAAATATATATTTTTTGGGGGTTCTAAGTAATTTTCTAGCAAAAAAAACAGATTTTTAATTGGACACAAAAAGTACCAGAAAAGGCCTGGAGCTGAAGTGGATATAAAAGGTTACACCAAGTAAATAGTGTAAAACACGTGTACTGTGATCATATTTAAATATGTGTTATTTTTTGTTTATTTTTAGTGTAATAAGCATTACAATAAACTACTGAAAGTGGATTTCTACTTGGTTGTTAGTACAAATTAATGTAATACTTTTTCCATACTGTCAAACTCAGCAAGAGTTTTCAATATGCTGGTTATAAATGTTCATTGAAACTTTGGTTATTTTTCTTCGTTGTATTTTGTCTTGACATACTTAAGGAAGACGTTCCATTTAATCATAGAAGAGGAAGTCTTTTATCTTGATGGGTGTGGAGAGAGAATCCACTTTTCCTGAAACTTGTCATTTTTGCCAGCATCAAACACTTCTAAAAGGAAGCATTTGTGATACTGACCCCCCCAGCCCTTCCCCTGCATGCCGCCACAATCGCAGTTATCTTCAGATGACTAATTGTTTTTTCGCGGTGAATAGAATTGAAGTCCTGGAAGGCCAAGAAAGGGTACATCTAATCACTTCATGATGAAGTCCGTCTCAGGCTGGTAAACTGTAGTTGGGAAAAAATAATCCATTGAGGTATTGGTAGGGGAAGATTAAAGTGGTATTAACCGCTTCCGAACCGCCAATTACACGGGAGGCCCGGCTGCGTGAAACAATGTACCTGTACTTTGTTTCCTCTCCAGGGTCTAGGGCACAGCGTGAGCCAATCAGCGGGTCTGGTAGCCACATTGGCAACCGCGACCCGCCGATCAATCATAGGAGAGGCAGAACGGCGGTCTGCCTATGTAAAAAAGAAACCAGCCGACATTCGGCCCATGTGTACTGCAGCTGGTCTAAGGCCTTGTACACACGAGAGGATTTCCAGCGGATAAATCCTCTGGCGGATTTTGATCTGATGGCTGTACACACCATCAGATCAAAATCCCCGCGGAATACATCCGCGGTGACGTGCCGCGACAATGACGCGGCGACGTGCGCGACCCTGGAAGGTAAATACTTCCATGCATGCGTCGAATCATTACGACGCATGCGAGGGATGGGAGCGGACGGACTGATCCGGTGAGTCTGTACAGACGACTGGATCAGTCCGCTGGACTGGATTCCAGCGGATAGATTTCTTAGCATGCTAAGAAATTTTTATCCGCTGGGAATCCGTCGGCTGGATTTTTATCCGCTGGGAAATGTCCGCTCGGACGTACACACGACCGGATCTATCTGCTGGAACTGATCCGCGGATCAATCCCAGCGGATCGATCCGGTCGTGTGTACGGGCAGGTGCCTGTTCCCACTAAAGAAAAGCATCCCCACAACATGAATACAAATGCACGCCACACTTTTCAGATATTTATTTGTAAAAAAATGTGAAAAACATTTATTATTTCTCTTCCACTTTACAATTATGTGCCACTTTGTGTTGGTCTATCACATAAAATCCCAATAAAATACATTGGTTACAACATGACAAAATGTGGAAAATTTCAAGGGGTGTGAATACTTTTTCAAGGCATGTAGGCATCTCATCGTCCTTCCCAGGGATTTGATATCAGTATTTGGGCGCAGAACGTCAAGTGACCTGGAAGAAACCCTTGAAAATTCCAGTGCCCAGTTAGTGATCGCTTCAGCACCCACCTTTTACCTATGAGCCGTCTCTCTAGGAACGTGTGCGATTGGAATATTGACTAGACCCTTGAAAATAAGACATTTTAACTAGTTGCCGACCAGTCGCCTTTTTTTTCGGCGGCAGGTCGGCTCCCCTGCGCGAGAGCCCGTACCTCTACGTCGGCTCTCGCCCCCAACTCCCGTGCGCGTGCCCGGCGGGCGCGATCGCCGCCGGGCAAACGCGATCGCTCGTTACAGAGCGAGGATCGGGAGCTGTGTGTTTAAACACACAGCTCCCGGTCCTGTCAGGTAGAGAAATGCTGATCTTTTGTTCATACAATGTATGAACAGAAGATCAGTCATTTCCCCTAGTGAGGCCACCCCCCCTACAGTTAGAGCACACCCAGGGAACATACTTAACCCCTTCCCCGCCCCCTAGTGTTAACCCCTTCACTGTCAGTGGCATTTTTATAGTAATCCAATGCATTTTTATAGCACTGATCGCTATAAAAATGCCAATGGTCCCAAAAATGTGTCAAAAGTGTCCGAAGTGTCCGCCATAATGTCGCAGTACCGAAAAAAAATCGCTGATCGCCGACATTACTAGTAGAAAAAAAATATTAATAAAATAGCCATAAAAATACCCCCTATTTTGTAAACGCTCTAACTTTTGCACAAACCAATCAATAAACGCTTATTGCGATTTTTTTACGAAAAATATGTAGAAGAATACGTATCGGCCTAAACTGAGGAAAAAAATATATTTTGGGGGGATATTTATTATAGCAAAAAGTTAAAAATATATATTTTTTTAAAAATTGTCGCTCTATTTTTGTTTATAGCGCAAAAACTAAAAACCGCAGATGTGACCAAATACCACCAAAAGAAAGCTCTATTTGTGGGGAAAAAAGGACGCCAATTTTGCTTGGGAGCCACGTCGCACGACCGCGCAATTGTCAGTTACAGCGACGCAGTGCCGAATCGCAAAAAGTGCTCTGGTCTTTGACCAGCAATATGGTCCGGGGGTTAAATGGTTAAAATTCCCTTTCATATTGTGTGATTAATAAGGAACCCGGAAGACTGATCTGTGTTACAACATACTGGGTTTATATTGTTTGTAGACTACAAGGGCATACACTGTAATTCCCCTTTTACCATTTTTGCTTTTCAGACTCTTTTTTAAACTATTTTCTCCTTTTAACCACAAAACAGTCCTCACTTATTTGCAAAAAAAAAAAAAAAGGAGAACACCGATGGCATGTTTTTTAGTAACTTTGTGAGTCAGCACTCAGAACATGACTGCGTTAAATGATGAGTCATTCCTTCAGGCCCAGTTCACACCATGAATTGTACAGGAATGCGCTGTGTGTTCCTGTGCGATTCATATGCGGACCTAATGCAGTGCAATTTTAAATGGGCTGAGATTGTGCTGAACCGCACCAAATGTGGTGCATGCATTGCTGTATAAAATGCACAGCAACTGAATCGCATGGCACTACTTTACCATGTGATCCAGTGCTGGAAGACGCACTGTGTTTGCAACCTGCATTCGGGGGAGGGGGGTCATTAGCACTGAGACCTGCTGCAGATCGCAAGTGAAATGCGTTTTGAACACAGTGTGGAAAACATGCACGGAATGTGGGTTTCCCACGCCGCATTCTGGTGTGAACTGGCTCTTAACACATTCCATACGTTTATTACTTTTTTCTAGCTATTTTCTTTAATTAGTTCTTCCACAGGAGAACACAACATAAGTCACAAATATCATACACATACAGGTCACATTTGCGATGGGTATGAAGAATGAAGCAGCATACATTTACTAAAAGATAAACAGTCACACATGGCACACGCTTTTTTCATTGTGGTTGGTTCAGAGAAGTAATAATTTTAATAACGCTTTACCTAGTATGTCCGGGTGGCATGCTAAAAAGGTTTTGTTCTGCCAGGATACTAGAATCACTCGTAAGCTTCAGCCAGTCAGTCTTACAGTCCTGGCTGTAGTACAGTGAGGATAGTAAGTCACTTGCTCTCAGCCCTATCCATTCACAAAATATCTTGCATTCTTTTCATTGAGTACAAGGCGTTCTGTGAATGAATGAGAGGAGGGACAAATAAAACCACAAGGTCTCTATTCATCCATTCAAAGAGTGCCTTATATTCAGGCCATCTTTAAGGCAGGGCAAAAGCCCTGTCATTGTTGTGGGGCCCAAAGCAGCTGCCTCAAACTTGCCAACTACCCCGGTTTAAATCCCCTTGTCCCTTAAAGTTTTAGTCCTTTGCTGTGTCTGATATCTCAGTGTGAAGTGCTGCAACAAATGCTGCCCAGCTCTGCCCTTTTGTTGTGTACAGATGACTCACCTGCAGACCCTGGGGCAGATCCTCGTACAGCGGCACATTTATGCGCCGGGCGTAGTGTATCTAAGATACACTACGCCGCCGTAACTTACTTATTTTTTTCAAATCCAGAAAGAATCCGCGCCGTAAGTTACGGCGGCGTAGTGTATCTTTGCCGGCGTAATGGCGCCTAATTCAAATGGATGTAATGGGGGCGTGTTTTATGTAAATACGTTGTGACCCGACGTAAACAACGTTTTTTTTTAACTGCGCATGCACCGTCCGTGGGGGTATCCCAGTGCGCATGCTCGAAATTAACCCGGAACAAGCCAATGCTTCCGACGGTGACGTCATTCTACGCAAATCCCTATTCGCAAATGACTTACGCAAACGACGTAAAAATTTCAAAATTGTACGTGGGAACGACGGCCATACTTAACATTGTTAACAATTCTACGCCTCATAACAGCAGCTTTAACTATACGCCGGAAAAAGCCGAAACGCAAACGACGTAAAAAAATGCACCGGCCGGACGTACGTTTGTGGATTGTCGTAAATAACTAATTTGCATACTCAACACGGAAAAATTGCATCTAAGATCCGACGGCGTATTAAGACGTACACCTGCCGGATCGATCCCAGATGCTGTCGTATCTTGTTTTGTGGATACGCCGGCGTATCAAGAGATACGCCGGCGTAGTGCTTTTGTGGATCTGCCCCCCTGTGTTTACATGTAAGTTACAGTCATTCATATGTAAATAGTGGTGGCATTCATATGTAAATATCTGAAGCAGGTGGCATTCATATGTAAAAAAAGGCGGCATTCATATGTATATCATGCCCCTCTGCAGGGAAGAGATGATGTGCTGTATTCTCTAGCAACCAATCAGTAAGCAGTATTACTGTACAGTAACCTCTAGCAACCAATCAGTGAGCAGTATTACTGTACAGTAATCTCTAGCAACCCATTTACAAGAAAAAATCTCTAGCAACTAATCAGTGAGCCATAATGTGTGCTGTAACCTCTGGCAAGCCAGTCAGTAAGTACTAATGATATGCTGTAACCTCTGGCAACCAATCGCACTCACTGTCTGATCTGATACAGTAACCTGATTTTAAGTCTAGCTGATATTTATTGTATGTCTCAGAGCAGATGGAGAGCAAAATTGCATGGGGGGGCCTGCTTATATTTAGTGAAAATAATGCTAGAGGTTTTGATGAATGGACAAGGTGAAGATTGAGTGAGCCACTATCATTACTGCATTCGGTTTGGCACTGTATGTTTGAGCAGAGAAGCTCACCGGTGGCACTAGTATCCAACAGAACAATATTCCCTGGACCATCACAATTAAAGTACATTTTTTTCCCCCTTGAGTTCCACTTTAAGTGCATTTCTGCAAATCCGTACAAAAGATTAGTAAGGTAGGCTTAGTCTTAAATACCTTTTGCCCAGCCTTTGTCATGGTCTTACCTCTTGCTGGCTTCTTTCATCTGACATGTGCTGGCGGCCATATTGGTTTCTGGGCTTCTTATAACTTACCACACCCTGCGGCTCCTCCTTCCCACTAGGAGGAGCTGGATGCCTTGCATATATATAGGAGGTCTGTTGCTTCATTTCCCTGCTTGGTCCTCTTGCATACACATGCTCCTGAGATTGTGCTGCTGCTTCTGGTTACCGACCCGGCTTCCACGGACAATCCTTCTGGCTCCCGATCCCTGGCTTTGTTCGGACTACCCTTCTGGCTCCTGATCCCTGGCTTGGTTCGGACTATCCTTCTGGCTCCTGATCCCTGGCTCCGGTGGAAGACTCTGCTTACTGTTTGTTCATCCGTTTGGACTTTAACCTTGCTGTTTGGTTTTTAATAAGGCCTTCCTATTTCAGTTATCTGTTGTTGTACGTCTGATTCATGCTTCCGTGACATTAGGACCAAGCCATGAATTCTGACGGTACAGGGCCTCCTTCGCTACTCATGCTGGTTGCCAGATTGGATCAGCAGGATCACCTGCTGGGTCAGTTCGCTCAGGCGTTGCAAACCCTGCATGCACGCACGGCTCATCTCGCTCCCATTGCCGATAGGCCGGTTGTTGCTCCTGGGTCCGCTCCTACTGCCGCTCCGGTTGTTGTGCCAGAGTCTACCCCGACACCTGTTGTTGCGCCTGCGGTGTTTCGGGGTATGACCGGTTCTGCCCCCCTTCCGCAGCGCTTCGGGGGAGAGCCAACTCAGTGCCGAGGTTTCCTCAACCAAGTGGGCATTTATTTCGAGTTGCTGCCACATGCCTTTCCCACTGAGAGATCAAAGGTGGGCTTCTTGATCTCGCTGCTCTCGGACAAGGCCTTGGCCTGGGCAAGCCCCTTATGGGAGAACAACAATCCGGTGGTCGCCGAGTTTTCCGGTTTTGTTGCTTCTCTTCGGAAGGTGTTCGATGTACCGGCTCGCTCTGCCTCTGCTGCGAGGCTCCTTATGTCCGCCAGACAGGGTTCACGATCGGTAGCCGAATACGCCATTGAGTTTCGTACCCTGGCAGCAGAGGTGGGCTGGAATAATGAGGCTCTGGTCGCTGCCTTCTTCCATGGTCTCTCGGATGCCTTGAAGGATGAGGTTGCGGCTAAGGACCTACCAGTGGAGCTCGAGGCTCTTATTTCTTTCCTGATATTGATTGACACCAGACTCAGGGAGAGACCTTCCTTTAAGGAGAGTCTGCGGAGGCCTCCTAACAGATTGGCGCCTACGTTTGCTGTCCCACCCGTGCCTCCCTCTCCTCCCACGCCTCCTGGGGTTGACTTGTCTGGGGGTGAACCCATGCAGCGGGGGTTTGCTCGCCTGTCCGAGGGGGAGAGGGCACTCCGGAGACGCGAGGGCCGATGCATGTACTGTGGTCTCGGTGGGCATTTTCGGTTGGCATGTCCGAACCGTTCAGGAAAACGCTCGCACCTGAGATCCTGTCAGGGGCAGATCTTGGGTGGAGTCTCTTCGTCCCCGGTTTCCCGTGCTGATAAACCACTGATCACCGTTGTTCTCTCCTGGGTCGGGGGCTCGGTGACGACCCAGGCGTTGGTGGACTCTGGTGCTGGTGGATTTTTCATTGATAGTAAGTTCGCTGCCGCCAACTCCATTCCTCTGCAGGCTCGATAGACGGCAGACCCCTCCAGCCGTCGCACGTGACTCATGAGACCCTTCCGGTGGGGATAGCCATTGGGGCCGTTCACAGGGAGTCGGCCTGCCTTCAGGTCATTTCGTCTCCACACTACTCGGTGGTCTTGGGGTACCCCTGGCTCCAGAAGCATAATCCGACTTTCGATTAGAGAGCGGCCGAGATCCTCTCGTGGTCACCACAGTGTGGGGCTAGTTGCATCCATGGGCCTGTCAAGTTGTTGTGTACCTCCTCGGACTCTGTGTTGCCTCCTGAATACGAGGGGTACCGGGATGTATTCGATAAGGTGCGCGCTGTTGCCCTGCCTCCGCACCGCCCATACGATTGTGCCATAGATTTACAACCTGGTGCCGTTCCTCCTCGTGGCAGGGTCTATCCACTGTCGGTTGCGGAGAATGAGGCCATGGAGGAGTACGTGAAGGAGGCGCTTTCCCGTGGGCACATTCGCAAATCCTCGTCCCCGGCAGGGGCTGGATTTTTCTTTGTAAAAAAGAAGGGCGGAGAGTTGAGGCCTTGTATCGACTATAGGGGCATTAATCGCATCACGATCAAGAACGCATACCCAATACCATTGATTTCCGAGTTGTTTGATCGCCTGAAAGGGGCCACGGTCTTTACCAAACTCGATCTGAGGGCGGCATATAACCTTGTAAGGATCAAGGCTGGTGACGAGTGGAAGACCGCGTTCAACACCAGGACTGGTCATTATGAATCCCTGGTTATGCCTTTTGGGTTGTGCAATGCGCCCGCAGTCTTTCAGGAATTCATCAACGATGTTTTCCGTGACCTGTTGCAGCAGTGTGTGGTGGTCTATTTGGATGACATCTTGGTATATTCTGGATCCATGGAGGCCCACATTCTGGATGTCAAGCGAGTGTTGCAACGGTTACGAGAGAACAAGCTTTTCGGTAAGCTTGAGAAATGCGAATTTCACCGGTCCCAGGTAACCTTCTTAGGTTACATCATTTCCACGGAGGGGTTCTCTATGGACCCTGAGAAGGTTTCGGCAGTCTTAAAGTGGCCCCAGCCCAGTGGTCTTCGTTCTCTGCAGTGCTTTTTGGGCTTCGCCAATTATTATCGGAAGTTCATCAGGGACTTCTCCATGTTGGCCAAACCTCTCACGGATCTGACCAGGAAGGGCAGTAATTCCCAGGTCTGGCCGGCCGAGGCCATCCGGGCTTTTGAGGCTCTAAAATCTGCCTTTGTGTCGGGTCCAATACTGTCTCATCCCAACCCTGGGTTGCCCTTTGTTCTCGAGGTGGACGCGTCTGAGACGGGAGTAGGCGCCCTTCTGTCTCAGCGTCGGACACCAGAGGGTCCTCTGCTTCCCTGTGGGTTTTACTCCCGGAAACTGTCTCCCGCGGAGTGCAACTACCAGATTGGTGACAGAGAGTTGTTGGCCATCGTGCAGGCTCTCAAAGAGTGGAGGCACTTGCTCGAGGGTTCAGTGGTTCCGGTTCTCATCCTAACGGACCACAAGAATCTGACTTACCTTTCTGAGGCCAAGAGATTGACACCTCGTCAGGCCAGATGGGCTCTGTTCCTGTCACGTTTTAATTATGTGGTCTCCTATCTACCTGGTTCCAAGAACGTCAGGGCGGATGCCTTATCACGTCAATACTCCGAGCTGTCCAGGGAGGAATCGATACCGACTTCGGTCATACCTCCTAATCAGATCCTGGCCGCCATTCGCACCAGCCTGACCTCTCCCCTTGGAGAGCAGATTTTGGCGGCCCAATCTGGTGCTCCCTCTGGGAGGCCCGACGGCAGATGTTTCGTGCCTGAGGAGTTGCGCACTCGGTTGTTGCGTACCTACCAAAACTCCAAGACCGCGGGGCATCCTGGTAAGAATCAGCTGTCCTGGGCTGTTTCACGTTTGTTCTGGTGGCCTTCTCTACGTGCTGACATTGCCGCATATGTAGCAGCATGCTCCGTTTGTGCCCAGAGTAAGTCCCCTCGGCACCTTCCGTTGGGTCTCCTACAACCCATTGCCACTGGGGAGCGCCCATGGTCACACCTCGGGATGGACTTCATTGTGGACCTTTTTGCATCCCGAGGCCATACGGTCATCCTCATGATTGTGGATCGGTTTTCCAAGATGTGCCACTGTGTTCCTCTCAAGAAATTACCCTCTGCACAAGAGTTGGCCACGGTTTTCGCCAGGGAGGTCTTCCGGTTGCACGGTTTGCCCAAGGACATAGTGTCGGATCGGGGAAGTCAGTTTGTGTCCAGGTTCTGGCGCGCCTTTTGTTCCCAGTTGGGGATTCGACTCTCCTTCTCCTCGGCCTACCACCCTCAGTCCAATGGGGCCGCAGAACGGTCCAATCAGGCCCTGGAGCAATTTCTTCGTTGCTATGTCTCCGATCATCAAGACAATTGGGTTAACCTTCTGCCATGGGCTGAGTTTGCCAGGAACACGGCGGTTAACTCTTCCTCTGGGACGTCTCCCTTCATGGCCAATTATGGGTTCCAACCTGCCGTGTTACCGGAATCATTCTCTCCCCAAGATATTCCGGCTGTGGAGGATCACCTTTCCGCTCTACGTGCTTCTTGGGTACAGATCCAGAGGTCCCTTGAGGTCTCTGCGCAGCGCCAGAAACTCCAGGCTGATCGCAGACGGGCGCCTGCTCCTTCCTACCAGGTCGGAGACCGTGTATGGTTGTCCACTCGCAACCTCAACCTTCGAGTGCCCACTCCTAAGCTGGCTCCTCGCTTTGTTGGTCCCTTCCGAGTGCTTCGCAGGGTGAACCCGGTTGCCTATGCCCTTCCGTATGCCAGGTGGGAGCGCGTCTCCAATGTGTTTCACGTTTCCCTGTTGAAACCACTGGTATGCAATCGCTTCACCTCCTCGGTTCCTCGGCCTCGTCCGGTCCAGGTGGGCGATCATGAGGAGTATGAGGTGAGCAATATCCTGGACTCACGCTTGGTCCGCGGTCGGGTGCAGTTTTTGGTCCACTGGCGTGGTTATGGTCCAGAGGAGCGTTCCTGGGTTCCCTCCGCAGATATCCATGCTCCTGCCTTGCTCCGAGCCTTCCACGCGCGCTTCCCTCAGAAATCGTTTTTTGCGCCGCGGAGGAGGGGCCCTTGAGGGGGAGGTACTGTCATGGTCTTACCTCTTGCTGGCTTCTTTCATCTGACATGTGCTGGCGGCCATATTGGTTTCTGGGCCTTTTTATAACTTACCACACCCTGCGGCTCGTCCTTCCCACTGGGAGGAGCTGGATGCCTTGCATATATATAGGAGGTCTGTTGCTTCATTTCCCTGCTTGGTCCTCTTGTATACACATGCTCCTGAGATTGTGCTGCTGCTTCTGGTTACCGACCCGGCTTCCACGGACTACCCTTCTGGCTCCTGATCCCTGGCTTTGTTCGGACTATCCTTCTGGCTCCTGATCCCTGGCTCCGGTGGAAGACTCTGCTTACTGTTTGTTCATCCGTTTGGACTTTAACCTTGCTGTTTGGTTTTTAATAAAGCCTTCCTATTTCAGTTATCTGTTGTTGTATGTCTGATTCATGCTTCCGTGACAGCCTTAGACAGAATCTTGTATGTGATTACCAAAGGTATAATGTAGTCTCACTTTAGCAAAACATTCAACTTCCTCTTATTTTTCTCATTGTGGGATCATGACCAGTGGAGGCCCATCCATTAGGGGCCTCGGGCACCGCCCTCTCTCTCCACGCCGGACGCCGCCCCCTCTCTCCACGCCACCCCCAA
This sequence comes from Rana temporaria, assembly GCF_905171775.1. Taxonomy (NCBI): domain Eukaryota; kingdom Metazoa; phylum Chordata; class Amphibia; order Anura; family Ranidae; genus Rana; species Rana temporaria. The sequence continues at coordinate 125,879,717 of NC_053495.1, read as the reverse complement.
TGCAATGGATAGATCCATGCATAGCACCCCCTATTCATGCGTCCGGACCCTTTCTCCACGCCACCCATGGATAGATTTGTGCATTGCAGACCAAAGTCAGACCACTGTCATAGGGAACCATTTATTTTGACCAGAGGCGGCTCTCTAATTAGGAAAATTAGGCAGTCGCCTAAGGCCTCATGCTCACAGGGGCCTCGTAGTCACCTAGTTTAATAATTAATTAAATTAAAGTGCGGCCTCTACTGGAAGCTGGAACCCCCCCACCATCAGCGCAGTGCTGAGTCTGCTCACCGCTACATGAAGAAATAGTTGGCTGTTTGCCGGGTGATCGAAGCTCATTGACAGCCCTGGATCACAGCCATGCAGAGCCGCTCAGAGCCAGCGCTGACACTTCCGCTCTCCCCTCACAAGCAGGACAGAAGAGAGAGCTACTCCGCCTCCTCCTGCCCCTCCTGTCTGCCCTGCTGACCCAGCGGGACCAGTGGGGGGCCCCATCAGAAACTCTTGAGGATGAAGCCAGTACCGGACCAAGCCCTGAACTTCCGGCACTGTGCTCCACTCAGTGAGGATTCCTCTCAGCTGTGCCAGTCTGTTGTCATCGATCTCCGGTTCCTCCACCCGTCGCCTCTCTCCTTGATGACCCTTTTTGCATCTGCTGCTGTATACACAGTAAGGAAACATCTGTAGAACCTCTCCTCCTTCTTAGCTCCGCCCCCAACTTCGGCACTCACACCTTGCTTGCAGTGGTACCTGATTCCTATATAAATGGAGATCTTAAAGAGGACAGGGGCACTGCTATAAGGGGGGTCATCTATGATCTCTGGAGGTCTCTAAGGAAGGGGGGCACTGATATAAGGGGACTGTGCGCTAATGGGGGTCTCTGCGGGGGGTACTCTGATTTAGGGAGTATCCTTCTTTCCTTCTGCTCCCCCTGTACCATGCCCACTTACCCTCCCTCTCTCTGCTGTGCCCTCCTGCCCTCTGTACTGTGCCCACTTCCCCTTACCCTGTGCTGTGCCCTCCTGCTCCCCACTGTACTGTGTCCACTTACCCTCCTTATACAGTTAGGCCCAGATTCACGTAGATGGGCGCAAAATTGTGCAAGCGTAAAGTATCTCATTTACGTTACGCCGCCGCAAGTTTTTCAGGCAAGTGCTTTATTCACAAAGCACTTGCCTGTAAAGTTGCGGCGGCGTAGCGTAAATCACCCGGTGGAATTCAAATTCGGCTGGTAGGGGACATGTTTCATTTAAATGAAGCGCGTCCCCGTGCCGAACGAACTGCGCATGCGCCGTCCCTAAAATATCCCAGTGTGCATTGCTCCAAATGACGTCGCAAGGACGTCATTGGTTTCGGCATGAACGTAAATGACGTCCAGCCCCATTCACGGACGACTTACGCAAACAACGTAAATTTTTAAATTTTCGTAGCGGGAACGACGGCCATACTTAACATTGGCTGCGCCTCATAGACCCAGGGGCAACTTTACGCCGGGAAAAGCCTAACGTAAACGTCGTAACTTTACTGCGTCGGCCGTGCGTACGTTCGGGAATTCGCGTATCTAGCTAATTTGCATACTCGACGGGGAAATCGACGGAAGCGCCACCTAGGGGGCAAAAAAAATTGCAGTTAAGATCCGACGGTGTAAGAGACTTACGCCTGTCGGATCTAATGGATATATATGCGTAACTGATTCTAAGAATCAGTCGCATAGATACGACGGCGCTACGCAGAGATACGACGGCGTATCTGGAGATGTGCCGTCGTATCTCTTTTGAGAATCTGGGCCTTAGTTTTTATCGCTTGAATTATTTTCCCCATTATGGGTGTGAGTGGGGCCTCATGCCTAAGTTTTGCCCAAGGCCTCACAAAGCCTAGAGCCGGTGCAGTGTCATATTCTGCTCCCTATCGCAGAATGCTGCGGAAGTCACGTGGCGGCCAACTGCACATGCGCAATGCGTTCCAACGGCAAATGCGATGCGTTCCAGGGGATTTACGACACTACCCTTCAGTGAACCATCACAATTTGTCACGGAAGTGACGAGGAACCATACACAGGGGGGGGGGGGGGGCGGAAAGAAAGAGACATACAGATGTAACAAGAACCATACACAGAGCGGGGGGGGGGGGCGGGAGAGAAAGAGACATACAGATGTAATGAGAACCATACTGTATCTGCATGTCTCTTTATCTCTCCCCCCGCTCCGTGTATTGTTCTCATTATATCTGCATGTCTCTTTTTTTCCCGCCCCCCCCGCTCTTTGTATGGTTCTGATTACATCTATATGTCTTTCTTTCCGCCCCCCCCCCCCCCCCCCGCTCTGTGTATGCTTCCTCATCACTTCTGTCACAAATTGTGATGGGTTCACTGAACGGTAGTGTCGTGAATCCCCTGGAACGCATCGCATTTGGCGTTGGAATGCATTGCGCATGCGCAGTTCAACGCCATGTGACTTAGGCTGCATTCTGCGATAGGGAGCAAATGGTGACACTACACCGCCTCTGATTTTGACATGTCATGTAACTTGTGCTCTCAAAAATGGAGCATTTGTCGGACCAGTGTGAACCAGCCTATAGCCCAGGTTCACGCTGACCTCAACGCGATTTCAAACCGGCAATGCACTTCTGGGCCTATTTAACCGACATCTGTGCGGGTTCATGCAATCGCCTCCCAAGTCGCCAAAGTAATACAGAAATTACTTTTAAGAATCGCAATATTGGTGTCGCACCGATTCAGACGGTGCCATTGTCGTCAATAGGCTCCGATTTGGCATAGTTGAACAAGCTGAAGTTAGAAACAAATTAGTTACTATGAACAGCTGCACTGTATTCGGTGTGCAGCAGTTTTAGTAAATTTCCCCCAATGTGTCCCTCATACTGAAAAGATTAGAGATCCCTGCTCTATACCAATCAATTGAAAATTGATGTGTTTGCAGTCAGCGTTACGGATAAATTACATAGGCCATTCTCATTTGAAATACCCATGCTGCCAAAAAATGCAGTTAACTGCAGAATCCCCTATCCATGAATAAGGGTCAAATAGATGGATGCTATGGTGCAACCTACATGACAGCATAACAGAGTATAGCCGTGATTAATTGTTCACAACTGTGGCATTATGCAGTCATCCATAATAAGGGACAGACACTACCATATTGCTTACTGTTGGAAATGAGGTGACTAACAGTTTTCGCCATGCAGGTAAGATGACTGAAATTGTACAGATTAGGTCTAAATGCTCAATGAGCAGTTTGGCAATCAATGTTCTAATGTGTATGAAGTCTTTCTCTCTGGTATTGCCGTTCTGTGTTGCCTAAATACGGCATTGTAACTTCAGAATTGTGTCCACGGGTCTAACCATAGAATCTCTGAATCTGTGGTTGTCCATGTAGTCGATGAGTGTGACAATGAGGGTTCTGTAAGGAGTCCATATTTCTGAGGTAACTGTTACTGAAGTAGAAATGGGATGTAGGGTGCAGGGGCTGGAGAAGGAGGAGGAGGGGGCCTTTGATGTTGGTAAGGGACTCTCTTTGTGAGTACATATCACCCTTTCACACCCAAGCTGGGATATTATACTCCTCAAAATGAGTTCAATGAACCTGGAAATCAGAATTGATCTGTGTCAGAGGCCCCCGCAGCTCTTAGGTTGCCTTGGGTTTCAAAGGAAGAAAGCTGCCTTTTCACCAGTTTCCAAGACAACCCCCAACAGCCAAGCATCTGAGAACAATTTGGCTGAGGTGAGGACCGGACTGAAAATTGGTGGGAATGGAGAGAAAAAGAGACACCCTTTACTCTCCCTGTGGAAAGCTTTATAACCGAGTTTATGGCTTGCTGTGTTTAAAATGAGGTGTGAAAGTTTGAGGAACATGCTTCAGTGAGGGATGTCAAGATGCTCTCAGTTTAGGTTGGATTGTAGAATTTTTTAGCTCTTCACAGGAAAAAATATGTTTTATCAGCTGATGTCCCGGAGAGAGTAAGAAATGAAGCAAAAAAAAAAAAAAAAGCAGTTAAAAAGGGGAAGGATGTAAAAAATATAGTACAAGGCTAAAGTTTACACTTGCTCGCTATTCCTGCTATAGCAGCTGGCGATGTTTGTACAAAACCCTGGCAAGCTCGATAGATCGACTTCAGTTCAATAAGCCTGCCCATAGATGCATTGAAATCTGACGGATTCAGAAGGAATTTCGATCTATGTCTGGCTTTAGACCCCTTTCACACTTGGGCATTTTCGGGGCGTTTTTCAGGCCCTTTGCCATTAAAAACGCCTGTAAAGCGCCTGAAAGAAGCCTCATCTGCAATCCCAATGTGAAAGCCTGAGTGCTTTCAGAGCCCTTTCACATTGCCAGCGCCTGAAAAACGCTGGTAAAGCGTCGCTAAGACACCTTTCGCACTGGGACGTTTTCAGGCGCTTTGGCGTTAAAAAAGCTCCCTCAATGGGAAGGGGGCTTTAGGCACGGTGTATTCAACGCTCCTAAAGCGCTGTAAGGCCCCTTTCTCATTGGACCTGTAGCCGCGGTGGCGGTATATCGCCACTAAAAATAGCGGCGCTATACCGCCGAGATTGCTGCGGGAATCGGCCGCTAGCGGTGCGGTATTAACCCCCGCTACTGGCCGATAAAGGGTTAATACCGCCTGCAATGCACCTCTATAGAGGCGCATTGCGGGCGGTATTGCCGCGGTTTCCCATTGTTTTCAATGGGAAGGAGCGGTGAAGGATCCAAAGATGCTGCTGACAGGAGATTTTTTGTCTCCCGCCAGCGCAACGCCTCAGTGTGAAAGCCCTTCACATTGAGGTAGCTGGGCAGGAGTTTTTCAGGCGGTATAGCAGCGCTATTTTTAGCGCTGTACCGCCTGAAAAACTCCTCAATGTGAAAGGGGCCTAAAGAAGCTACTTGCAGGACTTTTTTTGACGCCCTGCTAACGCAGCGCCTCAGTGTGAAAGCACTCAGGTTTTCACATTGGGATTGCAGATGCAGCTTCTTTCAGGCGCTTTACAGGCACTTTTTTTAACGCTAAGACCCCTTTTACACTGGGGCGTTTTTCAGGCGCTTTAGTGTGAAAGCACTCAGGCTTTCACATTGGGATTGCAGATGCAGCTTCTTTCAGGCGTTTTACAGATGCTTTTTTTAACACTAACGCGCCTGAAAAATGCCCCAGTGTGAAAGGGGTCTTAGAGGAAGACTCTAATCTGACAAAGCGAACAAATTAGTAGTGCGATGCAGCATGCCTGAATGCTGAATATTTTGCTGTTACTCTTCCAATGTGAAGATAAATGATGGAATGGGGGTTGAATGCTCATGAATGCCAATTTACAGCGGACAGCAAGGCAATTACAATCAGTGATGCGAGAAATGTGACCATATACTCTGTCAGTCCAAGTAATGTGATCTCATAAAACGAAAGCCGCACGTTGCTCTCTTGTACGTTTATTGCTATATACATCAATCTTGGCAAAAGATACTATTAAAAGGCTAAAGTTATAGAAGGCTATAAATAAAAAGGAGTGTAGGTGTATCATTTTTGTTACCTATAGCAGCCTGTTAAATGCTTTTTTTTTTTTAATGCTCTATATTGATAGCCAAATTCTTCTATAGGTTGCTTTAAACCAAAACATACAGTTGCAGATTGGCATCATAAATTCTATAAAGTTGTACTAAATCTTCACATTTTCAATAACAATTAAATCTGACTATACCAGCTTAGCAGAGGACACTTCTGCCCTGTACACACGACCGGATTTCCCGTCGGAAAAACGTTGGATGGTTTTTCCGACGGAATTCCGCTCAAGCTTGTCTTGCATACGCACGGTCACACAAAAGTTCTCGGAACTTTCGAGCGTTAAGAACGCGTTGATGTACAACACTACGACGAGGCGAGAAAAAGAAGTTCAATGCTTCCGAGCATGCGTCAAATTGTTTCCGAGCATGTGTGTTTTTTACCCTGCAGAATTCCACACAGACGAATGTTTTTTCCGCTACAATTTTTTTTCCGTCTGGAAAATAGAGAACCTGCTCTCTATTTGGTAGATTCAGTAAGAGTTAGGCCGACTTATCAGTAGATAAGCCGACCTAACTCAGAATCTACGCCGACTTATGTTTAAGCGTATGCTCAAACAGAGATACGCTTAAACATATCTAAGATACGACGGCTTGCGATTGCAATATTTAGGATGGCCGCTAGGTGGCGCTTCCATTGCGGTCGGCGTAGAATATGTAAATGAGGAGATACGCCGATTCACGAACGTACGCCCGGCCGACGCAGTACTTTTACGCCGTTTACGTAAGAGATAGGCCACGTAAAGTTAGAGCTATGCCCTATTGAAATAGTAATGTCAAGTATGGCCGCTGTTCCCGCGTCGAAATTCGATTTTTTTACGTTGTTTGCGTAAGTCGTCCGTGAATCGGGATTTACGTAGTTTACATCCACGTCAAAATCAATAGGCCCGTGCAGCGTACTTAGCCGCAATGCACACTGGGAAATGTAGGTGCCCGGCGCATGCACAGTTAAGAAAAAAACGTGAAAAACTTAAGGTCAAGCACAATTAGCATACAACACGCCCCCCTAACACACATTTGAATTAGGCGCCCTTACGCCCGCCGATTTAGGCTACGCCGCCGTAACTTAGCAGGTAAGTACATTGTGAATCATGTACTTGCCTAGCTAACTTACGGCGGCGTAGCTTAAATGCCTTAAGCTACGCCGCCGCAAAGTTAGGAAAATGTACCAGAATCTAGCTATATCTTTTTCCGGCAGTTTTTCCTTTGGAAAAAGTCAGTTGGAGCATACACACGATCGGGGTTCCCGACCAAAGTCTCTCATCTGATTTTTTCCGATGGGAAAACCGATTGTGTGTATGAGGGCATACGGGGCTTCTACCTGGAGTGGAGCTTTAGCCTGGAATGGGTTCAGGAGGAGGCAGGGAAGAGGGAGAGCGGGAGGGGGGCCGAGTTGCTGCGCCATGGGCCTCTGGATTGTACTTAACCCATGGGTGAAATTTAAAATGAAAGATGCAGTCTGATCACTGTTCAACACCTTTGCATTGAATAGGTCTGGTAGTCTATAATCTCTTTCTGTTACAAGCAACATCCTGCTCATTCATATAATATTTTTTCTGCTACTACTGCTCCATATTTCTCCCCTTTTTTTTATTTTTACTCAGGGTTCAGAATACATTCCCAAAATAGATGCTATTTGCAAAACATTTAATTCTGCTTGATAATTTAAAGTGATTCTACAGGGTAAACATTTTTTTACCTTAATGCATTCCCTGTGTTAAGGTAAAACATGTCCAGGGTAGTTATTTAGCCCCCCTTTACCCCCCTTATACTTGCCTGACCCGCCCACTCTATAGTGGCTCTCCATGCTCTCACAGGCTTTGCTGGGGCAGTGGGAGCCATTGCCTCCTGCTGCTGTCAGTCAAATAATGTGACAAAGCAGCAGGGGGCGGGGCCGAACTTCGCTGTCTGTGACTATGGATCCAGGCAGCATGGCTCGGGATCAAGCCCGCAGGTGTGCCACAATAGGGGACCCCAGGAAAGGAGGATTGGGCTGCTCTGTGAAATTCTATTTCACAAAACAGTATAACATGTTTGTAAAGTTAACATTTTTACCCAATCACTTTAATTTATATAAAAGGATATGGTGCAATGGGGGTTTTCTTTGTAAAATGATTGAGTGTATGATTTTGTCTTTTCCAGCGCAGAGCGAGGCAATTTCATAAAAAAAGGTGAACAGTGCGATGCACCGAGATGGACACATCTACACGGTGATGATCCTACTCGATCGCACCACACACTAGCCTCTGTGTTGTAATGCAGCAGCTGGGGGTGAATCTTAAAAGTGGTCTTTGATGGAGTACCACAAAGAATAAAAAGGAATCATCTAGACCAGAAAAGATTGTTTTCAGAGTTAAAATGTTTTCCTCTATTTGTTAGAATTGTGAATTATATTTGGAGCCTCCAGACATCTTTAATGTTTTGGTGTGGTGTATTAGAAGCAGGTTACCATGCTGTCATCTCAAGGGTAGAATCTTGGCACTATCCCTCACTGCTATATTCTGAAAAGTTAGCATTGAGAGGGTTTTCTGCCCTGATTGTTCTGCCAGAATCATTAGCAAACAAGAAGGGCCTGTGCCCATTGGCAGAGCCGCTGAATGCTGTTCATTCATCCAACTCCGGGTATTATATGTTTGGTTTCTGAGAAGCAGCGGCTCTTCTGTCCTATCAAGCCGAGTCCCAGTCTTCATACTGAGAACCTGTCTCTGAGAATCTAAGTTGGAGAGTTACATAATTCCTATTTGAGTGGCTGGAATCTTTTCTTCTCAGAACAAAAACACCGGCACGGTTATTTAGTGTGTTTGATATGGTAATAGTTAGAAGAGCCATCCTGGTATTCTTTGTGTACCAGGCTGGAAGACTTGCACAACAACTCGCATCAACCAGTAACTTTACATACTATTATTATTTAATTTGCTGGGGTTTTTTACTCGCAGCCAACTACGTTTTGCGTATACAACCGATAATACCAAACCTACAGTTTAAGCCCAACTAAAAGTGTAATTTTCTCATTGACTGTGTCCCATTGGGGGACTTGCCTTTACTTTCTGTCCTTTAGATACAACAGGAAATGAGAGGACATCTCTCCAAGTGCCAGTTCACAGTAGAACTGAAAGTGAGAAACCAACCACAGCATTCAAAAGGCACTGCCCTTGTGATCTACAGTGTCTGTCAACGTAAAGCGGAGTTCCACCCAAAAGTGGAACTTCCGCTTTAAGCACTCCTCACCCCCTTACATGCCACATGTTTTTTTTTGGGGGGGGGGAGTGGGGGCTTCGGTAGGAGTGGGACTTCTTGTCCCACTTCCTCCTTCTGCCCAGGGACCACCTTGGCGACTTCTCTTCTCGCCTTAGGCGACCGTTTCCCTTTAGGCAATCTCCATGGACACGTGACAGGTCCCAGGAGATCGCCTGTCCACTCATAGAGCGCAGCGCGACTCACGCATGCGCAGTAAATGCCCGGCCATGAAGCCGAAAGCTGTCATGGCTGGGTGCCCACACTATGAATGGAGGTGCCGGCCGGAGAGGGAGGGAGAGGAGAGAGAGGAGCGGAGCGTGGCTGCGTCGCTGAACCGTGAAGCAGGTAAGTGTATGTTTATTAAAAGTCAGCAGCTACACTTTTTGTAGCTGCTGACTTTTAATAAACACTAAAAGGCTGGAACTCCGCTTTAATGAAACCCTAAATGCAGGTGACAAATCTAGTGCATTTGCCTGCACTGGATTGCATGGTACAGTAGCACCATGCAATTTGGTTGATGTGTGTTTTATAAAGTAGTGCATGCACTATGATTGGTGCGGTCCGTTGCGTTTTTCAGCTCATTCAAATAATTGGGCTGAAATCGCAGTGCTCCTGGATTGTATGTAAATCGCACAGGAGCGTGCTGTGCTTTCCTGTGTGATTCAGATATGATCATGTGCGATTTATGGTGTGAAACGGTCCTAAAATAACGGAATTCCTCTGTCATAGGAACATTTCCAATTGGAGGATTTTCATTTTTTTTTTAGCTCAGGTGACAGCTCTAACAGGGTTTCTCATCACTTTCTGTCTCAGTGACAATGGTCACCAGGACAAATAGAGGAGTGAATCTCACCAGTAGGCGCACATCCAGCAACAAAAACCTGAAAGAGATTCCTTTCTCTACTGTATCCAAAACCCCCAAAAAAGTTTTACCTTACATTTCAATTGTTAGGTGTAGGTACCATTGCCTGGAAATCACAGTTGAGTTCTGTCCATGCTGCCTCCACTGTACCCCAGGGGCACCGTATTCTTTTCTAGCAGTTCATAAGTTTTCCTTTGAGACAACGAGGTTTATTTACTTAGACTTTTCTCTTTATTTTATTTACTGGTATTTTTTATTTATTTTTATTTATTTTATTTTTAATTTAATTTTTGATTTATTTATTTATTTTTATTTACTATAGACTTTTCTCTTTGCAGGAGAATTTCCCCTTAGCTTAGTGAATGAGGTAAAACTCCGCTGACTTCTATCATCTAGTCATGTGTAAACAAAATTTTTTTTTTTTTCCCTTAATGGTAATTGGGTATTCTTTGCGTAAGCAAAACAAGTTAACCTCCCTAGCGGTATGAAGCCAATTTTCTCCATTCCCGTCGAGGAAATAGAGAACATGCTCTCTTTTTGGCAGTTTCCTCTACGAAAATTTACATATCTCCCAGCAAGTTTCTTGCTGGTTTTTGCTGAGAAACTCGGTCGTGTGTACAGGGGCCTGATTCTTTCTGGTTTTAGGTGCTGAAAGCGGTACCATTATTTGCAAGGAAATTTGGTGATTTGTACTGTAGGCCTGTAATTCTTAGGAATAACTCACTTAAATCTGACCAAACAAGAGTCTAGTAGGCATCCCGGGTATGACATTTTTTTAAAAACAAAATTATAAATTATAATATAATAAAATAATTATAATAAAAATGATTCAATAATGAAATCAACTCAAAATCACTGAAATTTGCTCAGTTGCAGAATTGTCGCTGCTATTACTTTTATTTTTTTATGACGAATTTCCCCACAAATCGCTATCGCACAATTCTGCAAGTGATTATAATTTATTATCGCTGTTTTCTAGCTGCTCTAAAACCATTTTTGACATAAAGGGACACTTTTGGTTGCTATGGACAATCTACAGTTTGCAGGCAGAAAGAACAGTTTTTATTATATAAAAGAACACGTAGGGCACTGGGCAGACAACTGGGACAAGGGGGATGTGTATTTTTTACATACAGTACTGTAATCTATAAGATTACAGTATACTGTATGTAAGGTGTTTGTTTACCTTTTTGAATTTGGCGCCGTTCTCCGCCCCCGTGCGTCGTAACGTCGCAGGGAACGGAGATCAGAGGCACTGTGTGAATCGAGCGAGCACCCGCTTGCTCACACAGTGCGGTGGCATCGCTGGATCCAGGGACAAGGTAAGTAAACATTCAGCGAGGCGAGCCCGAGTCTGACTCGGGGTTACCGATCGCAGCACAAAAATGTAACCCCGAGTCAGACTCGGGAATACCGCCAGGGGGGTTAACAAAAGACTGAGGCGCAGTAAAGAACAAAAAAAAAAAAAAACACCATTCTACATCGAAATCATGCGGTGCAAAAGTGTTGAACTTCTTCCACATTGGGGTTGATTTAATAATACTGGAGAGTGGAAAATCTGGTGCAGCTTTGCATGATAGCCAATCAACGTCTAACTTCAGCTTGTTCAATTAAGCTTTGACAAAAATAAAAAATGGAAGCCGATTGGTTTCTATGCAGAGCTGCACCAGATTTTGCACGCTTCAGGTTTAGTAAATCAACCCCATAGTTTCTATTTTCAATAACAATTTCAAATGATCACTTTTATATGTGAAAGGGGAAGCACAGTTTAAACTTTTAAGCCTAGGTTCACACTGCTGCGAATTCAAAATCGCGGTAAAATGCGCGATTTTACCGCGATTTGCCGCGACTTCGGCCGCAATTTAATGTAAATCGCGGCCCGAAATCGCAAAAAGTAGTACAGGAACTACTTTTTGAAATCGCAGATGCGGCGTCGCACTGATTAGGACAGTGCCATTGCCGACAATTGCCAATTGATTCTGAAAAATCCTACTACTTATGCACAGACAAATCATGTTTTTTCGAGTAACAAGTGGGACCCTATTCAGTTGTGATCTTGTTCACCTTTCTCTATCATCGTTTAACTTGTATGTATTCAGTGCATATAAATCTATACAGTGGGGGCTGCATTTAAACATTTATTAACTATTACATTAAACATGCTTCTCTTCCATAGGACTGTCACACCAAGGAGGATATTCCCACAGTGCACTGCTCTATGCACTGAAAAATTGTGGCATCCGACACATCGACACTGCTAAGAGATATGGCAATGAAGAACAAGTTGGCAAAGCAATAGCTGAAAGTGGGGTGAAGAGAGAAGACTTGTGGGTCACCACAAAGTTATGGCTAGGAGATTTTGGGTATGACAATGCCATACAAGCATGCATGGATTCATGTAAAAGGCTTGGATTGGATTACCTTGGTAAGCATGAAAACATCCTTGGTGTCTGTTCAAATTCTGGTTAATCTACCTAGAATGATGTAAACCCCTTCACGCCTAAGGGTAAATCAAATATTAATGCCTAATAGAGCTGCACGATTAATCGTTAAAAAATCGAGATCTCGATTCAACCCCCCTCACAATCTCTATTGCAGAGTTTGCCGATTCTTTCATGTAACAAGTGTAGAGACTTCTCTGCTCACTTTGGCAGTCTGCCAAGTTTTTAACAACATTGTCTGTGCTAGTAGATAAGTAGATCCTTAGATCAAAGGGATACAACTTCTAAAGACCCTAGGGAATAAAATGGCGATTATTGCAATATTTTATGTCACACTGTATTTGCGATTGTTGCAATATTTCATGTCACACTGTATTTGCACAGTGGTCTTTCAAATACATTTTTTTGGGGGGAAAAAATACACTTCAATGAATTAAAAAAAAAACAAAAAAACAATTTTTTTGTTTAATGTGAAAGATGATGTTATTCCGCGAGAATCATGAGAGAATCGTGATCTATCTTCAAGCAAAAAAATTGTGATTCTCATTTTAGCCAGAATTATACAGCTCTAATGCCTAAGCACAATTTTGTAACTTTGACATGTGTTACTAAAACTGTACATATCATCACAACGATTTTGTATATCCAGGTGGATTATACCTTGTTTTTTCAGAACAAATTGGGGCTTTCATATGTGTTTTTTTTTTATCAAAGGAAAACTGGCCCAAAAAAAAAGTTTTTTTTTTTTCAATTTAGCTGTATATTTTTTGTTACTCCCATAACCTACCACAAAAGAACAAACCAACATTAATTCTCATGCTCCTAATGATCATAGCGATACCACATATGTGTATGTTTTTTGTTGTTTGTACCCGTAGTACAGCCCAGAAACAATAGTGCACAATTTTGCATTTTTTTTGTCCTACCTAAAACACAATGGGCCAGATTCAAGCAGCACTTGCGCTGTGCAAACCATAGGTTGCGCGGCGCAAGTGCTTACTCTGCTCCGGTGTAACGAGGTGCCTCTGATTCAGGAACCTCGTTACACCGACTGCAGCTAAGATATGACAGGCAATAAGCCTCCTTATGCCTTCATATCTTTGGCTGCATTCTTGCGTGGCCGCTGAGGTGGCGCGGCCAATGTAGATCTGTGTATAGTATGCAAATTGCATACTACCACCGATTCACAAAAGTTGCGCGGGCCCTGCGCACGCAAGGTACGGAGTTCCGTACGGCGACTTTAGCATAAGGCTGCTCCTGCTAATAGCAGGCGCAACCAATGCTAAAGTATAGCTGCGCTTCCCGCTCGTGAAATTTAAATTTCACGTCGTTTACCGTAAGTGAACCGTGAAATGGCGCTGGACGCCATTTACTTTCACTTAGGAAGCAAAGGACGTCCTTGCGACGTCATTTGCCGCAATGCACGTCGTGAAAGTTTCCCGACGGAGCATGCGCTGTTCGCTCGGCGCGGAGCGCGCCTAATTTAAATGATTCCCGCCCCCGCCCCCCGCGCAATTTATGGAGCAGCTGCTCCGTGAATCGCGGGCAAAACGCAATATTTGCGTGGGCGCAGAGAAAAAAATTTGCTCTTTGCCCACGCAAATATTGCTTCGGATCTACCTGAATCTGGGCCAATGGGGTTGATTTGCTAAAGGAAAATCCACTTGAAAGTGCAGTTGCTTTAGATCTGAGGGGAAGATCTGAAATGAGGGGAAGCTCTGCTGATTTTATCATCCAATCATGTACAAGCAAAAAATTCTTTTTTTTTTTCCTTGCATGTCCCCCTCAGATCTACAGCGACTGCACTTCCAAGTGGACTCGTAGTGCAAAGTTAATTAGGTCCTTTTCTCTGTCTCAGCCATGTCTGTTTACAATTATTCACACACGCTTGCGCACATTTAAAAATTGTCAGGTGCCCATAATAATAATAATAGATTGTGCTGGTTTCTGAAATTCCAGATTGAAATGGCAGTGATATCACCAAGTTAAACTGAAGATATTTATTGAAACCATGACTATAACCCTGGGATGAAAACTTAGTCTGATGGAAAACATTGGCTTTATTTAGTGAAATCTAACTGAAAGACCAGAGATGTGTGGGGCTTTCAGGTTCTGTTAAAGCGGGGGTTCACCTAATGACAATCGACTGTTTTTTTTCCGTTCATACCGTATTTCACCGCCGCTTCCGGGGATGTCTTCTGCAGGACTGGGCTTTCCTATCTGATTGACAGGCTTCCGACCGTCGCATACAGCGTATCACGAGTTGCCGAAAGAAGCCGAACGTCGGTGGCGGCTCTATACGACGCCTGCGCACCGACGTTCGGCTTCTTTCGGCAACTTGTGAAGCATAGTATGCGACGGTCGGAAGCCTGTCAATCAGATAGGAACGCCAGTCCCGCAGAAAACATACCCGGAAGCGGGCAGTGAAATACGGTATGTACGAAAAAAAAAAAAAACAGCTGATTGTCATTAGGACAACTCGGCGAATGTAATGTTAAAAATGTATTTTTTGGGTGAACCTCCACTTTAACCAACAAAGGTACAGATAGCAAAACTCTTTCACAATACTTCTGATGTCGTGTTCCTAGTCAATAGATGTGAAATTAATCACAGAGCACTAATGCCCGTACACACCACCAAATTCACACAGAATTCCATCGGAGGAAAAGAGAACATGTTCTCTATGTAAACTCCGACGGAATTCATCGAAATTTCCGATGGAATTACTCCGATGGGGCATACACACGGTCGGAATTTCCGTCTGACTTTTTCCATCGGAAATTCCGAATACGTGTGTACGCGGGCCTTAAAGAATTCAAAAGAGGTGGTGGAAATAAAAGATTAGGGATAGGCTTGAAGATATGCGCAAGTAATAATATGTATTTATACATTTTATAGAAATACATACATGGGGGAATGGATGACGCACACTGTTTAGAGTAGATCTCAGCCAGCATTTTTTACATTCTTTCCACTGGAACCATTTTGTTTCAGTACAAAATAATCTCTCTTTTTATGTGGCTACAATCATTTTAAAAATCTCATCAGAACAACTATACAACTACTTTGCATTGTATAGCAGTAGATATTTTTGCCTAAATAGTCTTTTCTGTTAATCCAAGAGTAACTGTCAGAGATTTATTTTTCCTTTTTTTTTTTTTCTACAATAAGGTATCATGCACACTGGAAGTTTTTTGACGTTTTTACAGAAGCGTTTTTTGTCAGTAGATGTTTTTTTCTACAGTCATTAAACTCTCCATCATGTTATCCTATGTGTGCATGCACACATAGGCTTTTATCAGCAGTTTTGGGCAGTGGCGTTTTGAGCAGTAAAAAAAACAACCCCAAACTATTGGGTTTTTCAGCTGTAAAAACGCTCTAATGCTAATAACATTGATAAACACTCAAAAACGTCACTCACCAGTGTTTTTTTTACGTTTTGATCCATTGAAAAAGAAACAAAAAATAAATACATAAATAAAAAATCTTAAAAAATGCTAACGCGGAAAAACGCCAAAAACGCGAATAAACGCTAAAAAACGCTATTGCAAAAACATTTAAAAAAAGCTTAAAAAGTTGAAAAACTCACTGCAAAGCTACTGGCGTTTTTACAAACGTTATTTTAAGTCAAGTGTGCATGAGGCCTAAAAGTTTTTATTAGAAACAAAATACAGCACATTGATCATTAGGTAAGTACAATCTATAGAATACAAGGCATCATGGAGCATGAAAGCTTATCCTATGTGTCCATGCATACATAGGCCTTTTATCAGCAGTTTTGGGCAGTGGCATTTTGAGCAGTAAAAAAAAAACACAACTAGTGGGTTTTTCAGCTGTAAAACACTCTAACGCTGGATAACGTCGGTAAACGATCAAAAACGTCACTCGCCAGCCTTTTTTAAAAATTTTGATCCATTGAAAAAGAAACAAAAAATAAATAAAATAAAACATTTCTTAAAAAAAACGCTAATGCGGAAAAACGCTAAAAAACGCAAATATACGCTAAAAAACGATATGCAAAAACATTGAAAAAGCTGAAAATATTGGAAAAACACACTGCAAAGCTACTGGACGTTTTTTATAACGTTATTTTAACGTCCAGTGTGCATGAGGCCTAAAAGTTTTATTAGAAGCAAACGTTGTAACAAAATACCAGCACATTGATCATTAGGTAAGTACAATTTATAGAATATAAGGCATCATGGACCATGAAAGCTTAGTATTAAACACAATAAACATGGATCAGGCATTAAATTTGTACAGTGGTACCTTTGATTACGAGTAGGATTCGTTCTACAAGAATGCTTGTAATCCAAACGCACTCGTACAGTTGTGCTCATAAGTTTACACCACCCGGCAGCAGAATTTGATATCTTGGCCATTTTTCAGAGAATATGAACGATAACCACAAAAACTTTTTTTTCACTCATGGTTAGTGTTTGGCTGAAGCATTTATTATCAATCAACTGTGTTTACACTTTTTAAATCATAATGACAACAGAAACTACCCAAATGACCCTGATCAAAAGTTTACATACCCTGGTGATTTGCCTGATAACATGCACACAAGTTAACACAAATGTGTTTAAATGGCTATTAAAGGTAACCACCTCACCTGTGATCGATTTGCTTGTAATTAGTGTGGTGTATAAAGGTCAAAGAGTTTTGGACTCCTGACAGACCCTTGCATCTTTCATCCAGTGCTGCACTGATGTTTCTGGATTCTGAGTCATGGGGAAAGCAAAAGAATTGTCAAAGTATCTGCTAGAAAAGTAGTTGAACTTTATCAAACATGAAATGGATATAAAAAGATATCCAAGGAATTGAGAATGCCAATCAGCAGTGTTCAAAACTCTAATCAAGAATTGGAAAATGAGGGGGTTCTGTTGAAAACAAACCACGGTCAGGTAGACCAAATAAATTTCAGCCACAACTGCCACGAAAATTATTCTGGATGCAAACGAAAACCCCACAAATAACTTTAGGTGAAATACAGGACTCTGAAAACATGTGGTGTGCTGTTTCACAAGATGCACAATAAGGAGGCACTTGAAGAAAGATGGGCTGCATGGTCGAGTCATCAGAAGAAAGCCATTACTATGCAAATGTCACAAAGTATCCCACTTACAATACACTGAACAGCACGTTCAAGCCTCAACCTTCTGGCACAAAGGCGTTTAGGAGTGATGAGACCAAAACTGAGCTTTTTGGCCACAACCATAAACTCTACATTTGGAGAGGAGTCAACAAGGCCTATGTTGAAAGGTACACCATTTCTACTGTAAAACACAGAGGTGGATTGCTGATGGTTTTAGTGATGTATGATTTACAGACAGTAAACACAGTTGATTGATAATAAATGTCTTGTCCCACACTACCATTTTTTTCTTTTTACGTCACATGGAGCCAGCTGTCTTTTTTCTGCTTTCCCAATGACCCAGCGCCAGGGATCTGGTACAGTGTCTTTTTACGTATTGCTCTATGAAGGAAGAAAAGTAATGCCTCCTGTGATGTCGCATATCCTAGAAGGCATTCGTTTCCCCCAATTATGGAACAATATCTAGAGCTGTGTCGGTTTACATATTTCTCTATGAATGGAGAATAGTAATGTCTCCTAGGATACCAATGTTGGATATTCCAGGAGACATTACTTTATAGAATGGGGATGAAAAACAAGGATGGCGCCATATCTCTCATAAGGGCAGGCAGAGATCTAGAGCTGTGTCTGTTTACATCCCTGCCAATGCTTATGAGAGATATGCCACCATCTCTGTTTACTTCCCCATTCTATAAAGTAATGTCTCCTGGGATATGTGACGTAGGTCTTTCAGGAAGCAGCGGGGGGGGTCAATAAATTGAGAAAGACAAAGGTGAGAATGAAGGCAGGTGGCAACCAAAAATATGAATTAAAAAAATTACAAAAAGGTCAGTTATTTTTGTTTTTGTAATATGGACCAAGAAAAAGAAGAGTAGAAGGATAAGGCCTCTTGCACATGATACTCCTGTTTGAGGATCTAGTTTTTTTAGACCTTTTTTTTGTATGTATTTACACGCATTTTTGCGTATATGCGTGTATCTTCTCGTTCTCTTTCTTCACAGTATGAAAATAAGCATTTGCACGCATATGGCCTCGTACACACAACCGTTTTCCTCGACAGAATCCATCAAGAAACTTGGTGGCAGAGCTTTTTGCCGAGGAAAACGGTTGTGTGTATGTTTTCATCAAGAAACTGTCGAGGAACTCGATGAGAAAAAAAGTTCTCTTTACCTCGTCGGGAGTCTCAATTTCTCGTCGTGTACCTCGTCGGGCTGGTTTTCGACGAGAAACGTGTTTGTGTAGTATGCAATAGAACCCGCACATGCTCAGAAGGGTGGCGCCAGTGGAATCAATCTTCCATTTTATAGTGTCGTCGTATGTGTTTTAAGTCACCGCGTTTGAGAACGACGAGATTTTGTCTTGATAGTGTTTACGCAAAGAAAGCTTGTCAAGTTTCTCGACAAGCCTAACAAGGAACTCGTCGAGGAAAACGATGTTTCATTTACGACGAGTTCTTCGGTCGTGTGTACGAGGCCCGAGGCGTAAATTACTGACCAAAAAAGCAGATTTTTCTATTTTTTGGGGTTTTTTTTACTGAAGAATGCACATTGCTTGTTTATGCACCTGTGTTATTAGGCACATTGCAATTAATATAAAAATGATATTTTAGCTCAGTAAAAAAAAAAAAAAACTGTGCTGAGCTTTTTCAAGCTGCAGTGTGCAAGAGGCCTAATAAAGAGTGGACCAGCATGAGCAGTTGCTTGGATAGGCAGATGCAGTACGCTTTCAGACAAATTCAGTTGGTGCTTTAGCCTTCTGAGTTCTTTTAAAGGTGCTTCTGATATGCTTGAAGCTGGTTTTGCATCGCCAATGGACCTACAGTGCTTGCAAAAGTATTCACCCCCCCCTGGCTTTTTATCTATTATATCTGAAGTGTATGTGATGGATCAGAACCAATAGTCTAAGTTGGTAAGGTAAAATTAGAAAAATATATACATAAAACGATTTTTCAGAAATAAGAAAATAATAATTGGCATGTGCGTATGTATTCACCCCCTTTGTTATGAAGCCCATAAAAGCTCTGGTGCAACCAATTACCTTCAGAAGTCATATAATTAATGAAATGATGTCACCTGTGTGCAATATAAGTGTCACATGATCTGCCATTACATATACATACCTTTTTGAAAGGCCCCAGAGGCTGTAACACCTAAGCAAGAGGCACCACTAACCAAACACCTGCCACGAAGACCAAGGAACTCTCCAAACAAGTAAGGGACAATGTTGTTGAGAAGTACAGGTCAGGGTTAGGTTATAAAAAAATATCCAAATATTTCATGATCCCTAGGAGCACCATCAAATCTATCATAACCAAATGGAAAGAACATGGCACAACAGCAAACCTGCCAAGAGATGGTTACACACCAAAACTCAGGGACCGGGCAAGGAGGGCATTAATCAGAGAGGCAGGACAGAGACCTAAGGTAATCCTGGAGGAGCTGCAGAGTTCCACAGCAGAGACTGGCATATCTGTACTAAAGCAACACTTGAGTGGTTTAAGGGGAAACATCTAAATGTGTTGGAATGGCCTAGTCAAAGCTCTGACCTCAATCCAATAGAAAATATGTGGTCAGACTTAAAGATTGCTGTTCACAAGCGCAAACCATCCAACTTGAAGGAGCTGGAGCAGTTTTGCAAGGAGGAGTGGGCAAAAATCCTAGTGGTAAGATGTGGCAAGCTCATATAGACGTATCCAAAGAGACTTGGAGCTGTGATAGCTGCAAAAGGTGGCTCTACAAAGTATTGGCTTTAGAGGGGGGGGGGGGGTGAATAGTTATGCACATTGACTTTTTCTGTTATTTTGTCCTATTTGTTGTTTGCTTCACAAATCTTCTAAGTTGTGGGCATGTTCTATAAATTAAATTAAGCAAATCTTCAAACAATCCATGTTAATTCCAGATTGTGAGGCAACAAAACATGAAAAATGCCAAAGGGGGGTGAATACTTTTGCAAGGCACTGTATATATCTTCGGCCTAACTATGGGGTACCAACTTGTATATTCGGAGGACACAAACCAACCGATTATATTTTAGGTCACTTTAGGTTTACCTTGCAGCTTCATAAAGAGGATGCCATGATGGTATAGTATGTTTTCAGTTGGTTCATTCATTTATTTGTTTTCTTTTTAGATATCCCTTTATGCTCTTAGTACAATTGGCAGGTAAATGGCTTAAATCATTGCAGTTGATGAATTACTGCAATGAGTATATTTTATCAAGTTAAAGGCACGCAAAGGACAGGGCTTAATGCACAAAATTGAGGTTATTCATATTCAATAGAGGTAGATTAATATTCTTTTTACACAATTGCTGTGCACCTGGCCCCTGAATGGAACACCCTAAACTCTTCTAGGATTACCCACAAAGAAAAAAAAAAATACTAGCCAATAAAATTCTACTTCCAAACAGGAATTCTACAAAGCAGCTTGGATAATTACATTGTATGCCTGTATGTCCTAAAATAGTCATGGCATTATGTAATTATGTGAGGACCTTTCATCTTTACTCTCTTGAGAGGAAGTCCCAACTATAAACTTGCTGCCCAAAAGAGTTAAATGTGGAAAGCGCTCAACAACAGTGGTCGTCTTTTCAATCAAACTTTGTGTATACTAATTCCCTGAAAACAAAACTGTAAATTGTAGAGTTTGCCGAGGATAATTTTAGGGCTCGTTACAAGGTTTCTGTATGTTTTGTTAAATTTACATTCAAAATGTGTTTACACTGTTCTTACATTTCTTCATTTTACACAAAGGTATGCATCTTTTGTGGTATATATCGTCTACACAATTTAAACCTATAGCTGAATTGGGGCTAGATGTTAATTGTTTCTCCAGAAATTCTCTAAAAAAATTACAATTACAATTATTGGGATCTGCAAATTGGGTTAAGAGCGGTGTAGGATCTAAAGAAGCCGTGGCTTTAACCTCCCTGGCGGTATGATTCTTTCTGGAATTACGTACCAAAAGCGGTACAATTATTTGCAAGGAAATTTGGCGTTTTATACTGTAGGCCTGTAATTCTTAGGAACAACTCATTTAAATCTGACCAAACAAGAGTCTAGTAGGCATCCCGCGTATGACATTTTTTTAAAAAACAAAATAATAAATTATAATATAATAAATAATTATAAATAATTATAACAAATAATAATATAATTATAATAAAAATTATTCAATAATGTAATCAACTCAAAATCACTGAAATTTGCTCAGTTGCAGAATTGTCGCTGTCATTACTTTTATTTTTTTATGACGAATTTCCCCACAAATCACTCTCGCACAATTCTGCAAGTGATTATAATTTATTATCGCTGTTTTCTAGCTGCTCTAAAATCATTTTTGACACAAAGGGACACTTTTGGTTGCTATGGACAATCTACAGTTTGCAGTCAGAAAGAACAGTTTTTATTTTATAAAAGTACATGCATGACACAGGACAGACCACTAGGGACAGGGGGGTGTGTATTTTTTACATACAGTACTGTAATCTATAAGATTACAATATACTGTATGTAATGTGTTTGTTTACTTTTTTGAATTTGGTGCCGTTCTCCGTCCCCGTGAGTCGTAACGTTGCAGGGAACGGAGATCGGCGGCACGTGGGGACACTGTGAATCGAGCGAGGACCCGCTCGCTCACACAGCGGGGATGCATCGCTGGATCCAAGGACAAGGTAAGTAAACCAAGCCTGTGGATTCAGCGAGCAGGTAAGCCGCGCCGCTGCACGCTCTGCACATCTACCCCGAGCGTGACTCGGGGATACCGATAATAGCATGGAAAACCACCCCGAGTCATGCTCGGGGATACCGCCAAGGAGGTTAAGCCTCATACACATGATCGGATTTTCATCCGACAAAGCGTAGGACTTTTGTCCGAAGGGCGTTGGCCGTGAACTTGAATTGCATACAAACGGCAAATAATTGTCGGCCAACAAACACAAAACAATGTGGTTTTTCAGCTCTTTAGCGCCACACTTTGGGCAACTTCTGCTAATGTTGTGTTATGGTGAGCATTGCTTCTGAGCACGCGTGTTTGTATTTTGGAGTTTTGTCCGACGGATTTGTGTACACACGATCAGATAAGTTTTGAAGCATGCAATCCAACATTTGTTGGCGGAAAAACCAACAACAATTGTCTGAGCATATAAACGGTCGGATTTTCTGACAACTGCCTGTCATCACACAATTCCCTTTGGATAATCCAATTATGTGTAAAAGGCTTTAGACATAGCTCCAGATAGAATGCCAGTCTTAAGCCTTGTACACACGGTCGGACTTCTGCTCTTTACCGCCACCCTTTGGTCATCTTCTGCTATTGTTGGTTGATTTTAACAGTCTGATGGATTGTACACATGGTTGGACTTTGCACCATCGGACTTTTGTTGCCAAAAAGTTTGTCCGCTTGCAGAGCAAACTTTTGTCCGATGAAAACCGGAAAAGTTTGTCCGATGGAGCGTACACATGGTCAAATTTTTTGGAAAACTTGCTCATTTTGAGGTTTGTTAGCAAAAAGTCAGACCGTGTGTATGGTGCTTAAAGCGGAAGTAAACCGTCACAAACATAAAAAAAAAAACCTGGAAGAGAAAGGCATAATGAGCTAGTATGCACAGCATACTAGCTCATTATGTGTTACTTAACTGAGAACAAAGCCCCCAAAGTCCTCCACGGTCCCGTCCACCGCCGCCGCCATGTCCCCTCGGAGCTTTCTTCCTGTTATCGTCGCTCCGGCGTTGTGATTGGCCGGAGCAGCAATGACGTCACTCCTGCGCATGCGTGCTGGATCAGCAGATCTCTGCGCATGTGCAGAATTCCGGCATTATTCCCAGCATCTACAGGTTACAAGCCCTGCACGGTCAGTGCGCCTGCGCCGTTGTCTACGGCGCGCATGCGCCATAGTCTGCGGCGCGCATGCGCCATAGACAACGGTGCATTCCTTTCTGCATATATCTCCTAAACCGTATAGGTTTAGGAGATATTGCCAACACCTACAGGTAAGCCTTAATCTAGGCTCACCTGTAGATGAAAGTGGCTTAGGAGGGTAAACAACCACTTTAAGTGTATCGGTGTAGTCAGTTGGCTGCTCCGTAGGCCATACACTCCTTCTAATTAATGAGAGATTTTGGGTAAACACTTGGGATATAAAACCTATTGGAGGGTCAAAGGAATGGTTCAGTTGAACAATCATGTGTGGTAAAATCGTTTTTTTATTATTCAAAGTCAATAGCCAAAAATTTCGGAGGTTACGTAAATTCACCTTCTTCAGTTTCTTTATATGATAGTCCCGAAGAAGGGGAATTTATTTAACCCTCAAAACACATTGGGGGAGATTCAGAAAGAGATACGACGGCGTATCTCCTGATACGCCGGTGTATCTCTGAGATTCGACGGTCGGATCTATGCGACTGATTCATAAGAATCAGTTACGCATAGATCTCCCTTAGATCCGACAGGTGTAAGTGACTTAGGCCTCGTACACACGGCCGAGGAACTCGACGTGCCAAACACATCGAGTTCCTCGGCGAGTTCAGCCCTGAAGCCGCCGAGGAGCTCGGCGGGCCGAGTTCTCCCATAGAACAACGAGAAAATAGAGAACATGTTCTCTATTTTCTCGACGAGTTTCCTCGGCGGCTCCATCGGGCCGAAAGTGTACAGACGACAGAGTTTCTCGGCAGAATCCGGCTCTGACCGAGTTTCTCGCTGAATTCTGCCGAGAAACTCTGTCGTGTGTACGAGGCCTTACAACCGTCGGATCTTAGGGCTGCAATCTCCCGCCGACCGCTAGGTGACGCTTCGGTTTTTTACGCAACGAATATGCAAATTCCGATTTCCGCCGATTCTGAAACGAACGCCCGCCCGTCGCTTTTTTTTTACGTCGTTTGCGTTCGGCTTTTTACGGCGTATACTTACCCCTGCTATATGCGGCGTATCCAATGTTAAGTATGGCCGTCGTTCCCGCGCCGAGTTTTGAATTTTTACGTTGTTTGCGTAAGTCGGTCGCGAATACGGATGGACGTAATTTACGTTCACACCGAAACCAATGACGTTCTAGCGACGTCATTTGGAGCATGCGCACTGGGAAAAATCGCGGCCATCGCAGGCGCAGTACGATCGGCGCGGGGACGCGCCTGATTTAAATAATACCCCCCCTAGCCGCGGAATTTGAATTCCGCCGGGGGGAGTTACGATCCGCCGGCGCAAATTTCGAGGTAAGTGCTTTCTGAATACTGCACTTGCCTCAAAAAATTGCGCTGGCGGATGGTAAATAAGATAGATTACGCGGATCTAAAGATCCGCTGATCTATCTGAATCTATCCCACTGACTTTAAATAGAAAAATATTTTACCACACCTGATCATAGTGCAAATCATTTTCTATTGTCACTATACTCCAAGTATGAACTCCAGAAGACATTAACATTGTACTAAAGCTAAGGCCTCGTACACACGACCGAGTTCCTCGGCAAAAACCAGCAAGAAACTTGCTGGGAGATATTTTTTTGCCGAGGAAACCGGTTGTGTGTACACTTTCGTCGAGGAAACTGTCGAGAAATTCGACGAGCCAAAAAGAGAGCATGTTCTCTATTTCCTTGACGGGAGTGGAGAAAATTGGCTTGTCGAGTTTCTTGACGGCTTCACAAGGAACTCGACGAACAAAACGATGTGTTTCGCCCGTCGAGTTTCTCGGTCGTGTGTACGAGGCCTCAGTCAATGCAATTTTATTATTTAGGCTTCTCACAGCTTTTTTCGGGTGGGTGTTCAGCTTCTTATCATACATTTTGACTGTGCAGCCTATTGGAAAGCACTGAGCAGGGGCGGACTGACAACTCATGGGGCCCCCGGGCAATAGAAGATTATGGGGCCCCCGGGCTTACAGATGGTCACCAAGCCAGGAAGCAGTACAGAGGCGGGGCAGCTAAAATCTTGGATATTTAACATCAAAAGCATGTCGGTTTTGGACATATCAGGGGCAGATATAAAAAAAACACAGATTTTTACAAACTGTCCCTGGTTTTACTGAGCCTGGCAACCCTGATGGGGCCCCCTAGTGGTATGGGGCCCTCGGGCAGTGCCCGAGTGCCTCAATGGTCAGTCCGCCCCTGGCACTGAGTAAATTGTTACATTTACATCCAGTATAATATTAATAAAAAAAAATACAGGCGAGTACGATGTATGTGTTAGTGTGTAGATCACACTGATTACATGGATACCTGGTAGTGAGCGGAGTTTAATAGAAGGTAGGTCTCACTAGTTGCACAGATACCGGGGAGAGAGTTGTGCATACTAGGGTGTAGGTCTCACTGGTTGCACAGAAACTAATGCCGCGTACAAACGATCGGTTAAACCGATGAGAATGGTCTGATGGACCGTTTTCATCAGTCAAAACCGATCGTGGGTGGGCCCCATCGGTTATTTATTCATAGGTTAAAAAAAAGCAATCTTGTTTTAAATTTAACCGATGGATTCCTAACCAATGGGAAAAAAACGATCGTTAGTAGGCAAAACCATCGGTTAAAAATCCACGCATGCTCAGAATCAAGTCAACGCATGCTTGGAAGCATTGAACTTAATTTTTTTCAGCACGTCGTTGTGTTTTACGTCACCGCGTTCTGACGCGGTGTAGGCGCGACGGACCATCAGTCAGCTTCATCGGTTAACCGATGAAAACGGTCCATCGGTCCGTTCTCATCGGATGGACCGATTGATGTATGTGGCATAAGAGTGACACCCAGGGCCGATCCGACACAGGGTGCACGGGGTGCTATGCACCCAGGTGCCAGAGGGGAGGGGGCGCTGTTGGTCCTGAATGTGTTACCATGAAGTGAAGTCGGCACTGTGCTGTCCCGCAGCAGCCGCTGTATCGTCCAGGCGTGACTAAACGGCAGCTCGCGGTCCGGCCCCAGTGGCCATTCTACCCGGACCGCAGCCTCGCCTGTGTGTCCTCTCTCGCCCGCCTGTCGCTGCCGGCCCGCTATATACACAGCATAGGAGGCGCCGCGCGGCAGGTGCGCGCCTTCTCTAACCTTCACCGCCCCCTCCCCACACTGCCTGTCTTCATCATACAAACATGAAGCTTCACCGCGCTGGACAATGGGCGGGACTTTTTAAGTTAAAAAAGTGGATGATTGATTGCTAGGCAGCAGGGCAGTCCCAGCAATAAATCACTCACTTTAGTTTTAATGGGAAAAGTCCCGCCCATTGTCCAGAGCGGCCACGCTTCATGTCCTGTGTGAGTAAGGTAGGTTTTCTGTGGGGAGGGGGGCTGTGCTGTGCTGTGCAGGATAAGGGTTTGATAATGAGAGAGGACTGCAATATGGGGGGAGTCAGCCTGCGATGGGGGGTTCAGTCTGCGATGGGGGGGCTCTGTGATTGGGGGGGGGGATCAGTCTGTGAATTTGGGTGGTCCATCTGTGATTGGGGGGATCAGTCTGAGATAGGGCGTCTGTGATTGGGGGGGTCAATATGTGATTGGGGAGTCCGTCTGCGATTAGGGGGGGGTCAGTCTGTGATGGATCGGGTCAGTCTGTGATGGGTCAGTCTGTGATGGATCAGGTCAGTCTGTGATGGATCAGGTCAGTCTGTGATGGATCAGGTCAGTCTGTGATGGGTCAGTCTGTGATGGGTCAGTCTGTGATGGGTCAGGTCAGTCTGTGATGGGTCAGGTCAGTCTGTGATGGGTCAGGTCAGTCTGTGATGGGTCAGGTCAGTCTGTGATGGGTCAGGTCAGTCTGTGATGGGTCAGTCTGTGATGGGTCAGGTCAGTCTGTGATGGGTCAGGTCAGTCTGTGATGGGTCAGTCTGTGATGGATCAGGTCAGTCTGTGATGGATCAGGTCAGTCTGTGATGGATCAGGTCAGTCTGTGATGGATCAGGTCAGTCTGTGATGGGTCAGTCTCTGATGGGTCAGGTCAGTCTGTGATGGGTCAGGTCAGTCTGTGATGGGTCAGTCTGTGATGGATCGGGTCAGTCTGTGATGGATCGGGTCAGTCTGTGATGGGTCGGGTCAGTCTGTGATGGATCGGGTCAGTCTGTCATGGGTCGGGTCAGTCTGTCATGGGTCGGGTCAGTCTGTGATGGGTCAGTTTATGATGGGTGGGGTCAGTCTGTGATGGATCGGGTCAGTCTGTGATGCATCGGGTCAGTCTGTGATGGGTCGGGTCAGTCTGTGATGTATCTACTACCCTGTCTCTCAGCCCAATTGGTGAGCAATGGTAGGCTGCATTTGATGGGCACTAATACGGCTGCATTTGATGGGCACTGGTGAGGCTGCATTGATCTCTTGTACCATGTCTGCAGTCTCTGTCCATGTCTGCAGTCTCTGATCGTCTCCTGTATCATGTCTGCAGTCTCTGGCCCTCTCCTGTATCATGTCTGGGAGCTCTTTCTAAACAGACTCTCTAACAGAAGCCCTCTCTGTGTCCATTAGAGAGACCCCCCTCCAGGTTCAATTAGAGTACTCTGCTTCACTTCCTGTATTTCGTTTATTGTTAAGAGGTCATGGGAGGATCCTGGGGTAACAATGACTCCTTAGGGGAGCATCTCTGTGTTTGAGTCGTTGCCATAGAAACAATTGCAGAGGGGGAGGAGTTAGTAAGGTGACCAGGCCCTTGTAGGGGCGCCAGAAATATTTCTGCACCCAGGCGCATATGACCCTAGGATCGGCCCTGGTGACACCTCTGTATTTAGTGTGGATTTCATTTATTGTGTGGATAATGGGGGTGAGCTGTGTATACTGGAGTGTAGATCCGATTGGTTGCACAGATACTAGAGAGTGACACCTTTTGTATTAGTGTGGACCTCATTGCATGCATGGATACTGGGGAGTGAGCTGTGTATACTAGAGTTTAGATCTCTTGTTCAAATATTTAAAAAATAGAGAAGGTGGTACAGTATATAAAGCCACAATGTAGCGAAAATGCACAATGTATATCAAAAAGTATTTTGAATAAGGATAAGCTATCATTTGGTCAAAAGGATGTACAAAATAGAAATGAACAGCGTAGCAATATATACAAATAAGTCACTGGTGCAAATATTACAATAGTAACAATAATCTGACCTAAAAGGGGAGTAAAAAAATGTTGAAAAAAAAAACCCTATTGGAGGGTGAAGGGAATGGAGGTAGCTACATTTATTACCAAAAGTTTTGGGACACCTGCCTTTACACACACTTTAACTTTAATGGCATCCCAGTCTTAGGCCCCGTACACACGACCAGTTTCCTCGGCAGAATTCAGCTTCCGACTGAGTTTCTGGCTGAATTCTGCCGAGAAACCCGGTCGTGTGTACAATTTCGCAGAGGAAGCCGACGAGGAGCTCGACGAGGAAATAGAGAACATGTTCTCTATTTCCTCGTTGTTCTATGGGAGCTCTCGGCCCGCCGAGCTCCTCGGCGGCTTCAGGGCTGAACTGGCCGAGGAACTCGATGTGTTTGGCACGTCGAGTTCCTCGGCCGTGTGTACGGGGCCTCAGTCTGTAGGGTTCAATATAGAGTTGGCCCACCCTTTGCAGCTTCAACTATTCTGGGAAGGCTGTCCACAAAGTTTAGGAATGTGTCATTAGGAGATGTTTGACCATTCTTCCAGAAGCGCATTTGTGAGGTCTGGCACAGATGTTGGATGACTGGATTGCAGTCTTTGATCCCAATGGTGTTCTATCAAGTTGAGGTCAGGACTCTGTGCAGGTCAATCAAGTTCCTCCACCCCAAACTCGCTCATCCATTTCTTTATGGACCTTTCTTTGTGCACTGGTGCGCAGTCATGTTGGAACAGGAAGGAGCCATCCCCAAACTTCCCACAAAGTTGGAAGAATTATATTGTTCAAAATATCTTGGTATCCTGACACCTTAAGAGTTCCCTTCACTGGAACTAAGGGGCCAAGCCCAACCCCTGAAAAACAACCCCACACCATAATCTCTCTCCACTAGGGATGCACCGATACCATTATTTTTACAATGAGTACGAGTACCGATACTTTTTTTTTTTTAGTACTCGCCGATACTGATTACCGATACCTTCCGCAACTGTTTTGTTTTCACTTCAGCTGTCAGCAATGGTACAAAGCATTGAAGAGTTATTTTACAAATTAAATAAATAGATTTTTTTTGTGCTTTTTTAATGTGAAATGTGTAAATATATGTAAATTTATATGTGTAATACTATTCACTAAGAAAAAAACAACAAAAATAAGTTTTAATTGTTTATCGTTTATAAAATAGACGTGAACAAATATAAAGCAGGAAAATAATAATTCAATGGTGGAGAATATGGAGTAAATTAAGTCTGACTAGAGTAAATTAAGGGTTAATAAGGGGTTAAACTGAGGAAGAGTTGTTTATCCCTTTGATCTGCAGATGAATAAACCAAAATATACAAAAAGAAACAATGTTTCTTTTTATTTTAGTGTTTCAGCAGCTGAGCAATGTTGTTAATAAACATTGCCGGCTGCTTTTTTTTCAACAGGGGAGGCCCACTGACAGCTCAAAGAACAGAGCCTAAAAGTATCGGTGCATTTGCACGAGTGCCGATACTTGTGCAAATACTCTGTATCGACACTGATACTGATACTAGTATCGGTGCAACCCTACTCTCCATCAAATTATTTGGACCAGTGCACAAAGCAAATTCCATAAAGACATGGATGAGTGAGTTTGGGGTCGAGGAACTTGACTGGTCTGCACAGAGTCCTGACCTTAACCCGATAGAACACCTTCGGGATGAATTAACATGGAGACTGCGAGCCAGACCTTCTTGTCCACATCAGTGCCTGACCTCACAAATGCGGTTCTCGAAGAATGGTCAAACATTCCCATAGACTCACTCGTAAACCTTGTGGACAGCCTTCCCAGAAGAGTTGAAGCTGTTATAGCTGCAAAGGGTGGGCTAACTCAATATTGAACCCTACGGACTAATGCTGGCTTACACACTATACAATTTTCTTTCGATTTTTTCCTTTAGATTTACAAAAACCATATAATATGAGGTTAAACCTAAACACTTTCAATTTGTATACAATGAGACAGGCCCTTGCACTACATAGTTGAATGCAAATCTAAAGGAAATTGAACAACAAAAGTTGTATAGTGGGTATCCAGCTTAAGACTGGGATGCCATTAAAGTTTATGTGCGTATAAAAGCATGTGTCCCAATACTTTTGGTAATATAGTGTATATTGAGTGGAGAGATTGTTGTAGATAGATTTACAGTATGGCAAAGTAGCTGGATGCAAAATATGAGATCTCAGGTAATTGGGGAGTTGGATAGGAGGAGTAGGAACATCCTCCAGAAAAACATAAAGTTAAGTATTATGGGAAGTACAGGGATCAGATTAGGTAATTAACCTCCTTGGTGGTATTCCCGAATGAGGCTCGGGGATCCTGGAAGAGGTGTCCACACAATCTCGCAATGTACTCCCGCTGTGTCTGGCAGCCGGATCTCCCGCCCGATGCTGTGTGTGTTCTGGCTTCCTTTCCCCTTGAGCGTTGCAACGCAGGGGGTCAATAAAATCAATAAAAATCAAGGGCTTTTTTTGTCCACCATAGGAGAAAGCAGTGTTGCCAACCGTCCATATTTTTAAGGACAGTTCGTAAAAACGGACACCTTTTCCCCCCGTTCGTAAATGTCCATGGTTGCGGGAATGTGCCAGTAGTAATAGCCGGGATCGGTTCGGCTTGGAACTGCGCATGGAGATTGGAGGCAGGGGGTGATAGTGGCTGCGGTGGCACTGCAGAGGGGGATGGAGGCAGGGGGAGATTGGAGGCAGATGGTGTTAGTGGCAGGGGGTGATTGGAGGCAGGGGGTGTTGGTGGCACCACAGAGGGGGATGGTGGCACCGCAGAGGGTGGGGGATGGAGACAGGGGTTGTTGGTGTCAGCGCAGAGGGGGGTGAAGGCAGGGGGTGTTGGTGGCAGAGGGGGATGGAGGCAGGGGGTGATGTGACTAATTAATTTGCCCTTATTATGTCGAAAATAACAAAAATATGTTTTTTTTACCTTAATATCTACCTTAAATCACATTGCTATTTGCCTAGCGTACTTGTTTGTAGAATAAATACTGAAATTTGCCCCTAAAAAATTTTTTATTCAGTAACTTTTGTGAAATGCCAGGAAAAACGTGGCTGCGCCAGTAAATTTCAATCTGGTAGGTTAGCAACACTGGGAGAAAGTATTATAATAGCTGCAAAAAAATAAAAAAAGTAATAAAAAATAAATAAGACATCAGTTCATGAGCTTCCTATAGTTAGCCTAGATTTAAATAATTATTGACAATTTGACAGTCAGCTGCCTACATTGTTATAATTATTAAAGAGGTAGTATAGACTGCTCTTTAAATATAGTACCATACAATAGTGTAATGTATGTCAGATTTCACAGTAACAAACACAATGAAAGGAAACTGTAATACTTCCAAACAGATCGTTATGAACTCTCCAGTGTCCCCAGGGCTTTGTTGGCTTGTCTGATACTGGCTGTGGTACAGCAATGTGTTTTTTTGTTGAGATTCTACTGCATATCCAACACAAATGATGTCCCGCTTTGAAATTATTTTGTAGATAGGGGTTCTCATATTAAACATTGTAGTGCAAGATGAAATTAATCAATGGTGAAAGGCTAAACCCAGTTACATTTTTGTCTGTAACCTCATTGGGGAGATTTATTATCACTTACTTTCCATGTGACACCTGTACAACTAATAGGTGGTTCATTCTTCACCGGGCAGGAAGGCACAGATAGCAAAAAAAACTACTTCAAATATGTTTGTGTTTAGGTCTGTGTCTGCTTGGGGAGATTTTCCATCACTTACTCTTCTGGGCCATGTGGTTTACTAACATCACGAACGCCCTGACTGGGTGTCCATGGAACGCCAGGCAATTCCATCCCACACCATTTACTTTTTACTGTGGCGCCTTCCCAGGGATAGAGCCCCTGTGTTTGCACCTACGTTATCTCTCTCTTTTGCACTTTGGGACCATCTATGTATGCTCCCTATTTTGGTATCTGATTCTAAAGCCTCGTACAAACGACCGTTTTCTTCGGCAAAAACCATCAAGAAAACTGCTGACAGAGCTTTTTTGAAGAGAAAAACGGTTGTGTATGTTTTTCGTCGAGAAAACTGTCGTGGATCTCGATGAGAAAAAAAGAGAACATGGTCAGTTTTCTCGTCGTGGTTCTCGTCAGGCTGGTTTACGACGAGAAACACGTTCGTGTGTATGCTTAAAAACCCATGCATGCTCAGAATAAAGTATGAGACAGGAGCGCACCTTCGGTAAAAGTAGCGTTCGTAATGGAGATAGCACATTCGTCACACTGTAACAGACTGAAAAGCGTGAATCGTCTCTCACCAAACTTTTGCTAACACGCGGTAACATGAGATTAGCAAAAGCAGCCCCAAGGGTGGCGCCAGTGGAATCGAACTTCCCCTTTATAGTGCCGTCGTACGTGTTGTACATCACCGCGAATGAGAACGATGAGATTTTGTCTCGACAGTGTGTATGCAAGGAAAGCTTGACAAGAATCTCATCAAGTTTGACAAGAACCTCATCGAGAAAAACAATGTTTCTTTTATGACGAGATTCTCGGTCCTGTGTATGAGGCATAACCCCTTGTATCACATTTTCCATAATCCTAAGGTCAGGATATCAAAACTTTCAAATGGTGGACTGACAAAGGCTTGTCATAGGTCACTTTTTCACTTGTTTACGCTTTCTTATTGCACTACCAATTTAGAGATGCCCTCTGTTGAGTGTTTACGCTTTACGCTTTATCATGCAAAGAAGCCATATCTGAACGTGATCCAGATAAGCCACCATTTTCTCTGGGCCAAAGTTCAATTATAACGGTCAGTTGAAAAGTGGAAAACTGTTCTGTGGTCAGAAGAATTGAAATTTGACATTCTTTTTTAGTCCTCTGGACTAAAGAGGAGAGGGAACTTCTGGCTTGTTATCAGCACTTAGTTCAAAAACCTGTATCTCTGATGGTATGGAGGTGCATTCGTGCGTATGGAATAGTCAGCTTACACATCTGGAAAAGCACCATCAATGCTGAAGATATATGTTGGTTTTAGAGCAGCATATGCTCCCATCCAGTCTTTTTAGGGAATGCCTTGTATCTTTCAATTATAGGAAGGTGCTGCAAAGGCAGTTAGCATCAGGTAGTTATCTCCTTCTTACATCAAAGATTGGGTTGCTTATATGACCTCGGGTGAAAATATCAATGCATTTGGCAACAACTTTTTTTGGTGCCTGCTTTGGAGCATATACATTAACATAAATATACATTTATATTGTGCTGCTCAGCAATAAAAACAAATGATACATAGGTATAGACAGCAACAACAAGGACACTGTATGGCTGAGTAGTGCATTGTACTTTTGTAAAACAAGTGTTAACAAATAGCAGTTAAATGGATCTTGTCTTCCACAAAAGGGTGACCGTCTGCACACAGACATTGACTCCTTGTTGCATAAATGTGAATGAGATGGACCGAAGATGGTTTCAACTTCTGTTTTCCACCTGTTCCTCCTATCTCGGTCTTTACAATTAAGCCCCAAAAATGGCAAAGGAGTTCTCTACAGGTGGAGAATAAGAAGCCATATTTTACCCATCTCATTCACATTTATGCAACAGGGAGTAATGCCGCGTACACACGACTGTTTTTTCATGACGAGAAAAATTTAATTTTTTAAGTTGGTCATTAAAAACAATTGTGTGTGGGCTCCAGAGCATTGTTCTCTAAGAGAAAAATGGCCATTAAAATTTTTAAACCTGCTCTATTTTTTCACAACGTTTTTCACGTCGTCGTTTTTCTCGTTGTGAAAAATGGTCGTATGTAGGCTTTAACGACGGGGGAAAAAATGCGCATGCTCAGAAGCAAGTTATGAGAAGGGAAATTTGCATAATCAAGCCCAAAGGGTGGTGCCATTCTCATGGAACTTCCCCTTTATAGTGCCGTTGTATGTGTTGTACATCACCGCGCTTTGCTTGAGCATTTTTTATCACAATCGTGTGTATGCAAGGCAGGCTTGAGAGGAATCACGCAGAGAAAAACTTGTGTTTCTTTCCATGACATGAAAAAACGTTTGTGTGTATGTGGCATTAGTGTCTGTGTACAGACGGTCACCATTTTGTTGAAGTATACTGGAGCACAAGCCAATCCTGTATGTCTGGCACCAGTCTATTCATAAGCAGATCCGACTAACACAGGTTTGGGGGGCATTCAAGCAGTACCACTTTCATTTCATAGACAAGTCCTGCTGTTTACTTCAGGACTGCTGAGTTGCTCCTGTGAAAATGAACATGTTGCAGTCTTTATTCATAAATCAGTGCATATGTATTATTGTAGGTATTGTTCTTTGATTTTCACAAAATGACATGCTACAGACAGCCGAGATGGGTCTAAGCATAAGGTACATTTAATGCCAACCTGTGCTGAAGAAGTACATGTAAAGGCTTCAATTGCTGACTTTGGCGTCCTAAAAGACTGGCTGGCATGGTGTTTAGAAAGCCTGGATTTACTTTGAACTTTCTGATTTGTAAGCTTGTTCAGGGCAAGTGGCTTAGAACATTTTGAAGACATTCAAAAAATATAAATTGATTCCAACATTAATAGGTAAAAACACCAGGAGTAGTTAATGCAGGGAATAATC
This sequence comes from Rana temporaria, assembly GCF_905171775.1. NCBI lineage: Eukaryota > Metazoa > Chordata > Amphibia > Anura > Ranidae > Rana > Rana temporaria. The sequence continues at coordinate 125,844,887 of NC_053495.1, read as the reverse complement.
GATCGCCTCCTGGGGGATCAGGAAGGATTTTTTTCCCGCCGCTGGAGCAAATTGGATCGTGCTTTGTTTTAGTTTTTTGTCCTACCTCTGGATCAGCTTTGGTATACCATTGTACCATTTCTGCTAATTGAACCAGATAGACTTGCGTCTTTTTTCAACCTAACTATGTAACATTGGATTGGTATGACAGCCAGGCAACTGACATTTTAAGAGGAAGGTCTGCAATGGCACTTTCTACATTTATCCCAGCAGAGGTTTATGTTTATGTAGGGGATTATAAGGAATTCCAGACATATGTTAAAGAATTTGAACACTTTATTAGTACATGTGGAAAATGAAGATGCATGATTTCATATTAATGTAATATAATGAAAGGAGCATCATTATTATCACAGCTAGTGCAAAATAGCTCCTAGGAGTTTTATCTAAAAATGTATAATACCAAATAAGTCATTACAGTAAATTCTAAGTATTCTAATTCTAAGTATAAGTAAATTCCATCACTTCTTATTTTTCAAACTGAAACAATGAATCTTAGTGAACATATGAAAAATTATTTTTTTATGGGACTTTTAAGGTGCAAGAAATACAACAATATGGAAAAGTATATAAATGTAATAGATTAAAAATTTATTGAGAATGAATACATTGAATACATTCAATAAATTGATCTTGATATACAAACAAAAAAGGTGCAAACTGATTTGGTCTCACAAAAGCTTCTTCAGTCTTCAGCTCAATTTGGAAGATTGAAATTTATTTGTATTTGTCTTACATATAATTCCTTTAATTATTTACTTTTTCTAATTTGTACTGTATGTTTTCATTTTAGTGATCTTATACATAGTGCCTGATATTAAAGTTCTCCTGAAGAAGCCTTTAAAAACGGCGAAACATATAGAGACCAAATCAGTTTTCATCTTTTTTGTTTGTATATCAAGATCAATTAATTGAATGTATTCTATGTATTCAATCTCAATGGATTTTTAATCTATTAAATGTATATATTTTTCTATATTTTTGTATTTCTTGTGCCTTAAAAGTACCACAAAAATCCTTTTTTATATGTATTTAGGGATGGGGCGCTATTTAGACTGTTAGTTGCCCAGCCCAAATCTTTTCTCCTTAATGGATCATAGTGGTTATTATGAGCAACAATGTTTCATTTCCCATTTTCTTTTCTCCATATTTTTTCAAGTTGCTCCTTATGTGTCCTCAATTATTTCCTTGCAACATGCAGTTCCCAGGCTGACTGGTACAAAAGTTGGTCAGCAGCACTGCAGGAACCTTCTGGAATTCCAGTCTTGGGGAATCCATGCCTACCCAGTTTCTCATGAAATATTTTAATATGATGTTTTCCAGCTTAGCCGCCAGTTACAACACTGTGTAAGGTTAAAGGGTATTTTCAACATCAGCAGACATTCTTAGGCTCTCTTGCTTCATAAATCTTAGTTTGGTTCTTAAATTACAACACATAGATCTATAGTTCATAACATAATTTTGGCTGACAAGTTCAGTAATTAAAGGTCTAACCTATTTTCCATACATGGGCAATCAGACAGAATTAATTGTGACAGAATCGGGAGGCTTTTCCAGATTTTGGCAGAACTTACAAATAACTTTGATTATATGAGTTTGTTATTAAAGCTGAACTCCAAGCAGATATAAAAAGTCACATCAATGCAGCACTGTGTTTTTTACGTATACATCACTGAATGTATTTTTAATACAAGTATTGGAAGTACATTAATTTGACCTGGTATGTTCCTCTGTATCTGTACAGCAGAGCTTAGACAGGGGTAGAGAGAAACAGCAGAAAGAGTCAATCTGCTGTGCTACAGTTTTTATGTGCTAACAAAGAAAATGCTGATAGGAGGAGAGAGCAGGAGAGAGATGATCTCATCAGTATGTTGCTTCTGCTTTCATTGCTTGATCACAGGCTGCAGGATGGACTAGACCAGCCCTCAAAATTTCCACTCGCCTACTAGCATTTGGCGAGTGGATTTAAGCTGGGGGCGAGTGATGACAGGGCTGCATGACCAATCTCCCTCCAATCTGTGCCTACACTTAGAGTCCCGATGAGATTGGCGGCCGAAGAAGAAAGGTGCATGCTCGGGAAAAGTAGTCTGGTGAGCCGCGCACAGGCAGAGCAGTACACAGGTGCTCTCCTTACAATTCTCATTAAGCCATGGGACCTAACAGTATGACCTCTCTGAGCCTGCCCCCCTCCCCCGGGCCCCGACCAATGTAGCTGGAGAGCAGAAAGTAATGAGTGAGGTGGAGGATTGCAAAAATTACCACTCCGGTGCATCGCTCACTGAAAGTTGCCCTGACATGAGAGCGGCAGCCTTCTAGTTTGTGCAGTTTCTTCTCCTTGTGCTCTATGTAAGTGTCCAACAGTTTAGCCTGAGCACTGTGAACAGACTGGTCTCAATGTGTGCTGTGCGCTGTGCTATGGTGTCAATGGCTGTGCAGTTGTGTGGATCTCAGTGCTGGATTGTACTCCCTCCTGCTGTGCTGCAGCTCCTCTCCTCTCTGCCAGTCTGAATAAAAGGGGGAAGTGGGGACATGCAAGCGTGGAGCCGCACACAGAGGCTCCTGATGATGAGATGAATGGGAGAGAGAGAGAGGATGGATGGGAGTTGCAGAGGAGACAGCAAGAGAATGGGGAAGAGATCCAGTTCTAGTGCCCTGTCCCTCTGGTCTGCCCCCAGTGCCCTGTCCCTCTGGTCTGCCCCCAGTGCCCTGTCCCATTTTGTTAAAGTTGTTGTTGGTAATATTTAATTTTGTAACTTGATTCTGCATAAAACATTGTCATTCCATGAGATAATCTACGAGGGCGTGTTTACGGGTGCAATTAGGCGCAGGGCAGTGTATGAATTAGGTGGTGCAACTGGTGGCGAGTAACTCTTGAGGCCTGGCTAGTAGCTCAGGACTTGAAATTTTGAGCCCTGGACTAGACCTATTAAGCCTCGTACACATGACTGAGTTTCTTGGCAAAAAACAGCAAGAAACTGGGAGATATTTTTTTGCCGAGGAAACCGGTCGTGTGTACATTTTCATCGAGGAAACTGTCAAGAAACTCGACGAGCCAAAAAGAGAGCATGTTCTCTATTTCCTTGACGGGAATGAAGAAAATTGGCTTGTCGAGTTTCTCGACGGCTTCACAAGGAAATCGACGAGCAAAACGATGTGTTTCGCCCGTCGAGTTCCTCGGTCGTGTGTACGAGGCCTAAGTGTTACTAAAATGAAGCAGAAAAAAAATTGAAAACCCTTCCAATGGGCACACATGTCCTGGAAACAACTGTCTGACAGAAGCTTTCCCTTTCCTTGGAAAGATTTCTTCTCGCTTCCTGTTGAGTCTAAAGACAAAAAGTAAAGGGAAATCTAGCAAAAGTGATTGAAAAGTCTATTTCTATTCCTATAAAAATAACAAACATGATATACTTACCTCCTCTGCGGAGTGGATTTGCACAGGACATCCCAGATCCTCCACTTCTTTGGTCCCTCTTCGCTACTCCTGGCCCCTCCCTCCTGTTCAGTGCCACCACAGCAAGCATCTTGCTATGGGGGCAGCTGAGCTGAGTCACAGCTCTGTGTGTCCATTCAGACACGGAGCCTGACCCCCAACCACTCTCTCCCCTGATTGACTAGCTGACTTTTATTGACAGCAGCGGGAGCCAATGGCGCTGCTGCTGTGTCTCAGCCAATCAGCAAGGAGAATCTCGGATGGCTGAGACATTCGTGGACAGAGTGGGACCTCAGGCAAGTATTGGGTGTGCTGGGGACACAGAAGGCTTTTTATCTTAATGCATAATTAGGATAAAAAAACTGCCTATACAACCCCTTTAACTTTTGCTCCTAGACTCCTAGATTGTTTTTCTGAATCAGGTGAACTTATAGAGAGATGGTAAATAATTGGCTGACCTGCACTGATTTTTGGGACCCTAAGCAGAGTAGAAGATCCTTTTTTTATATTGTAATTGTCTGGGAACCAAGCTGAAAAACTACAAGTAACATCCTTGCTCATACCAAAAATGTTAGCACACATCTAAGCAACTCTCAGACTCCAAGTTCTCCTAGCCCCAAAGAAGAGGCACGGTGTATACAATCTCCATAAACAGTACAGTGAGGTCAGTCATGCTAAAATATATACAGTATACCCCTTCAAGACTGTTCAGCATTGTGCTGCTTTAACTGGCAACTGCGCAGCCATGCAACACTGTATACAAATGAAATAGAGCTTTCTTTTGTTTGTATATGACCACCACTGATTTTTTTTTTTTTTTTATATAAAAAAAAAATGAAAAAAGACCAACAATTTTGCATAAAAAAACAAAAAAACATATTTTCTACTTACTGTTATAAAACATATGCAATAAAAAAATCGAATTTCTTCATAAATTTAGGCCAGCATGGATTCTACATCTTTGGTTAAAAAAATCCTAAGGGGCAGATCCACAAAGAGAGTACGCCGGCGTATCTAGTGATACGCCGGCGTACTTTCACATTTCCCGCGTCGTATCTTTGTTTTGAATCCTTAAAACAAGATAAGACGGCATCTGGGTTAGATCCAACAGGCGTACGTCTTCGTACGCCTTCGGATCTTAGATGCAATTCTTCGGCGTCCGCTGGGTGGCGTTCCCGTCGTATTCCGCGTCGAGTATACAAATTAGCTATTTCCGACGATCCACGAACGTACGAGCGGCCATCGCATTCTTTTACGTCGTTTCCGTTCGGCTTTTTTCGGCGTATAGTTAAAGCTGCTATTTGGTGGCGTACGCAATGTTAAGTATGGCCGTCGTTCCCGCGTCGAATTTGAAAATATTTTATTTTGTTTGCGTAAGTCGTCCGTGAATAGGGCTGGACGTAATTTACGTCCACGTCAAAACAATGACGTCCTTGCGACGTCATTTAGCGCAATGCACGGCAGGAAATTTAGGGACGGCGCATGCACAGTTCGTTCGGCTTGGGGACGCGCTTCATTTAAATGAAACACGCCCCCTACTCGCCGATTTGAATTACGCGCCGTTACGCCACGAGAGATACACTACGCCGCCGTAACTTACGGCGCAAATTCTTTGTGGATTCAAAGATTTAAAAAGTAAGTTACAGTGGCGTAGCGTATCTCACATACGCTGCGCCCATGCAATTGTACGAGGATCTGCCCCTAAGTGTATAATGATTGTTTTTTGCGAAAGTTTAGGGTCTACAAAGTATAGTGTATATACACTGGAATTTACGCAGCTGTTGATGCTATACTGTAATGGCGGCGATCAGCGACTTATAGTGTGACTGTGATAGAATGGCGGGCAATCTGGCACTATCAGACAATATCTGGAATGGTCACTAACTGACACTGACATCACTAGTGATACTAATACAGTGATCAGTGATAATAATGTACAGGGAGTGCAGAATTATTAGGCAAATTAGTATTTTTACCACATCATCCTCTTTATGCATGTTGTCTTACTCCAAGCTGTATAGGCTCGAAAGCCTACTACCAATTAAGCATATTAGGTAATGTACATCTCTGTAATGAGAAGGTGTGTGGTCTAATGACATCAACACCCTATATCAGGTGTGCATAATTATTAGTCAACTTCCTTTCCTTTGGCAAAATGGGTCAAAAGAAGGACTTGACAGGCTCAGAAAAGTCAAAAATAGTGAGATATCTTGCAGAGGGGTGCAGCACTCTTAAAATTGCAAAGCTTCTGAAGCGTGATCATCGAACAATCAAGCGTTTCATTCAAAATAGTCAACAGGGTCGCAAGAAGCGTGTGGAAAAACCAAGGCGCAAAATAACTGCCCATGAACTGAGAAAAGTCAAGCGTGCAGCTGCCAAGATGCCACTTGCCACCAGTTTGGCCATATTTCAGAGCTGCAACATCACTGGGGTGCCCAAAAGCACAAGGTGTGCAATACTCAGAGACATGGTCAAGGTAAGAAAGGCTGAAAGACGACGACCACTGAACAAGACACACAAGCTGAAACGTCAAGACTGGGCCAAGAAATATCTCAAGACTGATTTTTCTAAGGTTTTATGGACTGATGAAATGAGAGTGAGTCTTGATGGGCCAGATGGATGGGCCCGTGGCTGGATTGGTAAAGGGCAGAGAGCTCCAGTCCGACTCAGACGCCAGCAAGGTGGTGGCGGAGTACTGGTTTGGGCTGGTATCATCAAAGATGAGCTTGTGGGGCCTTTTCGGGTTGAGGATGGAGTCAAGCTCAACTCCCAGTCCTACTGCCAGTTTCTGGAAGACACCTTCTTCAAGCAGTGGTACAGGAAGAAGTCTGCATCCTTCAAGAAAAACATGATTTTCATGCAGGACAATGCTCCATCACACGCGTCCAAGTACTCCACAGCGTGGCTGGCAAGAAAGGGTAGAAAGAAAAACTAATGACATGGCCTCCTTGTTCACCTGATCTGAACCCCATTGAGAACCTGTGGTCCATCATCAAATGTGAGATTTACAAGGAGGGAAAACAGTACACCTCTCTGAACAGTGTCTGTGAGGCTGTGGTTGCTGCTGCACGCAATGTTGATGGTGAACAGATCAAAACACTGACAGAATCCATGGATGGCAGGCTTTTGAGTGTCCTTGCAAATAAAGGTGGCTATATTGGTCACTGATTTGTTTTTGTTTTGTTTTTGAATGTCAGAAATGTATATTTGTGAATGTTATATTGGTTTCACTGGTAAAAATAAATAATTGAAATGGGTATATATTTATTTTTTGTTAAGTTGCCTAATAATTATGCACAGTAATAGTCACCTGCACACACAGATATCCCCCTAAAATAGCTAAAACTAAAAACAAACTAAAAACTACTTCCAAAAATATTCAGCTTTGATATTAATGAGTTTTTTGGGTTCATTGAGAACATGGTTGTTGTTCAATAATAAAATTAATCCTCAAAAATACAACTTGCCTAATAATTCTGCACTCCCTGTATGCTGATACTGTACTAATGACACTGGCTGGGAAGGGGTTAACATCTAGGGACAGTCAAGGGGTTAACTGTGTGCCTAACAATGTGTAATGTGTGAAATGTTTACTGCTTTTACTTTACTATCTGGATGTTTTTTCTTCCCCTCTGTTCAAAGTACACAAAGGGGGTTATTTACGAAAGGCAAATCCACTTTGCACTACAAGTTTTTTTTTCTTTGGGGTAGAACTTAGATTTGCGGGGGGTTCACCCCAATTTTTTTTTTAACATTACAATTAGCCGAGTTGTGAGAATGACATTAGGCTGTTTTTTTTTTTGCTGTTTTTTTTTATTTCCTTGCCGTACATACCGTTTTATCTATATCTTCACCGCGGCTTCCGGGTATGTAATCTGCGGGACTGGGCGTTCCTAATTGATTGACATGCTTCCGACCGGCGCATACAGAGCGTCACGAGTTGCTGAAAGAACCCGGACTGCGAGTCGGCTCTATACGGCGCCTGCGCACCGACGTTCGGCTTCTTTCGGCAACTCATGACGCGCTGTATGTAACAAGTGTTACAATGCAATGTTAAAAGCTTATAATAGGTTTAAAAAATAAAAATAAAAGATTGTCGTTGGAACTCCGCTTTAACCCCCATGGCGGTATTCCCGAGTCTGGCTCGGGGTAAGATTTTTATACCAAAAGCGGTATCCCCGAGCCAGACTCGGGCTCGCCTCGCTGCAGCCACAGACAAAGTTACTTACCTTGTCCCTGGATCCAGCGATGCCACCGCGCTGTGTGAGCGAGTGGGTGCTCGCTCGATTCACACAGTGTCCTCCTGTGCCGCCGATCTCCGTTCCCTGCAACGTTACGACGCACGGGGGCGGAGAACGGCGCCAAATTCAAAAAGGTAAACAAAAGCCTTACATACAGTATACTGTAATCTTATAGATTACAGTACTGTATGTAAAAAATACACACACCCCTTGTCCCTAGTGGTCTGCCCAGTGTCCTACATGCACTTTTATATAATAAAAACGTTTCTTTCTCCCTGCAAACTGTAGATTGTCCATAGCAACCAAAAGTGTCCCTTTATGTCAAAAATGGTTTTAGAGCAGCTAGAAAACAGCGATAATAAATTATAATCACTTGCAGAATTGTGCGATAGCGATTTGTGGGGAAATTCGTCATAAAAAAAATAAAAGTAATGACAGCGACAATTCTGCAACTGAGCAAATTTCAGTGATTTTGAGTTGATTACATTATTGAATAATTTTTATTAGAATTATATTATTATTTGTTATAATTATTTATAATTATTTATTATATTATAATTTATCATTTTGTTTTTAAAAAAATTTCATACCCGGGATGCCTACAAGACTCTGGTTTGGTCAGATTTAAGTGAGTTATTCCTAAGAATTACAGGCCTACAATATAAAACGCCAAATTTCCTTGCAAAAAAATGGTACCGCTTTTAGCAGCTTTTTTCTGAAATAATCATACCGCCAGGGAGGTTAATGAAAACCATTATAATTGCTCTTGAACGGATTATCATATAATCACCTCTTCAAATGTTATATATGATGATAATGGAGTATAACACATACCTAATTTCTTATCAAAATCTTTTTCTCAAAACTTGTAGATCCGATTAATCCTAAGGCTAGGTTTGCACTATTGCGGGTTTGCAGGCTGTGTTTGCACGGCAGCCCATTCATTTGAATGGTCTGCTGTGCCTGCGCTTCACGCAGCAAAAAGGTTTCTGCAGCATTTTAAAAATCCAGCAGCCGGGTTCCAGCAACTACGAGCGCGCTGCATTTTTAGATGCGTAGGGGTGCTATTAAAAGTGAATAGCAGCCCAGCCCCATGCATTTTTAAAGAGTAGTGCGTTTTGCATGCAAGTGGTTGTGGATGCGGAAATCAATGTGATTTCCACAACCACCCGCAATAGTGTGAACCTAGCTTGAGTGCCAGGTTAGTTCCAGGAATGTGGTTTGGGAAAGGCGCGTTCCGTGCATGTTTTTTGCACCGCTATTCAAAACACACAGGTTGTGTGATCTGCTGCGGGTGTCAATATATTCTTAACAACATTCAAATGCAGATTGCAAACACATTTTTGAAAAGCAATGCATACACTTTTTATGCGATTTTAGCCCATTCAGGGCCGGTTCACACCAGAACGCGTGAGGGTAAGACATGTTCCCTGTGTATTTCCCACACCGTGTTTAAAATGCATTATGTGTGCGATCTGCTGCAGGTGTCAGTATAGTCTTAACCACACCCCAAATGCAGGTCGCATATGCAGTGCATTTGCCTGCAGCGGATTGCATGGTACTGGATTGCATAGGTTATTTTTGAACAGTAGTGCATACGCAAGGGCTCAAATGTCCTGAGCTACTAGCCAAGCCTTAAGAGTTACTCGCTACCAGTTTCTCCACCCAACCCCTACCTTGTCGCCCTCGTAAATTATCATATTATATCCTTTTTTTATTTATCACAATCAGATGAATGAAGTATGATTGGAGATTATTGGTATTTTTTACTTTTCATTTTTTTCCTTATTCAGTGAAATTATACTGAGAGCAGCGTGGACAGGGCAGCCATCAGAAATGTTGGCGCTCCTTACACAGCTTTAGGCCTGGATCCCCAACAGCCACCCCCCCACCAAATCCACCCACTGCAACCCACAGTCCTGCAGGCAGCCCCCTCACATCTGTACACACTTAGTCCTCTCTGGCACATATAACACACACACATAATACAACACATACATAACACACACGCATGACATAACACACACGCATAACACAACACACACATACATAACACCTAACACAACACACATAACACACATACACCACACATAACACACAACACACATACACACACTGCTTGTTTGAGGGAGCAGCAAACAACCCCCACCCGCAGCACCTCACACCGCCCCGGCACCTCACCCCCGCTGTTTGCCGGTCCATCTGCATTTACCCGATCGGTGGGGATCTTTGGGCAGAGGGAGACAGGCTGCAGCAGGATGGCGTCCTCCTCTGAGGTCATGGCGGCTTCCGCTGTGCCTCTCCTACCCTTCTTCTAGGCATACAATAGGATCGCCTAAGCTTTCAGAGAATCGGGAACCACGTAACATACCCGTGATTGGCGAAGAGGCGATTCAGTGTTAGAAAAGCAAATATCAATTTGCTTTATAAACTGGGTGGACTCCAAGCGAAATGCTCTGCGCTCCAAGTAGATCTTTTTTGAAGCCTATAGCTCTAATCGGTGCTTCAAAAAAAACACCCCCGCCACTGTAATTCAGGCACCCAGCATCCGAAAAGAGTCCGGTCGCCTGAATAGGGGGTGGCAGTGGTGGCCATGGATAGCTTCATGCTATGCATGAATCTATCCATTATACATAGAGGGGGGTGGCTGGAGAGAGGGGGCAGCACCTGTGTGCCCTTAATGCATGGGCCGCCACTGTCCCTGAGACTCATAGAGGAGCTGCAGCCATTACGATCCACATGCACATGCAGGAAGCAGCCACGGGTGGCAGTAAAGAGCCCAATGTGAGCAAAATAATAGAGAGCAGGAGCTGCCGACTTTTCTATTGTGAATGACCTGGCCCCCAGTTTATTTCCACTCGCCAAATGCGTGCAGACGAATGGAAATTTTGAGGGCTGGCAAATACTATGTTTTGTGCTATCCAGTGCAAATGGGCTAAAAATCGCACAGGAACGCAGCCTGAAATACAGGTGTGGACCTGCTTTCAATTGAATGGGCTGAAAAGCACGCCGCGCTGAAACCAACAGGAATGCAGACCACGTTCCTGTGCAATTCAGGTATAAACCAGCCCTAAAGCTGCTGTTCTGCCTGGACTCTGCATAGATGAATAATTCAACACAACATATTAAACTGATGTGCCTGAAGCTCCTACAAACTTTGTTGTGTTACTTTGTGTTTTGTGATTGCTGTTCAAAAGAAAAAAAAAAGAGTATTTGAAGACTTACCAGAGTTAAGCTCCTTCTACAAAGTGCAGTTTAATTATCTTTCAGCCCTTATCATCCCAGAGCAATGTGTAGGTTATACAACATGTAATTAGCATTTTGTTGTTGATTATTACCTTATGAACTCCGTTCACAAAATCCCCTGCCAGGCACATGTGATACTTTGAAGTGTCACGCTTTAAGAAGATTAGAAAATACTGCAGGGCGGGAGTTTATAGGATAGTCGCACCTAAATCTGGGTTATTTTGTGGAATGCAGCACATTCAATATATGGATTATATATATAATATAAAATGGGATGTGTGGGATTAATGATTTTTCAGTAAGTGGATTTTGAGAAAAACATTTTTTTTTAGTTGAATAAAAAAGCACAATCACGCAGAATGGTGAAAGGGCTTATTGTATGTTTTTAATAGGTCTTTATGTGTATTCTATTATGAAAATATTATTAAAATTTAGATTGCATGTATTTATTTGCCAACAGAGCAATATAATAGGTCAGCCCCTGTGTTTGAAGTTGTTCTCCCTGGTAATATTTGTTCCTATAAATGTTTCCAGTTTTTAGTATGTACAGTTCACATCATTAATCTCCCTGGCAGTATGATTATGTCAGATTTTTGATGCTGAAAGCTGTACAATTTTTTGCATTGAAATTTGGCGTTTTATATTGTAGACCTGTTAAGCCCTGTACACACGATTGGTTTGTCTGATGAAAACGGACCGATGGACCGTTTTCATCGGACGAACCGATCGTGTGTGGGCTCCATCGTTTTTTTTTTCCATCTGTGAAAAAAAATAGAACCTGTTTTACATCTTTCCTATGGATACAAAACCGATAGAAAAAAACGATCGTCTGTGGGGAAGTCCATCGATCAAAAATCCACGCATGCTCAGAATCAAGTCGACGCATGCTCGGAAGCATTGAACTTCATTTTTCTCAGCACGTCGTAGTGTTTTACGTCACCGCGTTGGACACAATCGCATTTTTAACTGATGGTGTGTAGGCAAGACTGATGAAAGTCAGCTTCATCGGATATCCGATGAAAAAATCCATCGGATTAGATTCCATCAAATATCCGATCATGTGTACAGGGCTTAATTCTTGAGAATAGCTCACTTAAATCTGTCCAAACAAGAGTCTAGTAGACATCCCGGGTATGATAAAGTTTAAACACAAAATCATAAATTATAATATAAATAATTATCAAAATAATAACATAATAACAATAAAATGTATTCAGTAATGTAATCAACTCAAAAACACCGAAATTTGCTCAGTTGCAGAATTGTCGCTGTCATTACTTTCAGTGTTTGATGACGAATTTCCCCACAAATCACTATCACTTAATTCTGCAAGAGTTCTAATTTATTATCGCTGTTTTCTAGCTGGTCTAAAACCGCTTTTGACATAAAGGGACATTTTTTGGTTGCTATGGACATTCTCCAGTTTCCAGGCAGAAAAAAATGTATTTATAATATAAAACTACATGCAGGGCACTGGACAAACCACTAGGGACAAAGGGAATGTGAAATGATTTGATACAGTAATGTAATCTGTAAGATTTCAGTGTACTGTATGTGTTCTGTGTTTTGCACTTTTTGAATTTGCCACCTGGCTTCGTCCCTGTGTGTCTCGCCGCTCGCAGGGAACGGAGCCTGGCATACAGTACATCAGGTGAAGGACACAGCTTCTGCACACAATTTATATTGTTCTTTGAGAATGTTTTGTAGAAATGAATTTACACTTCGGAAGAAAAATTTATATGTTTTTTCTTCCCAAAGAAAAAGATCCCACTCTTCACAATCACTCCTCATTCATGTCATCAGTTTTCAGCAGCACCTGTATTTGCGAGCAACTAATTTCAAGAATGATGCCCACGAAGGGCAAAATTAGAACCAGAATATCTGAGGACCACCTTGGGAATTCATTGAGAATTGCTACTACATCCATTGAAACAGATATTGATGGGTTAGTTCACAGGTGTCAAACACCCGGCCCTCCAGACCATTTCATGTGTCCCTCGCAACTCTCCTGCAGCTGCAGGAGAGCTTCAGCCCTCCTCTGGTCCTCCTCCAGACCCTTACTTTCTGCTTTCAAGGAATGCATCCAGCTTCTTCCAGCAGCAGCATAAGGAAAGGGGGTACACTATGATGTAAGGGAGAGTAGGGGACTCAACTTCTGATGGTGGGGTGGCTCTTGACATCTAATGTAAGTAGAGGGGGAATGCGCTGGACATCTAATCTTACAGGTAAAACCGGCCCTTTTAAAGGGGAAATCATAATGCTGATGCGGTCCACGATGAAATTGAGTTTGACACCCCTGGGTTAGTTTATCAAATACATTGTCAAATGGGTGGCACAGTGGTGAAGTAGTTAGCACTCTCTCCTAGCTGTAAAAAGGGTCGCTGGTTCAAATCCCCACCACGACACTACCTGCCTGAAGTTTGTATGTTCTCCCTGTGCCTGTATGCGTTTTCTCTGGGTACTCCAGTTTCCTCCCACACTCCAAAGACATGCTGGTAGGTTAATTGGCTTCTAAATTTGCCCCAGTGTTTGAATGTAAGTTAGACCTTAGATTGTAAGCTCCTTGAGGGTAGGGACTGATGTGAATGTACAATGTATATACAAGGCAAATTTAGACAGAAGCCAAATAAAGCGCTACGTAAATTGACAGCGCTATATAAGCACCATAAACAATAAAAAGTATTGCCCTTTTATAATAAAAAAATTAAAGGGGTTGTAAAGGATTTTTTCCCCCCCCTAAATAGCTCCCTTTACCTTAGTGCAGTCCTCCTTCACTTATCTCATCCTTCCATTTTGCTTTTAAATGTCCTTATTTCTTCTGAGAAATCCTCACTTCCTGTTCTTCTGTCTGTAACTACATGCAGTCGTGCAAGGCTTTCTCCCTGGTGTAGAGAAAGCCTCTTGAGGGGGGAGGGGGCGAGCAGGAGTGTCGGGACGCCCACTAAAACACACCTCTTTTCTCTATCTGCAAAGTAGAGAGCGTCCTGACCCTCCTGCTCGCCCCCTCCCTCCTCAAGAGGCTTTCTCCACACCAGGGAGAAAGCCTCACATGACTGCGTGTAGTTACAGACAGAAGAACAGGAAGTGAAGATTTCTCAGAAGAAATAAGGACATTTAAAAGCAAAATCGAAGGACGAGGTAAGTGAAGGAGGACTGCACTAAGGTAAAGGAAGCTATTTAGGGATTTTTTTTTTACCTTTACAACCCCTTTAAGTTTTATTACTCAGACAGGTGCATTATCTATATCAGTGATCATTACCTTGTGATCTGCCTGACTTTTTCTGCTCATCAACTATCCTTATTGTTAGTGTATTTTACGTGTGGCCCAAGACAATTCCTCTTTTTCCAAAGTAGCGCAGTAAGGTCAAAAGGTTGGACACCCCTGCAATACAGCTTAGTCACTTTCCTGTCCTCAGCTTGTGATTGGACGATGAGGAAGCAGCAGCACACTGATTACCTGTTTATGCTGCTCACTGTGCTCACTCCTTCTAGTTAGCACAAGTGCATGCAGCACACCGGATCCCCCTTCCTCTCCCAGTGTGCTCAGCTGTACAAGAGATTACAGGGGGCAATGCCAAGTAAACGTCTGGTACTTACATTACTTGCATTTAACAATGTACTTGTTGATTCATAATGAATACATAACTGCATTAATTGTTTCCAGGATATCCAAGTAACACAGCCCAAGCTATCATTTTGAAAAAGCATTAGCCAACATACCGCCATTTAAAAAATGTCTTTGAGTACCTAGTAAATTCTCAGAAATTTGTATTTGTCTCCATGCAACCATTTCTCCCTTCAAAGTAGTTGTAAACTTCAGAAATGAAATATGAATGAAGCATATCCCTCTATAGTGTGTACTTCTCAATCTAGAGCACTAATGCCACGTACACACGATCCGTTCGTGGACCGTTTTCATCGGACGAACCGATCGTGTGTGGGCCCCATCGTTTTTTTCTCATCGGTGAAAAAACTTATAGCCAGATTCACAAAGAGTTACGCCGGCGTATCAGTAGATACGCTGTCGTAACTCGGAATCTGCGCCGTCGTAAGTTTAAGTGTATGCTCAAACTGAGATACACTTAAACCTAGCTAAGATACGACGGCCTGCGCCGTCGTATCTTAGGGTGCAGTATTTCCGCTGGAAGGTGGCGCTTCCGTTGAGTTTGGCGTACAATATGCAAATGACTAGATACGCCGATTCACGAACGTACGCTTGCCCCGTCGCAGTAAAGATACGCAGTTTACGTAAGGCGATTCCCGGAGTAAAGTTAGTAGAAAAAATAGTTGGCCTAGTCAATGTTAAGTATGGCCGTCGTTCCCGCGTGGAAATTTGAAAAATTTACGTCGTTTGCATAAGTCGTTGAATGGGGCTGGACGTCATTTACGTTCACGTCAAAACCAAAACCAACTTTTTAGCAATGCACACTGGGAAATGTCCACGTCCGGTCACGAGTCATTTACATAAAACACGCCCCCCTCATCCTCATTTGAATTAGGCGCGCTTACGCCGGCCCATTCACGCTACGCCGCCGTAACTTAGGAGGCAAGTGCTTTGTGAATACAGCACTTGCCTCTCTCACTTACGGCGTAGCGTAAATACGATACGCTACGCCGCCGGAAAGATGCGCCGCCGTACCTGAATCTGGCTAATAGAACCTGTTTTAAAATTATCTGATGGTTAAAAAACCGATAGAAAAAAACGATCGTCTGTGGGCAAGTCCATCGGTTAAAAATCCACGCATGCTCAGAATCAAGTCGACGCATGCTCGGAAGCATTGAACTTCATTTTTCTCAGCACGTCGTAGTGTTTTACGTCATCGCGTTCTGACACAAACTGATTTTTAACCGATGGTGTGTAGGCAGGACTGATGAAAGTCAGCTTCATCGGATATCTGATGAAAAAATCCATCGGTCCGTTTTCATCGGATGAACCGATCGTGTGTACGTGGCATTAGTGTCATTTCTGTCCGCTGCCTTGTTTCTCTGCTATAAGCATGAATCACTTGTGACAAGTTTTTCTTGACACCAAGAGAAAAATGGTGGCGGGGAGGGAGCTCCAGCAGATTGACAGCCTCAGCTGTTCCTGTGTGCTGTGTGAAGGAGGTGGGTCTCTTCTCTCCAATCAGATCTCAGAGCTCTCCTTACTGATATTACTTCAGCTCTCCGCCCCCTGCTTTTCAGAGCTGAGAGATCCTTTGTAAATTCTTGAATGGATGTAGGAGAAAGACGGCTCTAGATAAACAGGTACAAGTGATGTACTACGATTAATTTCATCTCTGTATATCACCTGAGGTTACTCAATTCACTGAATATATGTGAGGGTTTACAACCAACCAAGAATCTCATACCAGAGTGTGTTTTACATAAAAAAATACCAGTAGGAGCTTTAGCTTAAAGCGGAGGTTCACCCGCACATGACACTATTTCCCCCTAGATGGATGCTCGTTTTGTCTAGGGGAATCGGCTAGTTGTTTTAAAATATGATCCGTACTTACCGTTTACGAGATGCATCTTCTCCGCCGCTTCCGGGTATGGGGTGCGGGACTGGGCGTTCCTATTTTGATTGACAGTCTTCCGAGAGGCTTCCGACGGTCGCATCCATCGCGTCACGATTTTCCGAAAGAAGCCGAACGTCGGTGCGCAGGCGCAGTATAGAGCCGCACCGACGTTCGGCTTCTTTCGGCTACTAGTGACGCGATGGATGCGACTGTCGGAAGCCTCTCGGAAGACTGTCAATCAAGAAGAAACGCCCGCTCCCGAAGACCCATACCCGGAAGCGACGGAGAAGATGCATCTCGAAAACGGTAAGTACGGATGATATTTTAAAACAACTAGCCGATTCCCCTAGACAAAACGAGCATCCATCTAAGGGGAAAAGATAAAAAAATATATAATTGGGTGAACTCCCGCTTTAACTACTTTGCATTGACTGTCCTATCAGTCTGCATAATTAAGTATAGGACAGTTTTATTATAGCCTGAACCTATTTATATTATTAGATGTTTGCTTAGTACATCTAATGCCTCGTACACATGACCGTTTTTTCAGATGGGAAAACTGCTATGAGAGCTTTTCGTTGGGTATCCCGGCCGTGTGTATGCTCCATTGCAGTTTTTCCGACGGGAAAACTGCCAGACAGGATCTTTTTTTTCCGTCAGAAAAAAATCCTGGTGGGAAAACCGTTCGTCTGTATGCTTTTCCGACAGGCAAAAAAAACACGCATGCTCAGAATCAGGGAGCGCTCTTTCTGGTAAAACTAGCGTTCGTAATGGAGATATCACATTCGTCACGCTGCAAATTATTGCATCGTTTAATGCAGCGCATTAAAAGCGCGAATCGTCTCCCACCAAACTTTTACTAACACAAGGATCAGCAAAAGCAGCCCAAAGGGTGGCGCCGTTGGAATGGAGCTTCCCCTTGATAGTGCCGTCGTACGTGTTGTAAGTCACTGCGCTTTGGAAGGGCGGACTTTTGTCTGAGCGTGTGTATGCAAGGCAGGCTGAGAGGAATTGTTATCGGAAAAAACGTTGGTTTTTTATCCGATGGAAAAAACGGTTGTGTGTACTAGGCAGCATACATGCCAGTATAAATAAGCTACCCACAAAATTCCCTATATTGCCAGTACCCTTTAAATAATAATACCTCAGACCTCTCACTAGCTTTGAGAAGCTCTGTAATGGAAAGGGAATAATAGCCCACACACTTTCAACATGTTACGGACTATTAATAATACAATCAGAGGGATCCACACTGAGATGTATACGGGAATGGGAAAGAGAAATGGGGAGGACCTTCGATCCGGAGCAGCAGCAGAGGATGTGCAGGTTGATACACGAGACAACAAGGTGTACTAGAACAGTGGTCGTCAACCCCCGGTCCGCGGCCCACTACCGGGCCGCAGCCCTTCTGCAGCCGGGCCGCGGGTGCTAGCAGGCGGCATGACACTTTTCTTCCTCCTGCCGTCGCTCTGTAATCCTCACAGAGCCGACAGCAGGAGGCGGAACAATTCTGGGTGGAAGGTGGAGCTGCCTGAGATTATCACACAGGCGATTGGCTGCTAGGACTGTCCTTCATCCTAGCAGCCAATCAGCCAACTCCACTATTCTCTGTTTACTGCTGCTAACTCTCCTCAAGCAAGCTGCACTTCCGCCCTCAACTTGCTCTCCTTGCCGGGTCACTTCACCTTCTTCCCTATTACTTTCACTGTGGTCAGCAGCTCATCTCCGCTCCTCCCCGTCTACACTTCTCTCTGCCTTATCTGCATGATCACACATTAAGTCACTCGGCACCTATCCTCCTCGCTCCCCTGCTTAGTTCATTTTTTCCCCTTCTCCGTGGTCCTTTATCTGCTGTCCCTCCATAAATCTTCACCATGCTGCCGTCTCAGCTCAGCATTCCAGACAGGGATCTTACACCCTTTCCATCCCAGTTTGCTCTTAGCTCTCATAATTGTCCTGTACTCACCATGCAGCCTAGCACATTCTGTCACTAATGACTAAGACATTAGCACATACTTTTACCACCCCAACCTCCTCACCAATTCTCTCTTTTCTAATCTTTTAGCCCCCCCCCCCTCACATTGAAGCAATTTGTCATGCAGTTTGACAAGTCACATCCTATTACCAGCAAGGCAGTGTTCAAATCAATGCAACGCCAACTTTGAGTCGCTGCATCAATTTGAAAAAGTAGTACATGCGATTTAGGGTGCGACTTCAATAGACATCTGAATGAAGCCACACAGATGTCTTCAAAGTTGCAACCCAAAGTCACACTGAGATGCGGCTCTAAAATTGTGCCATTTTCAGGTTAGGTCGCACAATTTCAAAGCCACAGTCAATGTGAACGGGGGCCAATAGTAGATTCACACTGGTGTGCTGTGGTCTGGCCACAGTGCGATTGTATATGCAGTTTACCCACAGTTTTAGGTGCACTCCCATTCAATTCTATTAGACTGTTTTCATGAAAGCAAATCTCAGACTTGCATGCTGCATCCTTGATGTGCAATCAGAAAACACACAGTCCACTAGAATTCAACAGGAGCACACCTAAAACTGCAAGTAAATCACACATACAAATCGCACCGTGGTCAAACCACAGCGCACCAGTGTGAAACCGCTATAAGGCTAGGTTCACGCGCAGTCAGGATCATGCACAAAATAGGAGTAAATGGAGGTTCCGATCAGGTCCGCCTGAAAAACTGACAGACAGACCTGATCGGAAAGCCCGTGTGAAAGGGGCTCAAGTTCGAACCGGAGGAGCGCACTTTGCCATCTTCGCCCTGGGCGCTGGATGACCTAGTCCCAGCACTGGTGAGGGGGTGAAGTAAAGCGCTAATATCTGAATGTGGGGGGGGGGGGAAATCCGAGCCTCAGGATTGCTGTGATTTGGGGGGGAGGGGCTGAGGACATTAAAGAGGAGCTGAGCACTGGAGTGTGGAGGGGGACCAAGACTGGAGTGTGGGGACTGAGAACTGTCATATGAGGGGGGCTGAGGATATTAAAGTGGAGGTTGGGAATGTAATGTGGGGGGTAGGCTGCCACTGATTCTGCATTATGGTGGGTTTAACTATTTCATTTATTACTACAATGTAATAGAAATAATGCACTGACAAATTGCCCGCAAAAAATCGCTTACCCCCCGCATGCCATCCCCAACCTCCCCCCAACCGGGCCTTGGCAAAATTTTGTCCACGCAGCCGGTCCCCGGTGCCAAAAAGGTTGGGGACCACTGTACTAGAATACAAGAAACAAATTTCAAGATTTTTACTAGATGGTATAAAACACCGGAAAAATTGAATAAGATCTTTCCAGACGTCGTACCATGCTGCACATCTTCTGGGGCTGCTCTGACCTAAAAACCTTCTGGGCAGAGATCATACAAATTATCCAACGCTTTACGGATTTAAATATAGCGGATGACCCAGCACTTTGCCTCCTACACATGAATGACATGTCGGAGAAAAGATATAAAGAGTCTCTTATTTGCCATTTATTAGATGCGGCAAAGGCCTACATACCATTAAAGTGGAAAAATGTCGCACCACCAACAATACAGATGTGGGCCCGGAAGGTGAAGGAGATTAGTAGGTTAGAGGATTTGGTCTTATCCTCACGCCAACAACAGGAAAGGTACCTAGAGATCTGGGAGCCCTGGAACTCTTTTCTGACTTCAGAGGAGGGGGGAATTCTCTTATAAACTGAAGTGAATTAGGAGATCTGAAAAGGACAGGGCATAAAATGTGTATATAGGGTCGACCTCCCGACATGGGGTTTGATTGATGGGGGGGGGGGGGTATTTTTTTTTTTGGGTGGTTTTGCTTAGGTTGCGGTAGGGGGACTTTAGTGGGGGGAAGATACTAGATAGGAGATGCTTGTTTTAAGGAGTAGCCAGTCTTAAGGGAACACCTGACCGTAGGAAACAGTAAGGGAGGTAATATGTTTAATAAGTTAAGGTTTAAATGTGGAAGACCATATTATGAATCCCTATATTTTTTATGTTTTATTTAGGGGTTTGGAATATATGTTAACGGTATATTAACCTCCCTGGCGGTATGATTCTTTCAGAAAAAACATGCTGAAAGCGGTACCATTATTTGCAAGGAAATTTGGCGTTTTATATTGTAGGCCTGTAATTTTTAGAAATAACTCACTTAAATCTGACCAAACAAGATTCTAATAGGCATCCCGGGTATGACATTTTTTTAAAAACCAAATTATAAATTATAATATAATAAATAACTATAAATAATTATAACAAATAATAATATTATTATAATAAAAATTATTCAATAATGTAATCAAAATCACTGAAATTTGCTCAGTTGCAGAATTGTCGTTGTCATAATTTTTTTTTTTTTATGACGAATTTCCCCACAAATCGCTATCGCACAATTCTGCAAGTGATTATAATTTATTATCGCTGTTTTCTAGCTGCTCTAAAACTATTTTTGACATAAAGGGACACTTTTGGTTGCTATGGACAATCTACAGTTTGCAGGGAGAAAAAAAGGTTTTTATTATATAAAATGACATGCAGGACACTGGGCAGACCACTAGGGACAAGGGGGGTGTGTATTTTTTACATACAGTACTGTAATCTATAAGATTACAGTATACTGTATGTAATGTGTTTGTTTACTTTTTGAATTTGGCGCCGTTCTCCGTCCCCGTGCGTCGTAACGTCGCAGGGAACGGAGATCGGCGGCACAGGAGGACGCTGTGTGAATCGAGCGAGGTCCCGCTCGCTCACACAGCGCGGTGGCATCGCTGGATCCAGGGACAAGGTAAGTAAACACTCCCTGTACATCCAGCGAGGCAAGCCCGAGTCTGACTCGGGGTTACCGATTTTAGCCCAAAAATCTCACCCCGAGTCAGACTCGGGAACACCGCTCAGGAGGTTAAGATGTAACATCTGTGACTGGTGTAAACATGTATTTGCCTATCTATTGGAAAATAAAAAGAATGTTAAAACTAAAAAAATAAAATAAAAAAAATAATAATACCTCTATCATGTCCTTTATTTTACCTGCTCAGGTATTCCTGAGTCTGGCTCGGGGTGAAATTTCAGTACCATTAGCGGTATCCCCAAGCTAGACTCGGGATCGCATTGCAGGATCCAGGCATAGTTACTTACCTTGTCCCCTGGATCCTGCGATGTCTCCCCACTGTGTGAGCAAGCTGTCTCCTTGCTCGAATTCACACAGTGCCCAAGTACCGCCGAGCTCCGTTCCCTGCGACGTTACAACGCACGGGGCGGAGATCGGCGCCAAATTCAAAAAAGCTAAAACACACAATACATACAGTATACTGTAATCTTACAGATTACAGTACTGTATAAAATAATTACACATCCCCTTTGTCCCTAGTGGTCTGTCCAGTGTCCTGCATGCAGTTTTATATACTGGTAATAGTTTTTTTCTGCCTGGAAACTGGAAATTGTCCATAGCAACCAAAAAGTGTCCCTTTATGTCAAAAGTGGTTTTAGACCAGCTAGAAAACAGTGATAATAAATTAGAATCACTTGCAGAATTGAGCGATAGCTTTTCAGACACTGAAAGTAATGACAGCGACAATTCTGCAACTGAGCAAATTTCTGTGTTTTTAATTTGATTACATTATTGAATAATTTTAATTATTATTATATTATTATTTGTTATAATTATTTATAGTTATTTATTATATTATAATTTATGATTTTGTGTTTCAAACGTCATCATACCCGGGATGTCTACTAGACTCTTGTTTGGACAGATTTAAGTGAGGCCTCGTACACACGACAGAGATTCTCGGCAGAATTCGCCGAGAAACTCGGTCAAAACCCGGATTCTGCCGAGAATCTCTGTCGTCTGTACAGTTTTGGCTCGATGGAGCCGCCGAGGAGCTCGACGAGAAAATAGAGAACATGTTCTCTATTTTCTCGTTGGCCGCGTTGTTCTATAGGAGAAGGCGGCCCGCCGAGCTCCTCGGCGGCTTCATCCCAAAACGAGACGAGGAACTCGACGTGCCAAGCACGTCGAGTTCCTCTGTCGTGTGTACGGGGCCTCAGTTATTCCTAAGAATTACAGGCCTACAATGTAAAACACCAAATTTCCATGCAAAACAATTGTAACGCTTTCAGCACCAAAAATCGGACAGAATCATACCACCAGGGGGGTTAATGCAGCGCATGAAAAGCGCAAATCATCTCTCACCAAACTTTTACTAACACAAGGATCAGCAAAAGCAGCCCAAAGGGTGGCGCCATTGGAATGGAACTTCCCCTTTATAGTGACGTTGTACGTGTTGTACGTCACCGTGCTTTGGACGGGCGGACATTTGTCTGAGCATGTGTATGCAAGGCAGGCTGAGAGGAATTCTGTCGGGAAAACCGTTGTTTTTTATCCAACGGAAAAATCGGTCGTGTGTACTAGGCCAGTGTTTCTCAACTCCAGTCCTCAAGGTGCCCCAACAGGTCATGTTTTCAGGCTTTCCATTATTTTGCACAGGTGGTTTGATCAGCTTCACTGCCTTAGAGCCGGTTCACACTGGGGCGACTCGTCAGACGACGCAGCCGTCTGACAAGTCGCGTCCCATTCTAGTGAATAGAACCGTTCTAATAGGAGCGACGCAAGTCGCTCCGACTTAGAAAAAGGTTCTTGTACGACTTCGGGGGCGACTCAGGGCGACCTGCATTGACTTCTATACAGAAATCGTTTTGCAAGTCGCCTTGGAAGTCGTCTTCAGGTCGCCTGGCCGAGTCGCCCCCGAAGTCGTGCCGCCCCAGTGTGAACCGGCTCTTAGTAATTATAACAGCCCTTTAATCTGAAGAAAATCCTAAAAACAAGAGTTGTTGGGGCGCCTTGAGCACTGGAGTTGAGAAACACTGTACTAGGCTACATACATGCCTGTATAAATAAGCTACCCACAAAATTCCATATATTGCCAGCCCAGTACCCTTTAAATAATAATACCTCTATCAGGTGTTTTTTTAAACAATAGATTTATCTAGTATTCTAGTTCACAAAAATATGAGACAATCTGAATTGAATTTAGCAAGCAGAAGAATTGTTGGACCTGGTAGCAGAAGTCCATCAATCCCCTGAGGTGCACATAGCATAGGTTAAGAACACATAGTATGGTTGATGGGCACAGATAAAAGGTCTGTAAGGATTTCAGGTACAGGATTGCATACTGATTGCTCTCCCATTCAGAGAAGTGTAGGTATGCGTTTTAATTGGATTTATTCAGCGATTTAGAAATCAAAGGATTCTGCATTAATTAGGCTGGAGTGTTTCTTTAAATCTGCAAAAAGATTTGCCCCATTAAACCTTTTAGTTGTTTGTGCCCACTCACATGTGAAAGTGTCAGCTAATCCCATGTTCTAATCACACCTGGCAAAGGTATTGTTTCTTTAAGGCAATCTTCTTTACATGTGCAGTGATGTGCAGCAATGGGAAACTTTACGAAAATAAACTGAATAAGATTTAAACTTATATTCATCAAGAAACAAGAGTAAAATTGTCCCCGTTCTGGGTGAGGAGAGTGCGTCATCAGAGACAATGAAGCCACTCCAGTCTGACCCCACCAACTGTTCATGCACTTCCCAAGCTTCTTCTAGTGCTTGTAAGGAATGTGTTCTTTGTGGAATTTCAATGACCTTCATGAAAGAGGAGAAAGAAGGGAGGGGATTTCGTTAGAGCACTGCTTGACTCAAATAATCAGCCTTTGACATCAAAATTCTGTATACTGTGTATATTATCCTTTTATGTAGATTTATTAAGAATATCATTGTATAACCCTAATTTTATAAGATAATATTTTTTTATATTGGCTCCTAAAATGAAATGCTGGTACCCGTACGGTTATTATCTGATCAGAAAACTGATCTAGTTGTCTTGCGGTAACCTCTGTGCATACATAATTGCTGTCTGTGTGGCAACATACATGGCATGTTATAAAGAGATTGTAGAAAGGTCAGTGAACATCTGTTGTGTGCTGTTACCCTGGCAGTTTTCAATTCTTCTTATGAATGGATCCTATTTTATTGGATTTGGCTGTAGTAGGTGACAGGCAAATCATTTGTATAAGTGGCTTTACTGTATTTCCGATATCCATAGCTTTTCTTAAAGTGTTACTAAACCCTGGACCCCCACATTCACTGTATTTGGTCTCCTACAGTACACAGAACATGGAAATGCCATTATCTTAGTAAATATAAACTGCTAAATTCCTTTAATCATCAGCAGTATATAGCAGTCTTGTGACTTCTATCAGTGTCTGGTTAAAGCTTGTAGGAGGAGTTTTCATTCTCCCCTGATTGTCCTATGAGGGAGGACCCCTGATCCTCTGTCTAGACAGTTCTGATTGGCCCTGTGCTTATCGCATGCACTCTCACAATTCTCTAGCAGTACACACCAAACTGAGCATGTGCAGCTTGCCCCCAAGGCTCTGTTCTATTGGCAGATAGATTGGGGACAGTGGACGAAGGGGATGTTAAAGCGGAGTTCCACCTAAAAATGGAACTTCCGCTTAATCCACTCCTTGCCCCCTTACATGCCACATTTGGCATGTAATTTTTTTGGGGGGGGAGTGGGGGCTTCAGGAGAAGTGGGACTTCCTGTCCCACTTCCTCCTTCAGCCAAGGGGCTGGTAAGGCGATTAGCTTAATCGCCTTATTGCAGCCCCTCCCTGTAGGCGAGCGTCTGTCCAATCGGACGGCGCCGCTCGCGCATGCGCAGTGCCGCTCGCGCATGCGCAGTGGGTGCCCGGCCGTGAAGCCGAAAGCTGTCACTGCCGGGTGCCCACACTAGGAATAAAGACACCGGCCGGCGAGGGGGGGCGAGGAGCGGAGCCCAGGCCAGCGCGTCGCTGGAACCGTGGAGCAGGTAAGTGTCTGTTTATTAAAAGCCAGCAGCTACACTTTTTGTAGCTGCTGACTTTTAATAAACTTAAAAAAAGGCTGGAACACCCCTTTAAGAGAAAACAGGATCAAACAACCTTTCAACAAAATGCACAGGATTAACCCCTTTGTTTCCACAGTAAGTATAACAAGAATTCTTTACTGCATATAAAGACTGATTCTACTGTTGTGGATTTAGTAACAATTTCAGCATTCTTAGTATATCTGGCCAATTTCATTTCCATAAAAAAAACACACCCAACCTGTCATGTACAGTATATCTGCATTTAGCATTATGTTTGATTTTCTTTAAATTTTGATGAGTTATTTGGTTGACCTGGAGTGTAGTAGTGCCTCTTATGTATGAAAGGCTAAGAAACTTGAATTCCTTATTGTGTGTACTGATGGTACTCACTGTAACACTCTTATTACAAGTAAACCATACGTATTGGGTAATATAGCAAAAAGAACAACAATGAGACTTTTACAGGTACTGTAAAAATGAATCAACAAAGATCTCATAAAATCCATATGTTTATTAGGCCCCTTTCACACTGGGGCGTGAGGTGTGGTGGCGGTATAGCGCCGCTATTTTTAGCGGCGCTATACCGTCGGAATTGCGGCGTATTCGTCCGCGGTGTCCCATTGTTTTCAATGGGAAGGAGTGGTGGAGGAGCGGTAAACACTCCGCTCCTTCACCGCTCCAAAGATGTGGCTAGCAGGACTTTTGGAGCGGTCCCGCCAGCACATCGCCTCAGTGTGAAATCACTCGCTTTCACACTGAGACTGCAGGGCAGGAGTTTTTCAGGCAGTATTTAGGCGCTATTTTTAGCACTAAACCGCCTGAAAAGCTCCTCAGTGTGAAAGGGGTCTTAATGATACATTAAAATTACCATGCTTTAAAGTAAAAGGTTGGCACCTATATTCACATCATGTTGCTACAAAGTCCACTCTACAACCCCATCATACAGCCTAATGACAGTACCCAATTCATATGAGTCCAATTTCCTTCATGGTGCACATTGATGGGGTCAAAGTAGAATCTCAATGTGTTTTGTGGGCATAAAGGTCCACTTCTTCAGAAAACCTTAAAGCGGAGTTCCACCCATTTAAAAGTCAGAATCTACAAAAAGTATAGCTGCTGACTTTTAATAATCAGACCCTCGCCTGTCCCAGGTTACAGCAATGCGGGCGCATAAAGCCTCGCTCCTCTCCCCCTCCTCTCCACCGTGCCGGAATTCTAACTGTGGGTGCCCACGATGCAATCTTCTGAGACCTGAGACGTGTCCCAGAAGATTTCAAGGAGGGAGGGGGAAGAGGTGAACTTCTTTCTTGCGCCCCGGTGCCAGGGGAGGAAGTGGGAGCTGGGTGCCTGTAAAAACCGGGTACCCGCTCTCCTCCCAAAAAAATGACATGCCAAATGGTGCATGTCAGGGGGTCACCAGCACTTAAAGCGGAAGTTCCATTTTTGGGTGGAACTCCGCTTTAAGGACAGAAATCTATGAAGTATGTAAGTACCTAATTACAATCCTAATTATTGCATTCATATACAGCCACACAAGCAGATCAGTCACATATATAAACAATAAAGTATATATTCAAATGGTCAACGCCCCTTTCCCATTGAGGCGATTTTTTTTAACGCCAAAGCACCTGAAAAATGCCCCAGTGTGAAAGGGGTCTTAGTGGAGCTTTACCAGCGTTTTTCAGGCGCTGGCAGTGTGAAAGGGCTCTGAAAGCACTTGGGCTTTCACATTGGGATTGCAGATGAAGCTTCTTTCAGGCGCTTTACAGGCACTTTTTTTAATGCCAAAGCGCCTGAAAAATGCCCCAGTGTGAAGGGGGTCTTAGTGTCGCAGCGAATTACAGAAATGGTTTAAAACTAGTGGAATTATTTATTTCTGGAAAGATCAGTAGCCCTTAAAAAATGGATCGATTGTATTTCAACTTGTAAAAACTTTGTAGCCCAGTTCCCTCCTTGAGGGTTTGGATGTACTCTAATGCCTCGTACACACGATTGCGATTTCTGACAAGAAAAACATGTTTTTTTTTTTCAGCAGGAAAACGGCTGAAATTTGTCTTGCATACACATGGTCACACTAATCTTGGCTGAAATTCTGACCGTCAAGAACACGGTGATGTACAACACGTACGACGAGCCGAGATCAATGAAGTTCAATAGGCAGTTCGGCTCTTCTGCTTGATTCTGAGCATGCACGTTTTTTGCGTGCGTCATAATTGCCTACAGACGAACGCTATTGCTGATAGGAATTTTTCATGTCACGAAAATTGAGATCTTGCTCTCAATCTTTTCTTGGAAGGAAAACTGACAGAAAAAGTGTAATGGAGCATACACACAGTTGGTTTTCCTGACAAAAACCTCACATCGAACTTTTCCTGTCACGAAAACCGATCGTGTGTACGAGGCATTAGGCAACAAACTTGATACCGGAGGACTATAACCATGCTATTAGGCCTATTGGCGAAATAAGATTGACAGTTTTTAATGGAAGAAGTGCAGTTTTAAATTCTTCATCACAGTTCTGTTTTTATCTGTACAAGCTTGACTCTCGGGGTCGTTCTTCTATACAGTTCCTTGTGAAAGTATTCAGCCACCTTGAACTTTGCGATCTTTTGCCACATTTTAGGCTTCAAACATAAAGATATAAAACTGTAATTTTTTTTGAAGAATCAACAACAAGTGGGACACAACCATGAAGTGGAACGAAAATTTTTGGATATTTCAAACTTTTTTAACAAATAAAAAACTGAAAAATTGGGCGTGCAAAATTATTCAGCCCCTTTACTTTCAGTGCAGCAAACTCTCTTCAGAAGTTCAGTGAGGATCTCTGAATGATCCAATGTTGACCTAAATGACTAATGATGATAAATAGAATCCACCTGTGTAATCAAGTCTCCGTATAAATGCACATGCACTGTGATAGTCTCAGAGGTCCGTTTAAAGCACAGAGAGCATCATGAAGAACAAGGAACACACCAGGCAGGTCCGAGATACTGTTGTGGAGAAGTTTAAAACCAGATTTGGATACAAAAAGATTTCCAAAGCTTAAACATCCCAAGGAGCACTGTGCAAGCGATAATATTGAAATGGAAGGAGTATCAGACCACTGCAAATCTACGAAGACCTGGCCGTCCCTCTAAACTTTCAGCTCATACAAGGAGATCAGAGATGCAGCCAAGAGGCCCATGATCACTCTGGATGAACTGCAGAGATCTACAGCTGAGATGGGAGACTCTGTCCATAGGACAACAATCAGTCCTATACTGCACAAATCTGGTCTTTATGGAAGAGTGGCAAGAAGAAAGCCATTTCTTAAAGATATCCATAAAAAGTGTTGTTTAAAGTTTGCCACAAGCCACCTGGGAGACACACCAAACATGTGGAAGAAGATGCTTTGGTCAGATGAAACCAAAATCAAACTTTTTGGCAACAATGCAAAACGTTATGTTTGGCGTAAAAGCAACACAGCTCATCACCCTGAACACACCATCCCCACTGTCAAACATGGTGGTGGCAGCATCATGGTTTGGGCCTGCTTTTCTTCAGCAGGGACAGGGAAGATGGTTAAAATTGATGGGAAGATGGATGAAGCCAAATACAGGACCATTCTGGAAGAAAACCTGATGAAGTCTGCAAAAGACCTGAGACTGGGACGGAGATTTGTATTCCAACAAGACAATGATCCAAAACATAAAGCAAAATCTACAATGGAATGGTTCACAAATAAACATATCCAGGTGTTAGAATGGCCAAGTCAAAGTCCAGACCTGAATCCAATCGAGAATCTGAGGAAAGAACTGAAAACTGCTGTTCACAAACGCTCTCCATCCAACCTCACTGAGCTCGAGCTGTTTTGCAAGGAGGAATGGGCAAAAATTTCTGTCTCTCGATGTGCAAAACTGATAGAGACATACCCCAAGCGACTTACAGCTGTAATCGCAGCAAAAGGTGGCGCTACAAAGTATTAACTTAACCACTTAGGCCCCGGACCATATTGCTGCCTAAAGACCCAAGACCCGTTCTTCAGCTCCGGGGAGCGATCGCGACGGAGCTGCTAAAAACATATAGCCGCGCCGTCGTCCCGGATCGCTCCCCAAGCGGACCCGACCTCCGCATGTACCGGGGGGGGGGGGCCCGATCGGACCCCCCACCCACGTCTAGCAGAGGACGTACAGGTACGTACATGTGCCTGTCCGTGCCATTCTGCTGACGTATATGTACATGAGGAGGTCGGGAAGTGGTTAAGGGGGCTGAATAATTTTGCACGCCCAATTTTTCAGTTTTTTATTTGTTAACAAAATGTTTGAAATATCCAATAAATTTAGTTCCACTTTCATGATTGTGTCCCACTTGTTGATTCTTCAAAAAAAATTACAGTTTTATATCTTTATGTTTGAAGCCTGAAATGTGGCAAAAGGTCACAAAGTTCAAGGGGCCCGAATACTTTCGCAAGGCACTGTATATAATTGCAGAATAGTCAGCTTTAAATGGACTAACCTTGAGGTCTGTCACCAACAAATACCAATAGCTGTGTATTATCTGTCCGATTTAGCTACTGTATGTTGTCTAGAAAGGTGTGCGATGACTGTAATTGTCTTTGGCTGTATATTTTAATTGAAAAGCAAGGATTTCCAAGGTTTTTTTTTTGTTTTTTTTTGTCCAAAACTAGTATAGAGACACTCATGGGTCTTGCAGAGGAGATAAAATAGCAGCATTTTTATTGTCAACATTTCAATGAAGCTCAAGACATTGAACATCCTGCTCACATTTTCAACAAAGTGTGGAATCCTTCCTCAGAGATTTTGGTCCTTATTGACAAGATAGCATCACACAGTTGCTGCAGATCCATGCTGCAAATCTGCCATTCCACCACATCTCAAAGGTGCTTTATTGGATTAAGGTGACTGTGGAGGCCATTGGTGTACAGGGAACTCATTGTCATATTCAAGAAACCAGTTTGAGATGATTTGAGCTTTGTGACATGGTGCATGCTGCTGGAAGTAGCCACCAGAAGATGGTACACTGTAGTCATAAAAGGATGCACATGGTCAGCAATAATATTCAGGTAGACTGTGGCATTTAAGCAATGCTCAATTGGTATGGAGCTTAAAGTGTGGCAAGAAAATATCCCCCACACCATTACACCACCAGCCTAAACTTTATTTAAATGCTTTTATTCAAGGGGAATTCCTCATCTCCCTGTTGATCCTCTTGTTCCAAGTATATATCAAAATCTATCATGTCAATCCCATTCTTTCATACATTTTTTCTCTAGTAAAGCAACTAAGTCCTTCAAAGACCTAAAGTCTTAATTCTTGTATTATAACCAACTGTTGGATAATAAATTGAGTCCAGCTGAAATGTTTTCTGCCAAGTTTGTCCAGTAAGATCTCAGGTACTCTTCATGTGATTTTGCTGATGTTCGCGAGTTTGGATGACCGTCACCTAGTTCTTATGCTTGTGAATTGTTTATGACTTCATGAATGTGAATTTGTATGGATGCTAATTGGTTACAACTTATAAATGGTAACCATATGTTTTCTGCCTCTCTAGACCTGTATCTGATGCACTGGCCTGATGCTAATCTTCCTGGTAAGAGTGCCCGGGAGGCCCGAGCAGAGACATGGAAAGCTCTGGAGGAATTGTATGACAGAGGTGAGAGATTAATTGATTTTTCCCCACTGTTTTTTTCCCATAACAGAAAAAAACCTGGCACCGTATGTATGCCTTATGTTGCTTGCACAAAAAGTAGATGTATCAGCAGGGGGAATAACACATCTGTTAAGATGGCATATGGCTTTCTAAGAGCTAACTGGCACAACTGACTACTCAACCTGAGAAAGGAGCAGATGGATAAGTCTACCTTTTGTAATAAATATAAATGTAATATTGCTGCTTTTAGCCCATTGATTGAGTTGCAGGAGCCATAAAATGTTGCTTTATTCATAGAACATACCGTATTTATCGGGGTATAGCGTGCTCCTGCGTATAGCGCGCACCCCTAAATTTGTCCAGAAATTCCTGTGAAAAAAAGATTTTTGTACTTACAGTTTGGTGTCTTGCACGGCATCCATCGGCGGCCTCGTCGGGTCCGGCGTCCGTCTGCGGCTTCGGGTGTCCTCTTCGTCGGGTCCGGCGTCCTTCTGCGGCATCCTCCTCGCTCATTTCCCGCTTTCCCGCCCGCCGAGTTTGAATACTGCGCCGGCATATACCGAGCGCAGTACACTCGCGTATAGTCGGCAATGCTCGCGCTGATGTCCTGGACGTACAGGACGTGAGCGCGAGTGTAGCCGAGACTGCCCGACTATACACGAGTGTACTGCGCTCGGTATATGTTGGCGCAGTATTCAAACTCGGTGCGGGAAAGCGGGTATCGGCGTATATCGCGCACCCACGATTTTGCCCTGATTTTCAGGGCAAAATAGTGCGTGGTATACGCCGATAAATACGGTACTTTTAGTCCACTGTCAGAAAGCTTGTGTACAGAGGTGAAATAAACGAAAACAAAGTTTCACTTAGAAATACTTTAACTGAGCTCCTCTTGGGTGACCACTGACAAACAAGCTATTGAGCAAGTGTTTAAAAGCATATGTAGCGCTTGGTTGCTACTAGTAACTAACATCCACCATATCACCCTGCTGTCAGACCTCCATTTATCACTTCAGAGACAATGAACAGTCATTTGCATTGTTTTGTTTTTGTTTATTGGGGATATATAACTTGGTTGGGGGAAAGGAAATATGGGATGCCCACTTTACCTGCCCGACACCCCCCCCCCCCCCCCAGTGAGTTGTTACCTCAGCTTGTATGGGAGGCCCACCCCCTGCCAATACCAAGTGGGGATTGGTCAGGGCTCCTCACATGAGCTGCCTGTCACTCCAGCCCTGGCCCTGCCCCTCTTCCAGAACAATCTTCCTGGAAGCAGGGGAAGCGCCCAAGTACTGAAGCACAGGTGGTCACACCCACTGCTACACTAACCACTCCCTGCCCCCAGATCAAAACAAGCAGGCCTAGCCTCTGAAGCATAGGCCTGCCTAAATTGACCTGCACTGACAGTTCTTACCTCACAAACCTACCTACGGTAGAGGGTGCTACACATACATATCTAAAGGGATAGAGGATGCCATATTTGAAGTAACCACTGACTTCCACTTCACTCTTCATAAAGGCCAAACATTTGTAAAAACATAATATAAATGAATCACCTATTAGCCTAACTTGCATTTATTTTTTACAACCTGCTTGGAAATACAAATCAGTGCGAGTGCAGACTTACAAGATAGTAGGTTGCCTTCATTGCCATGCACCCTTCTGTGCCCAAAACAGGATAGTTTATACTAAATGCTGGGAAATACATGTCAGTACACGTGGGTGAGGGGAACACCAGACGGAAATCTAGTACTGGCTTTCTTTGCAAATCATTTCATCAAACTTGCAGTGAAAAAGTATTCATACACCTTGAAATTTTCCACATTTTGTCATGTTACAATCAAAAACCTAAATGTATTTTATGTAGCAGTATGCTAGTGTGGTCAGGTCAGTGTATGCAGGTCAGTGTAGTCAGGTCAGTGTAGTCAGGTCAGGTCAGTGTAGTCAGGTCAGTGTGGTCAGGTCAGGTCAGTGTAGTCAGGTCAGTGTAGTCAGGTCAGGTCAGTGTAGTCAGGTCAGGTCAGTGTGGTCAGGTCAGTGTATGCAGGTCAGGTCAGTGTGGTCAGGTCAGTGTAGTCAGGTCAGGTCAGTGTAGTGTATGCAGGTCTGGTCAGTGTAGTCAGGTCAGTGTAGTCTGGTCAGGTCAGTGTAGTCAGGTCAGTGTAGTCAGGTCAGTGTAGTGTATGCAGGTCTGGTCAGTGTAGTCAGGTCAGGTCAGTGTAGTCAGGTCAGGTCAGTGTAGTCAGGTCAGTGATTGTGTATGTAGGTCAGGTCAGTGTATGCAATGCAGGTCAGGTCAGTGTAGTGTATGCAGGTCAGGTCAGTGTATGCAATGCAGGTCAGTGTAGTGTATGCAGGTCAGTGTAGTCAGGTCAGTGTAGTGTATGCAGGTCAGGTCAGTATAGTCAGGTCAGGTCAGTGTAGTCAGGTCAGTGTGGTCAGGTCAGTGTGGTCGGGTCAGTGTGTGTAGTCAGGTTAGTGTGGTCGGGTCAGGTTAGTCAGGTCAGTGTAGTGTATGCAGGTCAGGTCAGTGTATGCAGGTCAGGTCAGTGATTGTGTATGCAGGTCAGGTCAGTGTATGCAATGCAGGTCAGGTCAGTGTAGTCAGGTCAGGTCAGTGTAGTCAGGTCAGTGTGGTCAGGTCAGTGTGGTCAGGTCAGTGTGGTCAGGTCAGTGCAGTCAGGTCAGTGTGGTCAGGTCAGTGTGGTCAGGTTAGTGTAGTCAAGTCAGGTCAGGTCAGTGTAGTTAGGTCAGGTCAGTGTAGTCCGGTCAGTGATTGTGTATGCAGGTCAGTGTATGCAATGCAGGTCAGGTCAGTGTAGTCAGGTCAGGTCAGTGTAGTCAGGTCAGGTCAGTGTAGTCAGGTCAGTGATTGTGTATGCAGGTCAGTGTATGCAATGCAGGTCCGGTCAGTGTAGTGTATGCAGGTCAGGTCAGTGTATGCAATGCAGGTCAGTGTAGTCAGGTCAGTGTAGTCAGGTCAGTGTAGTGTATGCAGGTCAGGTCAGTGTAGTCAGGATAGGTCAGTGTTAGTGTATGCAGGTTATGTCAGTGTACAACTTGAAAATGGAGGTTTACAACCTCTTTAATTTTTTTGCATTATTATTTATTCCCTGCCCACTTGCTGCCTGCCTATCCAATGAGAATGCTTTACAGGCTATCAAGGGCACTGTCATTAGATGGGTGATGGTAGTGGGTGGATGGGCCTCAAGCCTAAACTGGAGCAAATCATGGTCTCACAAGCCAGGAATTTTAGTTTCAGATATTCAGAAGAGAAGAGGAACCCAAAAATTACCCCCCCCCCCTGTCACATAAGGAGCGTCACAAGTTGCCGAAAGAAGCCGAACGTCGAGATGGCGCCTGCGCACCGACGTTCGGCTACTTTCGGGAACTCGTGACGCTCCTTATGCGACGGGGGGGGGGGGGGTAGTTTTTGTCATCACGTCAATCACTAACTGCTGCATAGGAACGCCCACTCCCGCGGGATTCACTACCCGGAAGCCGGGTAAGAAAATAGCTATACGAGGTATGTACAGCAAAAAAAAAAAAACGCCATACCGTCAATGTCGGAAGTGAGCTCAATGTAATGTTAGAAAATTGTTTTTAGGGTGAACCCCTGCTTTAACCACTTCCATACTGGGCCAATTCTGGCACTCCTCTCCTACATGCAAAAATCATAATTACTCAGAACCCCCAAACTCTATATATATTTTTTTAAGCAGACACGCTAGGGAATAAAATGGTAGTCATTGCAACTTTTTATCTCGCACGGTAATTGCGCAATCATTTTTCAAACAGTTTTTTTTTTGGAAAAAAAAATGTTTCATGAATTAAAAATCTCCATAGGCGATACTTAATTCTTTTTTTACAGGTTACCAGTTTAGAGTTACAGAGAAGGTCTAGTGCTAAAATTATTGCTGGCACTCTAACGCATGCGGCAATATCTCACATGTGGTTTGGACAGCGTTTACATATGTGGACGGGACTACTGGGGACAGGGGCGTTTAAATTTTTTTTTTTATTATTTTACTTAATTTTTTTTTTTTGTTACACTTTTTTTAAAAAGGGCTGTGCTAGTGAGATAAGCAGTTTGATACAAAAAGTACTGTTTGCCCATGACCGCTTCCCATCATTGATATGATGTGGTAATATTTTCACTGTCCTCAGGGACATAGCAAGGAATGCAGGAGAAGATTGGCCTTCATCATGGATAGATGTAGCTTGAACACACACATTTTTAATCATATGATATTGCACTAACTGGCAGTTCATTTACAGAGGTGGCATGTTTGTGGTATGGATGTCTTCAACAGGAAGCACTGACACCTGTTCAGCCTTGAGGAACTGTACATTAAATACAGGATTGAAAAGTGAGAAGCGAATGTGTGCAGACAGAAAACAGGTATTGAAAAATTATGATTTTCAGTATATAAATATAACAAGGTGCCCAAAGGAAGATTAAACTTCTTAGAAGAGTTTATGGTCTGAAAGTGTCAGACCATAGTCTGGTGAGCTTTTTATATTAAGGTTACTCTAGAGAAAAAATTGCTTGTATATAGGCTATATTTCGCACCCTGACCCGATGTTTGTACAGCGATCTCCCCTGCTGAGCTATTCTGAAAGAGGGACGGCCCCTCCGCCAGAACACTCTGGTTGGATGATGATCAGGTCATGAGCCTTCAACCGAAGATGGCCAAATGACATTTGGCCCGTGTGTATTAGGCTTAAAGCGGTGGTTCACCCACACTAACAACATTTTAGCATTAAATTAGGCATAGTAGCGCGAGCTACAGTATGCCTGTATTGATTTTTTAGCCCGGTACTCACTGTGCAATCCTCTATAGAAGATTCCGACTCCCCGCGGGGAATGGGCGTTCCTATCAAGAGGGAGGATGATTGACGGCTGGCTATGGCACGTCACGCTCCCCGAAGATAGCCGGAACAGGTCTCGGCTCTTCACGGCGCTATACGACGCATGCGCAAAGACTATGCACAGGCGCCGTGAAGCGCCAAGTCCTATTTCGGCTATTTCCGGAGAAGCGTGACGTGCCATAGCCGGCCGTCAATCATCCTCCCTCTTGATAGGAATGCCCATTCCCCGCGGGGAGTCGGAATCTTCTATAGAGGATTGCACAGTGAGTACCGGGCTAAAAAAATCAATACAGGCATACTGTAGCTCGCGCTACTATGCCTAATTTAATGCTATAAAAAAAAAAAATGTTTCATTAGGGTGAACCACCGCTTTAAGTCTGAAAAGGTGTCCCCCGAGAGCACAGTAGTACAGACTCCACATCAAAAATATATAGTACATGTATAGTGACCGTGGATTAGCTGTAACCACTTAGTAGTATACTCAAAAAACACTGTGTAAAAATTTAAAAGAAAAAGATGAGAATAGTGCCCTTATTCCATTATGTGCCATAAAGTAATATACTCAAAGAATGAATATGATGAGTATCCAATGAGACATACAAATACATAAATGTGAATAAAAGTCCAACTAAAGCTCAATGGTAGGAGTCAGTTCATATAAAGGTAAAAATCTCATAGGGATAACTTGAAAAAACAGACCAAACATCAATCCAAACTTTGACTGTTAAGCCTCGTACTAGGGATGAGCTTCGTGTTCGAGTCAAACCCATGTTCGACTCGAACATCGTATGTTCGATCGTTCGTCGAATAACGAACGTTATGGGCCGTTCGCGCCAAATTCGAGTGGCGTGTTACGGCCCATGATTCACTGCAGCATCGCAGTGCATTGCTGGCTGATGATTTGCCAAGCATGCACTATGACCCGCATGCTTGGCCAATCACAGCTTGCAAAAAACGGAGAGCCATAATTGGCCAAAGACAATTTTTTAGTCCGCAGCCCCAAGGTATGACCGGTTCCAGCAACCATCGCCAGCGTCTGTTTTACATGGAGCAGAAATACCTAGGGACAAGATCAGACTTGGACACCTTTCACACCAAAAATCCTCTGGCTTACTGGGTCTTGAGGATGGATCACTGGCCATCCACTCTGGTCAATCAACGGCCAGACTAAGCGGAGAAGAGGAGGGGGCGCGCGCAGCAGGATGCATAGGATGCATTAAGGTGGAAAAACGTGAACCTTTACTACCCCTTTAATGTCTTTAGTACTTTCTTAAAGCGGGGGTTCACCCTAAAAACAAATTTCTAACATTAGAGCCAGCATACTAAGGACATTTACTGTATGCTGGTCTTTTTTTTTTTACCTTACATACCGTTATATTCTGATTTTGTCCAGGTCTTCCGGGTTCTGATGACAGCGGGACTGGGCGTTCCTATCCCTGCCTCAGGGTTCTGATGACTGCGGGACTGGGCGTTCCTATCCTTGGATTACATGATTGACAGCTTGTGAAACAGTTCCCCTGTCGCACAACGCGCATCACCAGATTTCCGGAAATAGCCGAGCTGCGAGTCGGCACTATACGGCGCCTGCGCAGTCAGCTCTACACGGCGGGCGCAGGCGCCGTATAGTGCCGACTCGCAGCTCGGCTATTTCTGGAAATCTGGTGACGCGCGTTGTGCGACAGGGGAACTGTTTCACAAGCCGTCAATCATGTAATCCAAGCATAGGAACGCCCAGTCCCGCAGTCATCAGAACTCGGAAGCCCTGGACAAAATCTGAATATAACGGTATGTAAGGAGAAAAAAAATAAATGACCTGCATACAGTAAATGTCCTTAGTATGCTGGATGTAATGTTAAAAAAAATTTGGGGGTG
This sequence comes from Rana temporaria, assembly GCF_905171775.1. NCBI lineage: Eukaryota > Metazoa > Chordata > Amphibia > Anura > Ranidae > Rana > Rana temporaria. The sequence continues at coordinate 125,807,137 of NC_053495.1, read as the reverse complement.
AACCCCCGCTTTAATCACTGGAACCTGGAACAAGTGTGCAGATAAGGATTCTGGCCCAGATTCACGTAGACTAGCGGCGGCGTAACGTATCGTAGATACGTTACACCGCCGCAAGTTTTCATCGCAAGTGCCTGATTCACAAAGCACTTGCGATGAAAACTACGCCGGCGGCCTCCGGCGTAAGCCCGCGTAATTTAAATTGGCGTGTGCCATTTAAATTAGGCGCGCTCCCGCTCCAGACCTACTGCGCATGCTCCGTTTCGGAATTCCCGCCGTGCTTTGCGCGCAGTGACGTCATTTTTTCGAACGGCGACGCGCCTAGCGTAATGTCGTATTCCCGGACGGCTTACGCAAACGACGTTAATTTTTAAATTTCGAGGCGGGAACGACGGCCATACTTTAACATGGGCTGTGTAAAGTTAAGGCACCCAAAACGACGACTAAATTTGCGACGGGAAACTAGACTAGCGGCGACGTAGCGAACGCGAAAATCCGTTGTGGATCGCCGTAACTCCTAATTTGCATACCCGACGCTGGTTTACGACGCGAACTCCCCCCAGCGGCGGCCGCGGTACTGCATCCTAAGATCCGACAGTGTAAAACAATTACACCTGTCGGATCTTAGGGATATCTATGCGTAACTGATTCTATGAATCAGTCACATAGATACTCTGAGAGATACCACGGAGTATCTGAGATACTCCGTCGTATCTCCGCTGTGAATCTGGCCCTCTGACTTTAGTTGTTCATGCTTGTTTTAGGTTAGTGACTCAGTATTTCCAGGCATTAAAAAAAAAAAAAAACAACAATACATATTTATGATCTTGTACACATGCACACTATTTCTTATTTTAATATTTTTTAAAAGGCACAGCATTGACTGTTTAAAACAAAGTAATTAAAATAAAATGTTGAGTCATCTGCAGTCTAGTGAGATTGCTCTGAGATAGATTACAAGTAAAGGAATAGGCTATTGTGAATTGTTACATTATTTAAAGTATATACAATGTTAATTTCCAGGAATTCATCTCCTTTGTGAAAAGTGAAGGCACACTATGGGGTTGACTTACTAAAGAGAAAACAGACTGTGCACTTTACAAGTGGAGTTGCACTCTACAAAGTTGCTCCAGTGTTTAGTAAATGAGATGAAGCTGTACTGACTTCCATCATCCTAATTAAGTGCAAGCAAAAAAGCTTTAAAAATGCAGTACTAACAGACTGACTCAAGACTGCACTGTTAACTCTTTTGTATGAAGGCCAGAAGTTCAGGGAAGCAGCACTGATTGAACAGGGGCCAACAGCATTGAAAATGATGGGGTAAGAATTTTGGAGGTTTATTAAAAAGGACATGAACTGCGGAAGCTGTGCCCAAAAATCAAGCAGAGACCAAAGAGCTAGCCACTAGTATTTTTTATAATCTCTCTGCAGCTGGTCTTTACCACAATACTGGCTTGCCATTCCTTGTTCCACACTTTCCTTCTATGTGTAGGAGGCAAGCTGGGCTTTGCCTTCTCACATGATAGATGCCCCCTTATGACAGGGCATGAGTGGAGTGATATTCAATAAACAGTAGGAGATGTGAAAAGTACACAGAATGAATGGAGCAGAAGTAGAGAGATTCTTCCACTGTTACTTCAGGTACAGTTTCCTCTCCAGCAAGGAGAACAACAAGAAACACATTAATGACATTACCAAATTCCACTCCAGTTATTGAGAAGTCAGCAGTCAGAGACACAGTGACATAGATGATCTTGCACTGCAGATATACAGATGTAAAGCTGTTGGCATAGGATAGCCTAGCCAATGAAAGGTTACTGCTGTTTTTCATGAGGCATTCAAGAAAATTCCAGAGTATGGCTTAGGACTATTAACATTTAAAGATGTTCCCTATAAGAAATTAACTTTTTGAGTTCAGGCCCATTTTAAAGAGGAAGTAAACCCTCTATTAAAAAAAAAAAAAAACCTGCAAGACAAAGGCATAATGAGCTAGTATGCATAGCATACTAGCTCATTATGAATTACTTACCTGAGAAGGAAGCCCCCTCATCGGTCCTCGGACACCTCCTCTGTCGCCGCCATGATTCCCAGGAGTGACTTCCGGGTATTGCTGCTCTGGGGCTGTGACTGGCCGGAGCAGCGATGACGTCACTCCCATGCATGCCGTAGACATCGGTGCCGTCTTTCTTGTAAATATCTCCTTAACTGTGTAGGTTAAGGAGATATTTCTTGCACCTACAGGTAAGCCTTAATCTAGGCTTACCTGTAGGTCAAAGTGGTCTGTAAGGGTTCACAACTACTTTAAGGCGCATCCTGGATGGCTGGGCAATCTTCTGGGACCTGTGACTTGTCCTTCTTGTGACCTGTCATAAATTAGGTACCCGCTCCCCCCCCCCCAAAAAAAAATGACATGCCAAATGTGGTATGTCGGGGGGTCAGGATTCCTTAAAGTGGAAGTTTGGTGAAACTCTACTTTAAGAGAGGAGTATGGCCAATGCTTTTTTTCTACCTTTTCATGTTGGTCACGGGAGTGTAATTATTTCTGCACTCCTGTGACCCAGATAAAGCCCGCTGTCGGCTGATGTCACAGAGCCGGTCCAGGCTCTGCAGGGATTCCGACAATGGGGTAGATTCACATACCTTTTGTGGCGGCGTATCTCCAGATACGCCGCCGTAATTTGAATTCCGCGCCCGCGTAGCGTTACGCCGATTCTCAAAGGCAGTTACGCTGAAAAAATAGGCTTCCTCCACCGATGTAACTTGATTGCGGCGGCGTAGAATTGTGTGCAATATAACTTTGGCCGCTAGGGGCTCTTTCGTTGTTGTCGGCGTAGAATATGCTAATTTCCTAGATACGCCGATTCACAAACGTACGTGCGCCCGGCATTCGTTTTTTACGTCGTTTGCGTTAAGGCTTTTTCGGCGTAACGTTGCTCCTGCTATTAGGAGGCGCAGCCAATGTTAAGTATGGACATCGTTCCCGCTTTGAAGTTTGAATTTTTTACGTCGTTTGCGTAAGTCTTTCGCGAATAGGGCTGGACGTAATTTACGTTCACGTCTAAACCAATGCGTCGTTGCGCCGTACTTGGAAGCAATGCACACTAAATTTAAATAAAACACGCCCCCCTTCCACATTTGAATTACGCGCACTTACGCCGGCCCCTTTTACGCTACGCCGCCGCGACTTACGGAGCAAGTGCTTTGTGAATACAGCACTTGCTCCTGTAAGTTACGGCGGCGTAGCGTAAATACGAAACGCTGCACCGCCGTAACTATGCACGCACGTACGTGAATCTACCCCACTAATGCTGGGATCCACTCAGATGCCTAACTAGCAGCTAGCTCAGTCTCTCAGCATGATGTTGAGAGCTTGAGTCAGCCTCTCCCGCCCCCTCCACAGCCCAGCACTCCAGTGAGCCTGGGGGGACAGAGCAGTGGTTACTGACAGTCACTACTCTCTGCTCTGTGACTGCTGATCGCTCAGTTCTTGGTCTTAGAGCCAACAGAGGACAGCTGCAGAGTCAGATCGATGATGCGGCCATATAGATGAGTATGTGTGTTTTTTTTGTTTTTTTTTTATATCTTGCACTTCTCCTATTATTTTATTTCATAAATGTGCTTAATTTAGTATACTGAAAATATTTAGATCTAGAGTGGACAAGCAGAGTTGTGGGGCAAGAAGTTAAAGTATGGCATGGACCAAAGTGTAGCATAAAAATTGTTCTGGGTTTTGAGAATTAAAGAAAACTGATTCCTCAAAGGGACAGTGTAGAAGCAAGTGGAGAATAGCACTAGCAGTACAGAATCAACCAGAGTGACGTATAAGTAGTGTAAGAGAGACCAGAGAGCTGCAGGAGGGATCGGAAAGAACCATAAGCAGTGCAGGAGGCATCAGAAAGAAGTATGAGCAGTGCAGGAGGGACCAAGAGAGGTGTAAGCAGTGCAGGTGGGTTCAGAAAGAAGTATAAGCAGTGCAGGACGGATCATAGAGAAGCACAAGCAGTGCAGGAGGGATCATAGAGAAGCACAAGCAGTGCAGGAGGGATCATAGAGAAGCACAAGCAGTGCAGGAGGGATCAGAAAGAAGTATTAGCAGCACAGGAGGGATCATGGAGACGCACAAGCAGTGCAGGAGGGATCAGAAAGAAGTATTAGCAGTGCAGGAGGGATCAGAGAGAAGTATTAGCAGTGCAGGAGGGATCATGGAGAAGCACAATCAGTGCAGGAGGGATCATGGAGACGCACAAGCAGTGCAGGAGGGATCAGAAAGAAGTATTAGCAGTGCAGGAGGGATCAGAGAGAAGTATTAGCAGTGCAGGAGGGATCATGGAGAAGCACAATCAGTGCAGGAGGGATCATGGAGAAGCACAAGCAGTGCAGGAGGGATCAGAGAGAAGTATTGGCAGTGCAGGAGGGATCATGGAGAAGCACAATCAGTGCAGGAGGGATCATGGAGAAGCACAAGCAGTGCTGGAGGGATCAGAGAGAAGTATTAGCAGTGCAGGAGGGATCATGGAGGAGCACAGACAGTGCAGGAGGGATCATGGAGAAATACCTCATCTCAGAGCCTTGCTGATGGGCACTGATAGGTGGCATTGATGGGCACTGATAGGTGGCATTGATAGACAGCACTGATAACCAGCACTGATGGACTCTTGAGAGGCAGCATTGATGAGCACTGATAGGCAGCACTGATGGACACTGATAGGCAGCATTGATGGGCACTGATAGGCGCCTTAATGAGCACTGATAGGTGGCACTGATAGGCGCATTGATGAGCACTGATAGATGGCATTGATGGGCCCTGCTAGGCAGCACTGATGGGCACTGATAGGTGACATTGATGAGCACTGATAGGTGGCACTGATGGGGCTGCACTGAATCAGGACACTGATAATCAGAGCCCTGATTGCCAGTGAAAACAATCTACTAACAGTCTTGCTGGTTAACAGCTCTTCTTTCCTCACACATACACAGCGTGGGAAGAAAAAAATGCAGATAAATGGCAAGTCTGTTTACACGTGATCATCTGATCACATGGTAAAGGGCTGCTGATCTGTAATCAGCTGTGTCACAGAGCGTGCTGGATGCACGCCCCAGGCAGCATGTGGGAGGCAGGGTTTTGGGAGGATGTCCATGGACGCCCTCCCAGAACTGGAAGCCCAGGATTCGGATGTAAGGGGTGGGGGGGGGGGGGGTCAGGGGATCCTCCATGGTTTCTTGCTCCGGGGCCCTGAGGGTTCTATTTACTGTATGCCTCTGATGATCTATATACTGTATATAAATCGAGACCCAAAACTGCATGATACAGTATTTGTTTTTATATGTTGATTTTTTGTAAGAAAGTCCAATAGATATGGATTGAAATGTGCTAACATCATACATAAAGAGTACTGTTGTTCCTCTACCAGGAGTCTGCCGCTCAATTGGTGTCAGCAACTTTCTCATCCATCACTTGGAACAGCTGAAAGAAGACTGTGATATGGCTCCCCACCTAAACCAGGTATGTTAACTAGAAGAAAGCAATGTACTCACATTTTATATTATTAGAACAATAATGCTCTATAAATGGCAGATATTTAAAGTGGATGTAAACCCGATTTTGGGCTGGGCACATATATCTGCAGTATTTTGTTATCTCTTTTCAATGAGCCAAGTCTTGTAGCTCTCTACTGAACGGTTCCTCTGTTATCAGCCTGAGAACTCCTGACATATTTTTTGACTTTTTAGACAAAAGCAGCCTGAATCTTTTGTTGAAGTAGGTTGCTAAAATATATTAGCAGAGAGCAGCTCCTATTACAAAACAGCTCTGCGAGTCTCTTTCTATGATAAGAGGGGGTGTGTGCCTTTTCTCCAATCAGCAATGTTATCTATCTTGGCTGTATGCCCAGACATCACACTCTGTGTTAACCAGGAAGAGAACATTTCCTAACACATCTCAACTTTCTAAATGTGAACACAGTAGATATACATATACAACCTATGTAGGGAGATTTGGTTCATCTCTGTGTATCATCTGAGGCTGTTCACTTCACTGGGTGTATGGAGGGTTTACATCCACTTTAAGTTGAAAGGCTGATAAGAAAATGAAGGGCGAGATTCAGGTACATGATTTGACGGCGTATCTCCAGATACGCCGTCGTATCTCTGAGTTGCGGCGTCGTATCTAAGCGCCTGATTCATAGAATCAGTTACGCATAGATTTCCCTAAGATTCGACCGGCGTAAGTGTCTTACATGTCGTATCTTAGGCTGCATATTTACGCTGGCCGCTAGGTGGCGCTTCCGTATATTTACGTGAGGAATATGCAAATAAGGTAGTTACGCCGATTCAGAAACGTACGTACGTCCGCCCGGCGAAATTTTTTACGTCGTTTACGTTAGGCTTTTTCCGGCGTAAAGTTACCCCTGCTATATGAGGTGTATCTTATGTTAAGTATGGACGTCGTTCCCGCGTCGAATTTTGAAAATTTTACGTCGTTTGCGTAAGTCGTTTGCGAATAGGGCTGGGCGTAATTTACGTTCACGCCGAAAGCAATGACGATTTCCGGCGGAATTTCGAGCATGCGCACTGGGATTCTTTGACGAACGGCGCGGGGTCACCATTCATTTAAATAAAACACGCTCACATCATCCCCATTTGAATTAGGCGGGCTTATGTCGGCCTACATACGTTACGCCGCCGTAACTTAGGGAGCAAGTTCTTTCTGAATTCGGAACTTGCGCCCTAATTTACGGCGCCGTAACGTATCTGAGATACCTTACGCCCGCAGAAAGATACGCTTATCTTTCTAAATCTAGCCCTAAGTATTTATACAAAAATCAATGTATATAGGATTGTAAAGTTACTGTAAGGGTAATATGAAACATTCAATTTTCAGGCACCATGATTCATATAGAGCAAGTGACTCATTTTCATATCAGTTGGAATAATGTACTTATTGCCATAAAATATAAGGATTCTGAAAGTATCAAAGGCAGTAATATGAAGCATTATTCAAGCTGAGTGCTTTTAACCTGGTGATGGAATTCCAGGATGACCCTAAATTAGCTCCTTTCTCTTCACAGTACTCACATTTCAGTGGAAATCAAAGTATTTTTTTTTATTAGTTGATCTTTATGGTTAACAACGTGTAATATAATAATAATAATAACTAAAAAATCCCAGCATCTAGACATCCAACCTATGTTTGCTTTTTGAAGTTTGAGTAACATCATTAAAATCTAATATTAATAATGATAATAATAATGCTAACAATATGATTATATAAACATGTATTTCTTTGAATGCACAGGTCTCTAAATTTAAAGCGGTATTAAACCCAAAGGCAAACATTTATTATGTTGCAGCATACCACTTCTTAGATGTGATGGGTGCATTGATTTTCATTTAGGCTTTCTTTTTTCTGGTGATTCAGCCAGTAAGTCTGCTGTTTTTTAAAAGAACAATGAATGTATCAGTTACAGAGATGAGACAAACCACTTACTAGTAGATGGGGTGCTTTCAATCATCAGTTTTTATTTATTTATTTATGTAAAACCTTTATCCCAAGAGGCAACATTGCTGTAACTGCTTATAAAGTATTACCTGGAGTTTGGTTTGAATGTGTTAGTGAATTTTCCCGATGGGAAAACTGGTCGTGTGTACGAGGCATAAAACTGATCCACCCACCACATCCAATGTATGGTGAGCTGCAATATATATATATTATATTTTTTACATTTTTGCCTTTGGGTTTAAGACCACTTTAAACAAATACAAGCAGTTACTAGCAACTGAATCACTACATAAACTTTACTATGAGTAAAAGATCTTACTTAAAGATGAAGTATAGCCAAAGCTATTTTGAATCACAGAAGTGCGCTAAAGCCCGCTGTTGGCTGACGTCACAGGGCTGGTCCAGGTTCTGAAAAGATATTGTCGATATCCACCCAAATGCCTGGACCATCAGCTGTCTCAGCCTCTCAATGAGCCTCTGAGAGCTTGAGCCAGCTGCTTCCACCCCTTGCATAGCCTGGCGCTCTAGTGAGCGTTGGAGGGGCAAAGCAGAGAGCCGGTGACTGGCAGTCACCGGCTCTCTGCAGGCTAAAGACCAAAAACTGAGCGATCAGCGGTCTTTGATGGCTCAGTTCTTGGTTTAAGAGGTGGCAGAAGACAGCTGCAACTGGAACCAGTGCTGCAGCTATCTAGGTAAGTATGACTGTTATTTTTTTTTTTTTAAAGCTATAATTCACTTTTAAACAATGAGGAAGTTATAGCTAATTAACTTATTAACTCATCTTGCTGTGTTTGGAGGAGAAGGAATGCTGCCTATGTCACCAAGAACACCATCCCCACCGTCAAACATGGAGGTGGAAACATTATGCTTTGGGGGTGTTTTTCTGCTAAGGGGACAGAACAACTCACAGCATTGAAGTGACAATGGACGGGGCCATGTATCGTCAAATCTTGAGTGAGAACCTCCTTCCCTCAGCCAGGGCAATGGGTCTTAGGTATTTCTGCATGACAATGAACCAAAACACACAGCCAAGGCAACAGGAGTGCCTCAAGAAGAAGCACATTAAGGTCCTGGAGTAGCCTAGCCAGTCTCCAGATCTTGTTCCCTTAGAATATATGTGGAGGGAGCTGAAGGTTCGAGTTACCAAACCTCAGCCTCGAAACCCTAATGACTTGGAGAGGATCTGCAAAGAGGAGTGGGACACAATTCCTCCTGAGATGTGTGCAAACCTGGTGGCCAACTACAAGAAATATCTGACTGCCAGCTAGTGAAAACCCAAAATTCTATAGCTCAGAAAATGAGAATATTGTGAAAAAGTTCAATATTGTAGAATCATGGTGTCATGCTCTTATCAGTTAATTTACTCAAACACCTGTAAAGGTTTGCTGGTCTCTCAGTCTGATTCAGTAGGTTACACAATCATGGGGAAGACTGCTGACTTGACAGTTGTCCAGAAGACAGTCATTGACACCCTCCATAAGGAGGGTAAGTCACAAAAGGTCATTGTTAAAGAAGCTGGCTGTTCACAGAGTGCTGTATCCAAGCATATCAATGGAAATTTGAGTCGAAGGCAAAAGTGTGTTAGAAAAAAGGAGCACAAGCAGCAGGGATCACCTCAGCCTTTGGAGGATTGTGAAGCAAATGCTATTAAAGAATTTGGGGAAATTCGCAAGGAGTGGATTAAGGCTGGTGGCAGGGCTTCAAGAGCCACCACACACAGACATATCCAGGACATGGGCTGCCACTGTGGCATTCCTTGTGTCAAGCCAGTCCTTAACCAGAGATGTCCGAAACATCTTACCTAGGCTAAGGGGAAAAATGACTGGACTGTTGCTCTGTGGTCCTAAGTCCTCTTTTTGGATGAAAGTAAATTTTGCATGAGGTCCAGTGTGAAGTATCCACAGTCAGTGGCGATTTGGGGGACATTTATCTGCTGATGTTGGTCCACTGTGTTTTATCAAGTCCAAAGTCAGCACAACCCTCTACCAGAAAATTGTAGAGGACTTCATGCTTTCCTCTGCTGACCAGCTTTATGGATATGCTGATTTCATTTTCCAGCAGAAATTGGCACTGCCAAAAGTACCAATACCTGGTTTAATGATCATGGTATCACTGTACTTGATTGGCTAGTAAATTCGCCTGACCTAAACCCATAGAGAATCTGTGGGGTATTGTCAAGAGGAAGATGATCCCAGACCCAACAATGCAGACGAGCTGAAGGCCTCAATCAAACCAACCAGGGCTTCCATAACACCTCAGCAGGGCCAAAAGTAAAACCCTCCATGCCACGCCGCATTGATGCAGTAATTCATGCAAAAGGAGCCCCGACCAAGCATTGAGTGCATATTTTACTGTACATGGACATACTTTTCAGTAATGTATGTCCTAAAACTGCAGTGCCAAATAAAATTACCATGTGCAAAACACCATATATGACAAAGTTCAAAATATATTAAATTCATAAAGTGCAAAGTTCATAAATTGATGACTAAAGTTCTCCTGTGCAAACAGTTCATGCATGCCGGTGTGCCACACTGGATAGATCGATCCTAACGGCGCAGTGCTCAGACATTCACAGTTGTGACCCCTTCACCATAAATCTGATGGGGGCTTACCAGACCACCAGTGATCTTCCTTTCTCAGGAAGATCATTCTGCGCTTAATGGGATCTCTGGTCCGCAAATGGAAATCCATTAATGTTCCCCCGCCAGTCTTACCATGTTCCCCTTATGGTGACAAGATGATCCAGCTCACCATCTCAGATGGGATGGATAGAGGAATCCTCATGCCGCGTACACACGACCATTTTTAATGGTCTAGAAAAAACAACGTTTTTTTCAACCCGATTATTGTTAAGCCGGCCTTGCCTACACACGATCGTGAAAAAAAAATGCTCTAGCAAAGCGTGGTGACGTACAACACGTACAACGACACTATAAAGGGGAAGTACCATTCGGATGACGCCACCCTTGCGGCTGCTTTTGCTGATTTTGTGTTACCACATGTTAGTAAAACTTTGGTGAGAGACGATTCGCTCTTTTCAGTCTGTTACAGCGTGATGAATGTGCTATCTCCATTACGAACGCTCGTTTTACCAGAACGAGCGCTCCCGTCTCATAACTTGCTTCTGAGCATGCGCGTTATTTTCACGTCGTTAAAGCCTACACACGACTATTTTTTACGACGTTAAAAACAATGCGAAAATTTAGAGCATGTTCTAAATTTTTAATGCCCATTTTTAACGTCGCGAAAAATTCTCTGGAGCCCACACACAATCATTTTTAATTACATAAAAAAAAAATATATTTTTCACATCGCGAAAAACGGCCGTGTGTACGTGGCATCAGAGTTAAAATGGGTGAAAAACAGGGAGACTCCTCCATGGTGAAGTGTGGTCTCAACTGTTTTATTTTAAAATCGGTGCACTTACATATAAAACAAAGATGCCGCTGGCTGTAAATCTCTCCACGATAGCCAGTGCTATCCTTCAGTCATAAATTCAAAAAAGCATCTGTGCAACAGCGTGTGTACATCATCCCTACGATTGTTTCATTCTATGTAACGTCATCAGGGCATGTGTAGTTTCAAGCTGAGCGTCACAGCTATATTTTTTACTGGCAAGCTTTTCCTGTTACTGCCATTTACTGGCAGGAGAAAAGTGCCCATTGTTTACTGGCTGCCAGTAAAAATACTGACGGTTGGCAACACTGGTACCACCCCATCAGATAGATCTCTTTAATTCAAATAAGTGGTTATATTCACAATTAATTATAGTGATGATGTTTCCAGAGGTGAAATGTAATGGCTCAAAGTGTCTTGTTCATGTAACTGGCAAATCATATGGAAATTCCTCTTGTGTAATTTTTTGGGGCTTTTCTTTGTTATGGTCTTAAAGTATGATGAATTTCCTGCTTTATACTTTCAAGAGCTTTTTTGGCTGTCAAATACAAACCTTTTCCTCCAATTTGAAAATGGCTCCTCCTGGTGACGCCGGCCACTCATAAACTCCTCCCTCCCTAGGAGAGTCCCCACTTTGCTTGAGCCAAAACCAGCTAATTGTTTTAACACTATTGTCGTTAGTAAAGACAGCTTGTACTAAAGATATGAGGCAGGAAATGACCTGTTTTCCCTATTACTGGGAAAGAAATGTTCAGTGCTGGCTACTCCTGACTCTTTTCCGCATGTTATTATTATTATTGCAAAATCCTCTCTCAGCTGTGATATCACTTGACATTATCATCAAGTGATATCGTGTATGAACTAATGTGATTGTTAGTATACTGTAGTATGCTGTTGGTATAATTTACCATTTACATTTCATTGTATTTAGATATGGTTTGCGAATAAAGAGCGGAATTGCAAGTTTTCCTTTATAGGAGATGCAACAAACATTTTCCTTTAGGTTCATAATCACTTCTTTTGTTTTCCAATATAGCTCAGATCATAACCACACATCTGAATGTATGTTAATTTTTTTTGCCACTGAGAGATTCATAAGGCACTGGAAATAATTACCGTATTTATCGGCGTATACCACGCACTATTTTGCCCTGAAAATCAGGGCAAAATCGTGGGTGCGCGGTATATGCCGATACCCGCTTTCCCGCCACGAGTCTGAATACTGCGCCGGCATATACCGAGCGCAGTACACTCGTGTATCTTCGGGCAGTCTCGGCACTCCTCGCACTGACGTCCTGAGCGTACAGGACGTCAGCTCGAGAGTTTCCGAGCCTGCCCGACCATACACGAGTGTACTGTGCTCGGTATATGTGCAGTATTCAAACTCGGCACGGGGAGGACGCGAGGACGCCACAGAAGGACGCCGGACCCGACGAAGAGGACACCCGAAGCCGCGGACGGACCCCGGACCCGACGAAGAGGACCCCCGGAAGCCGCAGAAGGACCCGTACCCGACGAAGAGGACACCCAAAGCCGCAGACGGACGCCGGACACGACGAGGCTGCCGATGGACGCCGCGCAAGACACCAAAACTGTAAGTACAAAAAAAACTTTTTTCCACAGGATTCGGGGCAACATTAGGGGTGCGCGGTATACGCGGGAGTGCGTTATACCGCAATAAATACGGTATTGTCCAGTCAGACCATATGTTAGAGCCGGTTCACACTGGGGCGACTTGGGATCCGACTTGAAGTCGCCTCAAGTTGTCCCAAGTCGCGCTGTCGAGAAAAACAATGCAAGTGAATGGGAGCGGTGTTAATACACACGACTCGAGTCGCTCCGACTTCAAAAGAAGTTCCTGTACTACTTCAATCCGACTTGTAGGCGATTTGTACCAATTGATTTCAATGGAAGTCGCCTCCAAGTCTGATCCAAGTCTGATTACTGTCTTAACTGAAGCGACTTTCCAGGAAGATAACATACATTTCTCAGGCAAACCTCTCCCTCCCCCTCCCTCCCCTAGAGCTGATTGTTGTTTGATTGGCCACTGGAAAGTCTCCTGTCCTGGAGACGACTTCAAGTCGTGTTGTAAATCGCCCCAGATCGCCCTGTGGTTCATGCTCAAGTCGTGTCGGAGTCGCCTCTGAAAGTCGTGCTGGAAGTCGTGTCGCCCTAGTTTGAACCGACTCTTAGCTGGACGTGTATTATTTGGTAAAGTGTGGGTCGTCTCAATAGAATTGAGCATGGGGAGTGACAGAGTGTTAAATAATCTTTGAGCTGATGAACACATAGGAGGGACAGGGGCAATCGATCATTGACCACTGGAAGAAGGGGCAGATCATAGACCAAGATGGAAGAAAGATTTGGTGGAATGGCAGACACACATGCGCATGGGGAGAGTGGGGGGTCAGAATTGCAAATAGTTGTGGATCAAGGGGACGCAAACGATACAGAATTAAGGATTTAATCATGGCAGGAAGCAGAAGGGAGAGAGGAGTCACATTTGCACAACTGAGAGAGGCAAAGAAGGAAGAGTGAGGCCCCGTACACACGACCAGTTTCCACGGCAGAATTCAGCTTCCGACCGAGTTTCTGGCTGAATGCTGCCGAGGAAACTGGTCGTGTGTACACTTTCGGCCGAGGAAGCCGACGAGGAGCTCGACGAGGAAATAGAGAACATGTTCTCTATTTCCTTGTTGTTCTATGGGAGCTCTCGTCCCGCCGAGCTCCTCGGCGGCTTCAGGGCTGAACTGGCCGAGGAACTCGATGTGTTTGGCACGTCGAGTTCCTCGGCCGTGTGTACGAGGCCTGAGAGATCACTGCAGAGAAAAACAAGACAAAGCAGAGCATGAGCTGATTAAATATTAGGAAGAGTTTGAAAGAAGGCAACAAATTGATGATCCTTGATGGGGGGAAAAGAGAAGAGGCTTTGAGCGTTCAAGTGTGAGGGTGGCTTTGAGCATACAAGTGTGAGGGGGAATTCGAGCGTACAAGTGTGAGGGGGGCTGCGAGCGTACAAGTGTGAGGGGGGCTTCGAGCGTACAAGTGTGAGGGGGGCTTCAAGCGTACAAGTGTGAGGGGGGCTGCGAGCGTACAAGTGTGAGGGGGGCTTTGAGCGTACAGGTGTGAGGGGGGCTGCGAGCATACAAGTGTGAGGGGGGCTTCGAGCGTACAAGTGTGAGGGGGGCTGCGAGCGTACAAGTGTGAGGGGGGCTGCGAGCGTACAAGTGTGAGCGGGGCTTTGAATGTACAAGTGTGAGGGGGGCTGCGAGCGTACAAGTGTAAGGGGGGCTTCAAAGGTACAAGTGTGAGAGGGGCTTCGAGCGTACAAGTGTGTAGGGGGCTGCGAGCATACATGTGTAAGGGGAGCTGCGAGCGTACAAGTGTGAGGGGGGCTGCGAGCGTACAGCTGCTACTTTGGGATGTCTCTTTTGGGCAAAATAATAATTTCCAACTGTTAAACCTTGAAAGCACTAATGACTTATAATTAGTGCTGTCAAGCGATTAAAATTTTTAATCGCGATTAATCGCATTAATGTCATAGTTAACTCACGATTAATCGCGCGATTAAGGAGGTTCACCCTTTAAAACATTTTTTTTTTGTTTTCTTATTTATTTATTTATTTTTTATAATATTAAATTGTTTTTTTTTTATTTTTTTACATTTTGATCACTTTTATTGCTGTCACAAGGAATGTAAACATCCCTTGTGACAGCAATAGGTGGTGACAGGTACTCTTTATGGAGGGATCGGGGGTCTAAAAGACCTCCGAGCCCTCCTTTGCACTTCAAAGTATTCAGATCGCCGAAAACGGCGATTCTGAATACTGTGTACTTTTTTAAATCCGGCGCCATTGGCAGCCGAGAAACCCGGAAGTGACGTCATGACGCCGCTTCCGTGGTTTCAATGCGGAGACTGAATCAAAGCCGCTTACGGCTTAGTGTCAGTCTCCAACCTGGACACAGAAGGCGGCGGATCTAGGATCGGGTCTCCCGGTGGGACGGGAGGCCCGGTCAGAGCGGTGAAAGGCGGCGGGAGGGGGGGGATGTCCCCTCCCGCTCCTCCGGCATAACAACCGAGCGGCTTTTAGCCGCATCGGTTGTTATGTTTGGATAGCCGATCGCCCGCTCTAAACAACGGTACCGGGATGATGCCTGCGGCTGCAGGCATCATCCCGGTATAACCCCCGAACGCGCGATAAAAAAATTGACGGCGTTAACATGGGTTTGCGTTAACGCCGTTAATAGCGCGTTTAACTGACAGCACTACTTATAATACTCTTCATTTTCATATATGACGTTGTAAGAGTGTTAAAATAAAAGGCGTGTGCGCTGAAGGACTTGATGGGATGGCTAGTGGGCGGATTCGGTGGGACGGCCAGTGGGCAGGCCCTGGGAAATGTTGTTGGTCAGGCTCTGGGGCACGGTTAAAGCTGTCTAAGGGGCCCCACAATTTCTGATGACTTCCCTGATGTCAAGTATAAAATCATAAAAAAAAATTAGCGAACACTTTTGAAAGAGAATGATTCTTTTTCTGTACAGGCATTTTGTTGTGTACAACAAAAATATCGTCAAGCCGGAAGGAAACGGAATGCTTGATTAATAGTAATTTAAATGTTTTGATGTTTTTCTTGGGCATGAATTCTTGGAATTTCCTTTCCATGCCTGTACCACCCATGTCACATCAATTCAGACTGAAATTGTGTAAAGCAAATTGCTTGTATGTTGCACTATATAGACAGACAAAACGAAATTTTAATTATGGGGAGCTAGCAGTGATTTATTTTCTCTTCTTTTTTTTCAGCTGTGTTCACACTTAGGCTTAAAGTACACGGGACGTTTGGAACCTCTCCTGAACGATTTAACTTGACAGATAGTAAAGAACATTTAAAAACATTTGTTTTGCCGCGTTTAGCCACGTTTGCATTTAGAAGCTTTTTTTTTTTAAATAGTCAAAAATGTATCTCGATTAAAAACTCCTGTAAACAAAACGTGCCTGAACGCAAGTTACCCCTTTAACACGCGTTTACAAGCTGTAATGCCCTGTACACACGATCGGTTCGTCTGATGAAAACGAACCTGTGGACTTTTTCATGAAATATCCGATGAAGCTGACTTTCATCAGTCTTGCCTACACACCATCGGTTAAAAATCCGATCGTGTCCAACGCGGTGACGTAAAACACAACGACGTGCAGAGAAAAATGAAGTTCAATGCTTCCGAGCATGCATCGACTTGATTCTGAGCATGCATGGATTTTTGATCGATGGATTTCCCCACAGACGATCGTTTTTTTCTATTGGTTTTTTAACCATACGAAAATTTCAAAACAGGTTCTATTTTTTTTCACCGATGAGAAAAAACTGATGGGGCCCACACACGATCGATTCGTCCGATGAAAACGGTCCATCGGTCCTTCCAATGCTGCTCCTAGATGCACTGGATATGTTTTTTTTTTCTGCCTCTAAACTCATCTAAACATCTATGTGTACATGGACACATAGGCTAACATGCAGAATAAAAACGCCCTTAGGAGCAGCTGAAAAAATGTCCAGTGTGCGTGAAACCTCACTTTCTCAAGTGCCTCATACACACGATCGGACTTCAAACAAACTTTTCTGTGGATTTTTGTTCGAAGGGCGTTGGCCGTGAACTTGGTATGCATACACATGGCAGGACTTTTTCAGCCAACAAGTGACGTAATTGACATACTACGTGTTTTTTCTGCTCTTTAGTGCCACCCTTTGGGCAACTTCTGCTATTGCTGGTTGATCTTTTGCATTGGTTCTGAGCATGCATGTTTGTACTTTGGACTTCCACTCTGACCACCTAGGTGATCGGAAGAGGAAGTTCTCCTTTCATCCCCTCCCTCCTGCTGTTTTCTGGGACACGTGACAGGTCTCAGAAGACTACTGGACCATTCACAGTTCACAGCATGCACCTGACAGTGAGGCCACAAGATGTCACAGCAGGTGCCCATAGTAAAGATGCGGGTGTCGGGGAGAGAGACACGAAGGAGGGAACCGGCTGGATCGCGAGACAGGTGTGTGGCTGTTTATTGGCACAATTATTTAGCTGACATGAGAACTAACATCTAAGAAACCATCCAGTGACTTGGCTGTCCAGCATCTTTAGTAAACTGAAATTGTTGATGCATCAACTTTTTACGATAGGCCAGGTCTAGTAGCATCATTGAAGGTTTCTGGCTTGCTCCCGTGTTATCACAAACATATATTGGCCCAGATTCTCAAAGGAGATACGACACGCCGTCGTATCTCTGAGTCTGAGCTGTCGTATCTATGCACCTGATTCTTAGAATCAGTTACGCATAGATTTGTATTAGATCCGACCGACGTAAGTCTCTTACGCCATCGGATCTTAACTGCATATTTACACTGGCCGCTAGGGGCGTGTACGCTGATTTACGCCTAGTAATATGTAAATCAGCTAGATACGCGAATTCACGAACGTACGCCCCCGGCCGACGCAGTACAGATACGCCATTTACGTTAGGCTTTTCCCGGCGTATAGTTACCCCTGCTATATGGAAGCGTACATGCGGCGTACCAATGTTAAGTATGGACGTCGTTCCCGTGATGAATTTTGAAAATTTTACGTCGTTTGCCTAAGTCGTTCCCGAATAGGGCTGGGCGTCATTTACGTTCACGTCGAAAGCATTGTCTTCTTGTGGGTTAATTTGGAGCATGCACACTGGGATACTTTCACGGACGGCACATGCACCGTTCGTAAAAAGTGTAATTTACGTGGGGTCACATAAAATTAACATAACTCACGCCCACATCTACCACATTTGAATTAGGCGGGCTTACGCCGGCCTATTAACGCTACGCCGCCGCAACTTTCGTTTGAGAATACAGCACTTGCCTGTAAAAGTTGCGGAGGCGTAACGTAAATAGGATACGTTACGCCCGCACAAAGATACGCCATTCTACGTGAATCCGGGCCATTGTGTTTTCTATATACAAATGGAGTCCCCATTCTTACCACCCTGAATGTAATTACTAAAACCCCTCACATTGTGGGTGGTAGATTTATTATCGCGGTTTGTTCTTTTTTTTTTTTTTCACGTCAGACTCTGCCCACGTATGGCCGCGAGACTAGCTCACGATTCGACCGCCCTTAGCGTCTCTCTTGTGGCTTTGCATCATCCGTGGAGTTTATTTTCCTTTTTTTTTTTCCTTTCTTTTTTTTTTTTTTATTATTATATTAATTCTATGTTTAGGTTCCTTTTCTGTTGTGCGATTACGAAATTTGACATTTTTAAACCATTCATTATTCCTTTACCGATTAATAAGTCTGACTGCTTTGCTTTCTATTATAACATAACTAATCCCCCCCCCTTTTTTTTTTTTTTTTCCTTTCCCCCCCCCCCCCCCTCCCCCTCTTCCCCCCCCCCTCCCTGGATCTGTGTGTCATGCAATCTTCTATTTGATTTCTCACCTGTCTGTTTCTGCCATTCCCCGGACAAACTTTTCTGTAGATTTAAACACTTTCCATTTTTCCCAAACCACCCTGTATTTGTCCTCTCCTCCTGTCTCTCGACAGGCAAGATACTCCATCTCTTCTATATATTCCACCCTTTCTATCCACTCTTTAATCGATGGCCTCTTTGGATATAGCCAATTTTTTGGGATCAGAGCCTTTGCTGCGTTTAGCAACACTGGGACCAGAGTTATTCCATATTGTTTTTTTTTTTTTCAGTTCCGTGAAACAAACAGGTCAGCGGACTACAGGGAATCCTCTCCCCTGTTATTTCTAGAACGTACTCCAAGATTTCTTTCCAATATTCCTGTATTCTCGGGCAGTCCCACCATATATGCATAGTTGTTCCTTTTTGCTTACAGTTTCTCCAACATAACTCTGAGTTATTTGGGTGGATCTTACTCATTCTTGATGGAGTCAAGTGCCATCGAACCATACATTTGTAGTTTGCTTCTATGGTGGTAATGTCCGAAGCATAATTGTATACTGCACCTATCGTTTGTATTTTATCAATCTTTTTACCCAAGTCATTTTCCCACTTTTCTAAGAAGGGAAGTGTATCCCGGGTCTCGAACTCCGTTAATATCCCGTATGCCTTTGATATACCATGTTTCAGGGGCTTATCCATGTTGCATATTTTTTCTATTGGGTGTAATGTCTTGTCTTCCCTAATCGGTTGTGGTAGCGTGCTCACAAAGTGTTTTAACTGCAAATACTCCCATTCACTCATCCTTTGTTCCCCTTCTCCTATCTTTATATCTTGTCTTAATTTAATTTTTCCCCGTGCGACAATATCTTTTAATTTTTTCTCCCCCAATAACTTTCCAAAACGTGTTCCATTACCTGGTGAAAAAAAATTTGTGCCTACTAATGGGATCAATGGAGAGTTATACTCCCATTTTTCCCGTCTAAATATTATATCCCATATTCTAAATACGTTCCTTGTTATACTATGTGTATTTGTGCCCAATTCCCTCATTTTTGGTGGTATCCATACATTTCTATTTAATTGTGTGCTACTTATTATTTCTTCCATTTGTACCCATTTTTTTTTGTGTGTATATTTGACCATTCTACCAACCTAGCTAAATTAACAGCAAAATAATATCTTTTTATGTCAGGGAGCCCCAACCCCCCTCCTTTTTTTTTCATGCTCAACAATGAATAACTTAGTCTAGCCTTTTTACCTGCCCATATATATTTCAAAATTACTGTTTTGATTACTTTAAAGAAACTTTGTGGTATTTTTATTGGGAGCATTTGAAGTTTGTATGTAATCTTCGGTAATATCATCATTTTAAATGCATTGATCTTGCCTATCCAAGAAATACGTTTTTTTGCAAGATTTTTCAGGTCTTGATTGATATCGTTAATTAAGGGGACAAAATTAACTGAGTAAAGTTTTTCAAGTGTTGATGTAATTTTTATTCCTAAGTACGTTATGGCTTCTTTTTCCCATGTAAATGGAAACTCTTTCTGTAGTTCTTCTGTTTCTTTTTTATCTATCCCCAAATTCAAAATTACTGTTTTTATCGGGTTTATTTTAAAATTTGAGAGTTCACCGTATCTTTTTATTTCCTTTATGATATTAGGAAGGGAGATCCTAGGTTTGGTCAAATATAGGAGTATGTCGTCTGCATACGCCGCCACTTTGTGTTCTTCATCTCCCACTCTCACCCCCCCTATATCCGGGTTTTCCCGGATTTTTGCTAATAACGGTTCCAGCGCTATTACATATAGGAGAGGTGAGAGCGGGCACCCCTGTCTGGTTCCATTTTTCATTTCGAACACAGACGACATACTCCCATTGACCTTCACCCTTGCCGTCGGGTGGCTATATAAATTCTTTACCCATTTCATGAACCTTGGTCCTAGGCCTATATTTTGTAGCGTTTCCATCATAAACCCCCAGTCGACTCTGTCAAATGCTTTTTCGGCATCTAAAGACATGAGTACGGCTGGGGGTTTCTTTTTTGGATCCTGTTGCAACAACAACAGAGTCCTTATGCTATTATCTCTCCCTTCTCTGCCTGTTACGAAACCTGCCTGGTCCGTGTTTATTAATTGCGGCATTAAACTCTTTATCCTAGTTGCTAGTATTTTTGCATATACCTTCAGGTCTGCATTTAGCAATGCTATTGGTCGATAGTTGGAGCACAGAGTTCCATCTTTTCCTGTTTTGGGGATAATAGAAATATTTGCCAATAGGGATTCTTTTCTCATTTCCTCTTCCTCTCCTATTTTATTAAAATAGTTACACATCTCTGGGACCAGGAGTTCTTTAAATTTTTTGTAATATATAATCGGCAGGCCATCAGGGCCTGGGCTCTTACCACACGGTGTTTCCTGGAAAGCTCTGTATATCTCTTCTTGGGTTATTGGAGCCTCTAGGGACTCAATATCATTTTGAGGAATTTTAGGTAATTTCACTTCATTTAGGTATTCCCTAATTTTCTTTTTTCTGTTTTTTTCCTGCTCTTGAGTTTCATTGAGTCTTATTGAATATAGTGAGCTATAGAAAGTCCGAAAAGATTCCGCAATTTCAGATGTCTTATATTTCACAAGGCCGTCTTGATTTTTTATTTTTTCTATATAGTTTTTTTTTTTTTTTTCCCTGGATATTTTAGCTAGATATTTCCCTGGTTTGTTCCCCCATTTATACCTCTCTTTTCTAACGTTTTTGATTATGTCCCTTGTTTCAACCTTCATCAGGTCTCAATTTCTTGATATATTTCACTTTCACCTCGCTCTTTGTGCGTTTGCTCCAGTTCAAATAGCTCATTTGTTAACATTTTCATATTTAATTTTCTTATCTTTTTTTTCCCCGCTCCTATCGAAATTAATTTCCCTCTGATGTATGCCTTGTGGGCCTCCCATACCGTGGCTACCCTTACTTCAGGTGTGTTATTAAGAGTAAAATATTGATCCAAGTCAGTTCTCACTGTGTTATCTACCTCGCTGTCCTCTATTAGTTCTTCATTTAAGTTCCATGATCCTTTTCTTTGCTCTATCTCTTTGAATCTAATTTTCACTATTACCGGGGCGTGGTCTGAGATTGTAGTTACTCCTATTGAAGTTTTAACTACCTCTTCTAGTAGCTCGTGGTCTACCATTATATAGTCCAGTCTTGAGTATGTTCCGTGGACGGAAGAGTAATAAGTGTAGTCCCTTTTGTTTGGATATGTAATTCTCCAGGGATCTATTAAACAGCAGCTATGCATTTTTTTTCCTAATATTCTGAGCTGTTTAATATTTCGCCTCTGTGCCCCGGACGTGCTATCCAGTTGATAGTCCATTGAAAGGTTGAGGTCTCCTGCTAGTATTACATGTCCAAATTTAAAATCCATTAACCACTTACCCCCCGGACCATATTGCTGCCCAAAGACCAGAGTACTTTTTGCGATTCGGGACTGCGTCGCTTTAACAGACAATTGCGCGGTCGTGCGACGTGGCTCCCAAACAAAATTGGCGTCCTTTTTTCCCCACAAATAGAGCTTTCTTTTGGTGGTATTTGATCACCTCTGCGGTTTTTATTTTTTGCGCTATAAACAAAAATAGAACGACAATTTTGAAAAAAATGAATATTTTTTACTTTTTGCTGTAATAAATATCCCCCAAAAATATATAAAAAAACATTTTTTTTCCTCAGTTTAGGCCGATACGTATTCTTCTACATATTTTTCGTAAAAAAAAATCGCAATAAGCGTTTATTGATTGGTTTGCGCAAAAGTTATAGCGTTTACAAAATAGGGGGTATTTTTATGGCATTTTTATTAATATTTTTTTTACTAGTAATGGCGGCGATCAGCGATTTTTTTTTGGTATTGCGACATTATGGCGGACACTTCGGACATTTTTGACACATTTTTGGGACCATTGGCATTTTTATAGCGATCAGTGCTATAAAAATGCATTAGATTACTATAAAAATGCCACTGGCAGTGAAGGGGTTAACACTAGGGGGCGGGGAAGGGGTTAAGTATGCCTGGGTGTGTTCTTACTGTGGGGGGGGGGGGGTGGCCTCACTAGGGGAAACACTGATCCTCGGTTCATACAGTGTATGAACCGAAGAAAAGCATTTCCCCTGCTGACAGGAACGAGAGCTGTGTGTTTACACACACAGCTCCCGTTCCCCGCTCTGTACCGAGCGATCGCGTGTGCCCGGCGGCGATCGCGCCCGCCGGGCACACGTACGGGAGTCGGGGGCGAGCGGGGGGCGCGTGCGCGCGCCTCCGGCGGCGCGCGTGCGCCCCTAGTGGCGGCTAAAAGGTAGGGCGTCATAATACGTGATCTCGCCTAGGAGAGCCACCTTGTGGACGTATTATGACGGTGCGGCGACGGCAAGTGGTTAAAGCATTCAAGATCCCCCTCAGGTATTTATGTGGTTGGCTGTTTGGGCAGTATATGTTTGCTAGCGTGTATTTTTTTCCTTGGAGTACTCCTTTTAAAAACAAATACCGGCCTTCCGGGTCCACTTCACGGTTTGTTCTATAGCAGAACATCAGGCATAACCAGTGAATAATGTCATGAGATCATGTAAACAGCGGTACAATGCATTCTATATATGTAGTGATAGTATTTCCACTTTTGTTATCACAGGGGGAACACATTGTGCGTCAGTGAATATATTTTTCCTACTTGGTCCTGTGAGTTTCCTCTCTGTGGGAACTCTCTCTATTTTCCCATCACCTTTCTCTTTTTTTTCCTCCCCCATCCACTCAGTTTCCTCGCCTTTTCCTCGCTTGTCACCCTTCTCTCTTGGTTTGTACAAGCTTCTCTTGCTGTTGTGCTCTTCCTTTTCCTTGGCCGGGATTGGGGACAAACTGTTCTTTAGTTTTGTTTTTTGTTGCTCCGGGGTAGATGGACAGGACTTTTCAGTTTTAGAATGAAGTGGCTTCTACAAAGGACAAAGCATGTCAGGAGAGCTTGTGAATGGAGAGAGTCCCTTAACCTCCTTTCTGCAAAACTGTGCAGTGAATTGCTAATGTGTCTGTGGGTGTCCTATGATGGGGGCCAGGCTCCCACCAATTTACTGCCGAATGCATTCTTTAATACATTTTATTTTATTTTTATAGAAATCTGTATCTGTCGTTTTTAAAATCTAATGAACACAAGCTGCTACATCAGTAGACATAGGAGACTACCATAAAAGTGCGACTTTTATTGTTAAAAAAAGACAAGTAAAATTAGAATATTTTTATGTTTATCTAAAAGGTATACTAAAACCATACTCTAAATTATTGAGCCTTAAAAACACATTGACAGCTTGAATCCCAAGCAGAACAATAGAGGCTGTAGTACATTGACCTCATGCATATTCAGTCATCGCTCAATCTCCTTTTCCACTCGTGCCCATTATATGCAAGTAGATATTGATTATCCCAAGAATTGTTTGCACCATTACGGGTAATTTAGATCTTAAATGGCTTAGATTGACAGATGATATAGCTGTGAATGTATACTTGGTATCATTATTCATTATCATTTACAAACACATTTGTAAATGTGTGCAAACTGGTCAAAGGTAGGCGCTAGCCTTATAAAATTTAAGTGAATCAAAATAAATCGTATTTCACAAATTATCAAGAGTAGAAACTTAAAATGTGCAAATATAACAATAAAGTCCATAAAAAGAGAAAATTAGTGACCATCTCTTCTTTAAATTCAATGTTCTCCACCACGTGCAAATAAATTATGCACTCATCAGACAAATATGGTCAGTCCTACTAATGCTCAAGCTTGGATCCAGACTCTCAAAAACCTTCAGCCATACTTCCCCTGGAAATCCCTGTTAGTTCTCATTCACCTAGTATAACAATTAAAAAAAAAAATCTGAATATAGAAGGTATATATAGTGTAGTAAGTTTATTAAACTTTAATGGTTTAAAAATGGTGTTAAATGCACTCACATGAAAAAATGCCCAGAAAGGCATCAACATAAACAGCTCACTCGCTCAAAGGGATGGATGCTGCACCGCTACCCGCAAGCCACAGAGCCGGCATTGTAAATGTTCCCATATGTGTATGTGTTTTGAGAACGTTGACATTTTACCTATATTTTCTGTTTAGATAAGTTCATTTTTGTGTTTGCAGGACACATAGGGGTTTATATACTATAGCTGGAGAGTGAAAAATCTGGTGCAGCGGTGCATGGCAGCCAATCAGCCTCTAACTTCAGCTTGTTCAATTAAGCTTTAGAAAATTAAACAAATGGAAGTTGTTTGGTTTATATGCAGAGCCGCACTGGATTTTACACTCTCCAGGTTTAGTAAATTGACCCCTTAGGTCTATTTATCAGCCATTTTTATATTTGGGGTTCAAAGCAGACTGCAGAACCACAGATTTTCTTACAGGAAATCAGCTTTTTATAGGCAAATAACTAAACAAACCTTTAACCAGTGAGAAACTCAAAGCAAATCTTGATTTGTGTACAGAGACACAACCTATCTGCCCATTACTTTGGTTTTTCATCAAGCATTTCTGTAGTGCTCCATACAACCTCACGTTTGTGATAATCTGATGATCTGAGAATCTCCATTTGTGGTGTGGCAGATGAATAGACCAACTGTGGTCTCCTTGCTGCCTTCTACGTACAATAAGCCTCATATAAAAACAAAAAATGACAGCACTAAAAAGTATCTCACCAACTTAAGTCAGATCTACTTCACAAAATGTAATCTGTTGATAAAGGAAGTAGAGAAAGTTACACTGCATAGACTTTAGACGGTAAATTTCTAGTAAGGTACTCTATGGATTCTTTGGAGCAGAAAACTATGGCCCTGTACACACGATCAGTCCAAACCGATGAAAACGGACTCAAGTTCAGTTTCATCGGTCCAAACCGACCGTGTGTGGGCCCCATCGGTCAGTTGTCCTTCGGTCCCAAAACAGAGAACTTGCTTTAAAATTGGACCGATGGACGCCTGACCGATAGGTCAAAACCGATGGTTAGTACGCAAAAGCATCGGTTCCAAACACACGCATGCTCAGAATCAAGTCGACGCATGCTTGGAAGCATTGAACTTCATTTTTCTCTGCACGTTGTTGTCTTTTACGTCACCGCGTTGGACTCGATTGGTTTTTGAACTGATGGTGTGTAGGCACATCAGACCATCAGTCAGCTTCATCGGTTAACCGATGAAACAAACCTTCAGTCCGTTTTCATCAGTTTGGACTGATCGTGTGTACAGGGCCTAAGAGTTTGAGTAAACTTTCTGTCCTAATTTACACTTGCAGTTGGGGGGTGATAAAATAGGCAGTTGAGACTCAGTTTTACAACTCCCCCTTAACCAAACACAGCAGCTAGAGGGGGTTGTATGCATGCCACAGCGGCAATGCTTTGCTTCAAGTGAATGGGGACATCCTGCAATGGCCCTGCAACTACGCAGTGGTGTGTGCTTACAGGGTTTAAACAAGTGGTGTGGAGGAAACATTTTGCCTTCCAGACACCTGTGAAACTCTCTCAACAATGATCATGTGCATCAAAACAAAAAGGTGGGCAAAGTAAATTTTCATTAGTCAGCCACAGTCTGCAAAGTAAGCAAAACCCATGCTGTAACCTCTTAATTTTCGATATGAGACTAGAATGCAAAAACAAAAACAAATAACGGACAATCATTCGATATTGTCAACGTGTGTACGATGCTTAAGTGGGGAGTATGTCAGACTTTTGAAGAGAGACAACTGCTTCCACATAGAGCAAGGATCTTTCTCTGCAACATGTAGGTTGGGGACCATTTTTTACTACTGAGGCTGTGACTGCATTTTGAAAAAACAGCTGTAAGTCTTTTAAATTAAAATTTCAATTGGGCTTTAACAGTTTTTTTTCCTGTTTTCTGATTGACTATGTTGCATTGCTTTCTTATGTAACTGAACTCTGTGTTTGAATTGTTTGCAAACTATAAAATGCATGAGGGAGACCGAGTCAACAGCTACTGACAACCTTTTGGGGTCTCAACAGGTAGAATACCATCCCTTCCAGAGGCCACAGGAGTTGGTGGATTATTGTAAGGAAAATAATATTGTATTTGAAGGTTACTGTCCATTGGCTAAGGGGCAAGCCTTGACACATCCAAGTATCTTAAAACTCGCAAAGCTGTATGAGAAAACACCAGCTCAGATCTGTATACGCTGGAGCATTCAGGTACAAATACTTTATTATACCTGGTTTGAGCATATGTTTATTTAACAGCAAGAGTTTGTTTTTCTCAACCTACCAGGGTTTGCTAATTAATTCTATTCATTATTGTGGTGATTGTAGCCGTATTAGTGTCCGTGATACTTTTTTTATTTGCGCTAACATATAATTTTTCATGGACGAGGGGGACACACCGAATTACACAATATGCACAAATTATATGTTAGTGCAAATAAAAAAAGTATCACGGACAGTACTCAATTTTCTCTATTCATTATTGATAAACTCTACGAATTACACAAGTTCTGTGGCAACTGTTTATTCTAAATAACTAGAGAACCTTTATTACTTAAAGTGTATATATAACCCAAACGTATTGTTGATTTTGAATAGAGTAGGGGATAGTAAAACAACTGCCATTTTATTATCCATTTGTGTCTCATTACTGAGATATGCCTTTTACTTCCTGTCCTGTATAGGAAGTGAGAGAATATATTTTCGATGTGTGGGAAAGTCCCCTCTTACAGAGTTGTTATAGGAACAAGTGTTCCCATTGGAAGATTTCCTCCTGTAATCCTTCCCTGGTGGAAACTCAAAAATTTGGATTTACTTTAATTTTCTTTGACATTGGTAGCAATAAACATCTGTCAGTTCTATCCTTTTACTACTATATTTAAATCTAAAGTAAAAAAAAAATGCTTTTAGTTATAATTTAAATATCTCAGTTAATTTAATTTGGTAAAATTTCCACCACACCTCTCTACATCCTCCTCCCTAAAAGACTAATTGGATCCTTCTCTTAAGCCACTCACCTGTCCTGATATGCCAGGGATACTCCTTAGCCACTTCCTGCTATTTGAGTAAGCTAAAAGCAGACATCGTACTGGATTCTCAGCATAAACCGATACTAGGAGTTTCCGAAGGGCATTTATAATTTCTGGTTTATCCCAGACCCTGCCATGTGATTGCAGTAGGCCTCTTTCCTCATAGTAAGAGTGACCCTACAGTTTCAAGCTCCTAAATGTATCTGTAGTCATTTATTCTGTCCTGATAATATTAACTAAGAGAAGCAGACGGTGAAAATATCCTCACCTGAGAGCAAAGAAACCTTGCAAGGGTCCTGACTGTTCTCTAGACATGTGTATGCCGAAATATTTCGTTTCGGAATTTCGTTTTCGTCCGAAAAATAAATGTATTTAGTTACTCCCAAAATTTGTTTTTATTTATTTTGTTTTCCGTTGGAGGTTTCCGTCCGAAAATCCGAACAAATTAAGGTTGAATCTGTCATTGAAGGCTTATGGTGTCCGTCGAATGTTCAAAGAAGATTTGACGGAGCAGCGAAACTGTACGACGCCGCAATCCTACATTTCCCGTCGATTGTTCCACCTACAAGCTATAGTAGAATTCTAATGTTGTATGACTAGTAATAATTATATTTATTAATTATTATTACTAGTCAACCAACATTAGAATTTTTCTATAGCCTATGGGCCGAGCATTTGACCGGAAATGTATGATTGCAGCGTCGTAGAGTTTAGCTGCCCCGTCAAATCTTCTTAGAACTATCAACAGATACCATAAGCCTTCAATTACAGATTCAACGTTTGTGTGTTTTCTCGAATCTTTGTCGTTCATGTTAAATTGTCAAGTTACTTCTAGCTATTTTACTGCTCTTTCTCTTTGGTTACAGTCAGCCAATAACATTCATCATCATCATCATTATCTTTATTTTACTTCCCCCACCCAATTCCAGCAGCGATCTTTTCTCCCTATAATGTCGAATCTTTTCTCCCTATAATGTCGAATCTTTTCTCCCTATAATGTCGAATTTTTTCTTACTATAATGTCGAATCTTTTCTCTCTATATTGTCGAATTTTTTCTCTCTATAATGTCAAATCTTTTATTGCTATGTAGAATAATCTCGGACTAATAGAGTTAAGGTTAGGCACATTCGACCAACGAAAACGAAAATAAAGCATTTGTTTATGTCGGATTTTTCATTTTTTGTATTCTGCGCGTTTGTTTTCGTTTGTTAACCACTTCAATACCGGGCTTTAAAACCCACCTCCTTCCCGGGCCTATTCTGGCACTTCTTTCCTACATGTACAAATCCTCATTATTTTGCTAGAAAATTACTCAGAACCCCCAAACATTATATATGTTTTTTTAGCAGACACCCTAGGGAATAAAATGGCGGTCATTGCAACTTTTTATCTTGCACCGTATTTGCGCAATAATTTTTCAAACGGCTTTTTTTTGTAAAAAAAATGGTTTCATAAATTAAAAAATAACAAAACAGTAACGTTAGCCCAATTTTTTGGTAAAATATGAAAGATGATGTTACGCCGAGTAACTAGATACCTAACATGTCACGCTTTAAAATTGCGTACACTCATGGAATGGCGCCAAACTTCGTTACTTAAAAATCTCCATAGGCGACACTTAAATTTTTTTACAGGTTGCCAGTTTAGAGTTACAGAGGAGGTCTAGTGCTAGAATTGTTGCACACGCTCTAACGCACGCGGCGACACCTCACATGTGTGGTTTGAACGACGTTTACATACGTGGGCGGGACTTACGTGTGCGTACGCTTCTGAGCGCGAGCTACCGGGGACAGGGGCATTTTAATTTTTTTATTATTATTTTTTCTTTTTTCTTTTACTTATTTCTTTATTTTTTACACTTTTTTTTACATTTTTTTTTTCAATCGCTTTTATTCCTATTACAAGGAATGTAAACATCCCTTGTAATAGGAATGTGTGTGACAGGTCCTCTTTAAGGAGAGATGCGGGGTCAATAAGACCCCACATCTCTCCTGCAGGCTGGAAAGAATGAGATCGTGAAAAAAATTCACAGATCTCATTCAAACTAGCCGCAATTGCGGTTTGTTTACTTACGGGGACCCGGGCGTGACGTCATCACATCGCGCCCGGGCCTCCGACGGTCATAGAGATGACTGGTGACCAGATGGTCACCAGTCTTCTCTATGGCAAACATCCGGCGGACGGCGATCATCTCTCCGGGCCCCCGGTGGGACGGGAGAGCCCGGAGAAGCACCGGATGGCGGCGGGAGGGGGGGGATGTCCCCTCCCGCCGCCTGTAAGAACGATCTAGCGGCGGAACCGCCGCTATGATCGTTCTTACGGTGCGCAGGATCGCCGCCGCTAAAAAATTATATCTCAATGATGCCTCCGGGTGCAGGCATCATTGAGATATCCCCCCCGCAAAGCCCAGGACGTCATATGACGTCCACCCAGGATAACAGGTCCCCGTTTTGGACGTCATATGACGGCGTGCGGGTGTCAAGTGGTTAAAACGATAACAAAAATACATGAAATTCGGACGAAAATGCATTCGGACGAAAACTAATGCACATGTCTATTGTTCTCTAGTCTATCCAAAACATAACAAAACTGGTTAAAAATACATTTCATTATTTATCAGACAGGTGCCAACACATTAACCCCTCTGGCGGTATTCCCGAGTCTGGCTCGGGGTAAGATTTTTATACCAAGAGCGGTATCCCCGAGCCAGACTCGGGCTCGCCTCGCTGCAGCCACAGACAAAGTTACTTACCTTGTCCCTGGATCCAGCGATGCCGCCACGCTGTGTGAGCGTGCGGGTCCTCGCTCGATTCACACAGTGTCCTCCTGTGCCCGCCGATCTCTGTTCCCTGCGACGTTATGACGCACGGGGGCGGAGAATGGCGCCAAATTCAAAAAAGTAAACAAACACATTACATACAGTATACTGTAATCTTATAGATTACAGTACTGTATGTAAAAAATACACACCCCCTTGTCCCTAGTGGTCTGCCCAATGCCCTACATGTACTTTTATATAATAAAAACTGTTCTTTCTACCTGCAAACTGTAGATTGTCCATAGCAACCAAAAGTGTCCCTTTATGTCAAAAGTGGTTTTAGAGCAGCTAGAAAACAGCGATAAAAAATTATAATCACTTGCAGAATTGAGCGATAGCGATTTGTGGGGAAATTTGTCATAAAAAAAAAAAAGTAATGACAGCAACAATTATGCAACTGAGTAAATTTCAGTGATTTTGAGTTGATTACATTATTGAATAATTTTTATTATAATTATATTATTATTTGTTATAATTATTTATTATATTATAATTTATAATTTTGTTTTTCAAACTTTTTCATACCCGGGATGCCTACTAGACTCTTGTTTGGTCAGATTTTAGTGAGTTATTCCTAAAACGCCAAATTTCCTTGCAAAATAATGGTACCGCTTTCAGCACCTAAAATCTGAAATAATCATACCGCCAGGGAGGTTAATGGAAATCTTAAAAAAAATATTATAGATACATTTTAACATTAATCAAGTAAATGCCAATACATTCATAGAAACTTAATTCATGTAAAACTTAAAAAAAAATATTATAGATACATTTTAACATTAATCAAGTAAATGCCAATACATTCATAGAAACTGTTCCTAATACATAGTAATCTAGTCTGTGTTCTACTGTGAGTAAGTTACTTAACAGTACAGAAAGTCTAATTTAGCAGTTACAAGTATTTTTTTTTCTGATCCCAGAATGGCATTATCACTATCCCAAAATCTACGAAAGAAAGCCGAATCCTTGAGAACTGCCAGGTGAGCCTCTCTATCTGGTCATTGTAGTTATAATAAGTGTGAAAGTGTGAAAGAGTTAAGAAGTTGGTGGGAACTTATCAATGTTCATTGTATGACATGACTCATACTTTGAATTCTGCAAACTTGTATCCACGAAAAACACAGGAAAGTAAGTGTAAGATGAAAGAACTTACAATATGGAGTTAATAAAAAGAAACATCGTATTTGTTATTCAGGTGTTTTTGTAAATAAAACTGGTCATACACTGATTGAATTTCATCCAGTTCCTGGTCAATTGGTCTAAGCTCGAGCAATTGGTTGCCCGGTTGTCACCCTACCAACTGGCTACCTTTTTCCAGAAAATTGAAAGAGTCAAGCAGATGATGTTTGGCTGAGCAGTTACTTCAGCCATATATATAAATACAATTAGCCAGATTCAGAAAGACTGGCATAACTTTGAGGCGGCGTAGCGTATCGCATATACGCTACGCCGCCGTAAGTCAGAGAGGCAAGTGCTGTATTCACAAAGCACTTGCCTCCTAAGTTACGGCAGTGTAGCGTAAATGGGCCGGCCTAAGCACGCCTAATTCAAATGTGGAACAGGGGGGCGTGTTTTATGTTAATGACTGGTGACCCGACGTGATTGACGTTTTTAACGAACGGCGCATGCGCCGTCCGTGGACATATCCCAGTGTGCATTGCTCCAAAGTACGCCGCAAGGACGTATTGGTTTCGACGTGAACGTAAATTACGTCCAGCCCCATTCACGGACGACTTACGCAAACGACGTAAAATTTTCAAATTTCGACGCGGGAACGATGGCCATACTTAACATTGGCTAGGCCAGCTATTTGTTAGACTAACTTTACGCCGGAAAAAGCCTTACGTAAACGGCGTAAAAAAATGCGCCGGGCGCACGTACGTTTCTGAATCGGCGTATCTAGCTCATTTGCATATTCTACGAAATCAACGGAAATCAACGGAAGCGCCACCTAGCGCCCAGCGTAAATATGAACCCTAAGATACGACGGCGTAGGAGACTTACGTTGCTCGTATCTTAGCCTAATTTAAGCGTATCTGGTTTCCAGAATACGCTTAAATTTACGACGGCGTAGATTCAGAGTTACGACGGCATATCTACTGATACGCTGGCGTAAACGTCTCTGAATCCAGCTAAATGTGTTGCACTTTCAACCATATTCAGTGAAAATTCATAATAATATTCATGATAATAAAAGATAAGTTCATAGTGTAAAATGTCCAAAGAAAGGAACCGCCCCTTAGTAATTGAAGTTAGGGAAATGAGTGATCCAAAAAGCTAAGCAAAGATGGGTGAAATTCCTAACCTCCACCATAAAGCACGCACACCAACACCCAGATGAGATGTACTCTTACCAGAGCACTTGGACCCCCTAAATACAGGTAGGACTTTTTCCCTGTATAAATGTTCCAGCTGATAATGACCAGTCACACGAGCAGTTCCTTGGCATACGTTTCACCGACATCAAAGGGAAGGTATCACCGACATCAAAGATGCAATGCAAAATAAATAAAAATAAAAGACACTCGATAGTGTAAAACCTTATGATGGATTCTTTAATAAAAACGAATACTACTCACGTTTTGTAAAAGATTCATGTGCATGTCTCAAAGAAAAAACAATCCCGGGCAAGGAAAATGACATCAGCATCCACTTCCTATGACGCAGTTGACATGACCAAGCCACTCCGCCAAGTGTCTTATATTTATTTGCATTGCATCTTATGGAGTCGGTGATACCTTCACTGAGACGTATGCCAAGGTACTGCTCGTGTGACTGGTTGGTCATTATCATCTGGAAAATTTCTACAGGGATAAAGTCTTCAAATGCTTGTTTGATCTACCTGTCCTGAGGGGGTCCAGGTGCTCTGGTAAGAGTAAATCTCACCTGGGTTTTGGTGTGTGCCTTTTATGGTGGTGGGAAGGAATTTCACCCATCTTTGCTTAGCTTTTTGGATCACGCATTTTCCAACCTCAATTACAAGGAACTGTTTCTTTCTTTGGACATTTTGCACTATGAATTAAACTTTTATTATTATGAATATTATTATGAATTTTCACTGAATATGGTTGAAAGCGCAACACGTATTTATATTGTTGTTAGGTGAAAAATATCTCACTGGTGTGTTTGCAGCTTCCTTTCAATGAGATGTAATACAAGAGCATTTTTTTTGGTATATTAGTTCCTCCAGCCAATCAGCTTGCAATCACTGTTTAGCAGCGTCCACTGTATTCTGATACAATAGCCTCAGCAGGAGATAAATCTATCTGTGCTCTTAGCCAGCTGAATTAAAGAAATCTACTAGTGTATGGCCAGCTTAGAGGAGAAGTATGGGTTTATTAAAAAAAAATCATCCATATTTACCTCTATGCTGTAATGTCAGAATGAGGCTCCAGCTGTCTTACGCTGGCTCTATGAGAGAGAACTGAGTGGTCACATGACCGTGATCATTTAGCTCTCGGTCAGCTCAGAGCAAAGAGCAGTTACTGTCAGTCACAGCTCTTCGCTCTGCTCCTCCAGTGCTCTCTGGTGTGCCAGGCTGGGGAGGAGGCCAGCACCGTTGGCTCTGGCTCTCAGCAGCGCACTGAAAGGCAGAGCCACCGACAATATTTTGAGGGTCCTTCCAGAGCCTGGAGCGGCTTTATCTCGCCAGCAGGCAATAACAAGCTATTAGCTGACTTTGGGTCATAGAAGAACCAAAGTAAATGTATTCCTGTGACCCACAAAAGTATGGCCGAAAAAGCTTTGGCCATACTCCTCATTTAGGACCTTTATGGCTCATTGTACAAACAAAACAGAATGGGAGCCTGATGGTTATTTTTCTGTTTGTGGTCATAAAGTGAAGCTACTAAAAGATTACTTGCAAATTCACTATGTTTTGTGTGCTCTGCACTATATAACAACAATTGTTTAGCAACTATTTCAAGTATATGTACATTTTCACAAATAACTTATTTTATTTGTTCACTTTTAGTCTATTTAAAATATCATTGAAAGTGTTTTATTATATCTATATGATATA
This sequence comes from Rana temporaria, assembly GCF_905171775.1. Lineage (NCBI taxonomy): Eukaryota > Metazoa > Chordata > Amphibia > Anura > Ranidae > Rana > Rana temporaria. Next base: position 125,772,939 of record NC_053495.1, on the reverse strand, counting down.
TGCAAAATAATACTTGTTGATCCTACCAGAAATCGAGTGAGCTTCCAAATTCCTGTACACTATACCTCTGCTGTACCAGTTAGCAATGTTATCATAGGATTTTGTTCTTTCTGTAGGCTGTAGAGATGAAGAGAATGGGATGTGTTTTATAGTCTTGGAGAGTAACTCCACTTTTGTGGGGAAAAAAAATGTAAAAAAGAAAATACAATTGGGACTCAAGTCATTCTGTAGTTGAATGTAATTAAAAAATACCTTTCCTTTTTGATCTGCAGCTCTGTAATTTTCTGTAAAATACAATGCAATATGGCTACCTGGAGGTGTTCTGTACACAGAATGTCCCCCAGAAACAAAATGTTCTGCTTGTGTGGGTGGCTCACTGATTTTCCCAGAGGTCTACACTAAGATACAATATTTCAGGCATCTCCTGCAACACATATTTAATTGTTGGTGAGATACTCCCAATAGGAAATCACATCTAAAGGGATGCAGACCCTGCAATTTTGCTCATTACAGCCCTGCAAGTGCAGTAACTGATTGATAATTATGAAACCATTCCCATTAGATTAACTTTCCACATGGACACAGACACACAGACATTTCTTTAGAATAACTAAAGGTAGTAATCTGCAACAAAGTTTGTTAAAATCCCTGTAATGTACACAGATCACCCAGAGGGGAATGAAGTTACTCTTTAACTCACTTCCTGTCCTAGAGTGACAGCACTGCCCCCCATAGATACAGTACAGTGGGTAAGCGCTGTCACTCTGTTTAGGGCAAATTTCACAATGTAAGTTAATATATAAATTATTGATATTGTTGTTTGCAAATATGCTTTCAAATGTGGCTTTATCAAGTATAGAAGGCTGTTGATATTCTTAGTTTTAGCTGATACTGTGTACTTCATTGTTTCTGTCCACAGCTTTGATGGAAGACAACAGAAAAGTCCATGGTAGAAGTTATGCAACCACAGACACTATGGGGTTGTTTACTAAAGGCAAATAGAATATTCACTTTTCAAGGGAAGTTGCACTTTGCAAAGGAATTTTCCCCAGAGCTAGGGAATAACCAATCACCACCAAGGAAAATAAAAAAAGCTGAACTTTTCTTGCTCATGAATGGATGATGCAGGTCAGCAAAGGTTCACCTCATTCACTAAGCTCTGTGGAAAATTCCCCTGCAAAGTTAAATGCCCCTTGCCTTTAGTAAATCAACTGCTCTGGGGTGTGCAACCACCGCCGTCATTTGCGATTAAACCTATTCGCTGCCACGGCGTAAGCCTTTCGACAGCAGCACATACTCCGGTTGCTACAGTAACTGGAAATGCTTGTAGATCGGACAAGCCTACTGTTGACTTTCAGGTGGAAGCAGACTGCTGTAAATCCACCTGATTGCTTCCATGACCACTGAGAAGTGTCCTTCTCCATTTCCAATTTATGCTGTCACTTTCCCCAGCTGCTGTGGCTAGGTAAGAAGCTAATGAGGCATGATCTGTGCTCCATTAGCTTTAAGGGAGGACAGTGAAGACATCAGGGGTTTAAAGGGCCACTGATATCTCAATAGAGAGAACCTGTCATTATAATGTGCTAATACATATTGGTTTCCTAAGTGATAACAATAAATGTTATTGCACCTACAAACATAAACGCGTACATACGAAAACGACAATTGCGTTACACATTATATATTGACACACGTGCCAGAGTGAGTACAATAATTCTAAGGCCAATATTAACTAAACCAGGGGTAAGCAACCTGTGGCCCTCCAGCTGTTACAGAACTATAAGTCCCATCATGCCTCTGGAAAGAATGCCTCGTACACACGACCAGTTTTCCCATCGGGAACATGTTCTCCTTTTTCCTGCCGCAATTCCCAGCGATCTTTTTCCAAGCAGTTTCCCTATGGGAAACACTGCGGTGGAGCATACACATGGCCCGGCCAAAGCTCTCACCGCAGTTTTCCAGACGGGAAAACCTCTGGTGTGTACACAGGGAAAGTAACCGAGCAGGTTCTCGGTTTTCCCCCCCGGGATTCCCGGCTGACTTTTTACCCGGTCGTGTGTACAGGGCATATTTGTAACTGCCAGCCTTGCAATGCCTCATGGGAAATTTAGTTCCATAACAGCTGCAGGGCCCCAGGTTGCCTACCCCTGAACTAAACTGATGGCCTGTAAGGGCTTTAAAAGCATCTCCTATGGACAATTTTGTCTACCGATGTTTGTTGCCTTATCTTGAGTGCACACAATTTTAAGGCTTGACATTTTGTCAAGCCTCAAGCAGCAAAAGGTCCAAAAATAATGGCCCGGATTCTCGTAGCATTTACGCTGGCGTATCTCAAGATACGCCGCGTAAGTGTCAATGTGCGCCGTCGTATCTATGCGCCTGACTTTGAAAGCAAGATACGCCTGTAAATAGGCTTTATCCGACCGACGTAAGTTTCCTACGTCGTCGTATCGTGGGCGCATATTTATGCTGGCCGCAAGGGGCGCTCCCATTGATTTACGATTCGAATATGCAAATGAGTGAGATACAGCGATTCACGAACGTACTTGCGCACGGTGCATTAATATACACGGTTTACGTAAGTCGTACGTCCGGCGTAAAGTTAGGCCTCATAAAGCAGGTGTAAGTCATGTTAAGGTATGGACCAGGGAACAGCCGTCGTGTTTTACGTAGTTTACGTAGTAGTACGTGAATAGGGCTGGGCGTAGGTTACGTTCACGTCGTAGGCAGCGATTCTACGTATCTTAGGCGTTCGTTCCGACGTTCCCATCTTTGCATGGGGTCACGGTTCATTTAAATGGATCACGCCCACTTCCACCTACTTTGAATTAGGCTTACGCCGAAGAATTTACGTTACGCTGGTACAACGTTGGGAGCAAGTGCTTTGTGAATACTCTGCTTGCCTCTCTGTGTTACGTCGGCGTAGCGCATATGAGATGCTCTACGTCGGCAGAAATATGCGCCGATGTATCAGAATCCGGCCCATAGTCTCTAAAAAACTGCCAAATTACCAATATTATGCAAAGTCCAAACAAAGGTGCATCTGTATATGGTTAGCTAAACCCTCTAATGATTTGCTGGGACTTAGGACTAAAATAAGTTAATCTAACATTGCAATGATATTCAACTTAACCAACTTAACCAAAACAACTTAAAGAATAGTAGGACATCTTTCATAGCAGAGGACCTTCTACCCACTGCCCCTTATGACATTATTTTACAGGCCTTGTTCATAAGGCAGCCAAATAACAAACCTGTCATTACAAGATAAGATTGACATAGTTAAGACTCTGTATATATGTCTCCAATGTGGTCATTATCAAAAGCCAAACAGCTGCTTTTACTGTTCTCTTAATCATAACAGGAAAAATACACAGATTTTGTCATCTCCTCCCGTAGCCTAAAACAACAGTGAGACAGAATCACTATCACAAAATGTTAGCTTATATTGTTACTGTATGTTGTTTTCACTCATAAATGAGCCCATATAAAACGTGTTTTACAATGATTCCAGGATTAAATCAGTTTAAATTTGTGTCTAAGCATTGTTACATGCAAGCCTGTGGAACATGTTATATCACAGAATTAGAACAGTCCCTTGTACTTGTCAAATTTTACATGTAGGATTTCTGTGTAGTCAGAGCTGTCATTGCAATGCTCCTTTTTTTAAATCATCAAATGGTTTCCTAATCTACCAGGAACAGACAAGTGCTTTTATCAATCAGAATTTACCTAAAGATACTAAACAGATGTAGGATAACAATGTGAAAACCTAGAGGTCTTTCTTTATATGATGTACAGCATCATATAATGCCTATTTGTCACTTGTGAGTCTGTATGTGTTCTGACCCAGATTGCTGTATGTATAACATTGAAATATATTGGACCATTTGTCAAAAGTGCCAGTTTCAACCTATAAGTCTCTTGGTGAGGTTTGTTACCTTATGTGATTTCATGCAAGTCTTTAATACGTGTCTGTCTTTTCCATACTGTCCATTAAATGTTATTAAAGCATATCTAAACCAGGGACGTGCAGTCAGGGGAGGCAGTGCCATGAAAATAACCAAAAAATTTAACGATTTGAGCTTTGAGATTTGTAGCCGAAGTCCTACCCCTAATTTGGGGCTCCTAGGACCTATGGTTTTGGAGATACGGGGCTCCATGCGCAGCCTGTCATAAGCTACATACAGAGTGGCCAGTTTAAATACAAGCTGGCACACTCTGTTTACAGCAGACTGAGAGGATGAGCTCACAGTGCCTCTCACTTCTTGTCAGAGGCACTGAGCTCAATGGACAGCTTGGAGCCCTGGACCAATAGTAAAGTGCCATTGGCCCCAGCTGTCCACAAAAATCCTGCAGTGGAGGCTCTCCTCTCACTGCAGTGTCATAGAAGTGGGCATGTGTCTAAAAGACAAATGCTCCCTTCCAGCCAAGCCCTCTTAACTACAAGGAAAAAACACCCACAATCCCATGTTTTTCTCACACAGTTAAAGCAGGGGTTCACCCAAAAAACTAATTTTTAACATTAGATTGAGGCTAATTGTGGGAAGCACAATCGGGTGTTTTTTTTTTAAATCAATGCAGTACATACCTTTTTAGAGATAGATGTTCTCCGCCGCTTCTGGGTATGGACTGCGGGACTGGGCGTTCCTATTTGATTGACAGGCTTCCGACCGTCGCATACAGCGCGTCACAAGTTGCCGAAAGTAGCTGAACGTCGGTGCGCAGGTGCCGTATAGAGCCGCACCGACGTTCGGCTTCTTTCGGCAACTCGTGACGCGCTGTATGCGACGGTCGGAAGTCTTATTTTGATATTACTTGTTTTTGGTAATTACTCACTTGCCACCCAGGCCAATTCTGACACTTCTCTCCTAGATGTAAAATCATAATTTTTAGAAAATTATTCATAACCCCCAAACATTATATATATATATATATATATATATATATATATATATATATATATATATATATATATATATATATATATATATATATATATATATATATATGAAATATATATATATTTTTAGCAGACACCCTAGTGAATAAAATTGTGATCCTTGCAACTTTTTATGTTACACGTTTCTTTTTTTGGAAACAAACTATTTAATGAATAAAGAAAACAAAAGCATTTTTTTTGTATAATGTGAAAGATGATGTTAAGCCCAGTAAATAGATACCTAACATTTCACACTTTAAAATTGCACACACTTGTGGAATGGCGCCAAACTTTAGTACTTAAAAATCTCCATAGGCGACACTTTAAAAATTATTTCTGATACTAGCCAGTGCCTTACCAGCCACTAGCTTCCCTGCACATCGCTGATCTAAACCCCTAAAATAGAGTAATACATTTTTGTCCATTGCATATTGTCCATTATATGTTATTAAAGGATATCTAAACTCTCCCCCTAACATAATGTAATGCAGCCTGCTATTCCTTAGATGTGGTGGCTGCCTTATATTTTTCTTTTAAATGCTACATCTTTTAAAAAAAAATATATAGGAAATGCACATATCTTTGCAGGAAAAAAAATTTGCATTTATTTTATTTTTTTCAGAGGTGTCTGCAGAGCATTGCACCCACGATTAATGGATCACAGGGGTGCAATGTCAGGCTTCTGCAGACAAGTCCTCCAGCTTTGTACCCATACCTCTGTATGGGCTTTAATTGCAAAGCTGGAGGAGGTATGAATGAACTACAAGGGTTCTTATCAGTGCCCTTGTAGTTGACTGAGAACTACAGGCCATCTGCCTTGGTGGCAGGCAAGACTTGCAGTTTCTTAATTTAACAGATTCCTGGGGAGGGGGGTGTAGGTGGGGTAAGGGGGGGGGGAGCATGAGCTGGAGCATGTTACACCCTAAATGTGGGCCTAAATGCTCCAAAAGGTGAACATGGCCTTCACTCTTTCCAGAACTTGCCAGATTGGAAGGTAAATGAGAAGAGAAGGTATACATACTGTAGATACACTGCAGTGAGTGAGTGTAATCACCCTAGGACAAGTGTGTTTACTAGCTGGATCACTAGATGAAAAAAAAATGAAAAAGGTAAACCTAATTCAGCCACCACGTCTAAGGATTGGCAAGCTGCAATATAATAAATTTTAATTTTAGGGGTTTAAATATGCTTTAAGAGGAACTCCAGTCAAAAAGCCAAGGGAACCTTAGTGTGGCTGCAGGGTACATAAAAAAAAAGTAAAAGTAAAGTATTTTCTTCTTCTCTGTAGCCAATCATTTGTTCGATCAGCAGCCCCATATATGACTTTTTTAGCCTGAAAGAATGAATAAAATTGCTAAGATGGCTTTTTTCTCATTGTGAGCACTATCCTGCCTTCTGACCCATGCCTTCATTCAGCTGGTTGCCTAAACACATCCTAACTCACCCACAGTGCCCAAAACTGTCAAACTGTCCTTAAAACATTTGGATTCATTTTTGTTTTGCGTATTTGTAATCATTATGTTCACAGTTGACTTGAGTTCGTCTTAGCTGCACCCCTTTATTGCACTACCACAGATTTTTGCTGGTTGTACTACAAAGAAAAACTAGTTTTGCTTGCTAAATACCATTTACAACACACTACTAAAACAAGGACTGGTAAAGTTTGTGGGTTACTAAGTAACACAATACATATTGACCTCCCATGGGGCTCATATATCAAGCTATCATAAAATGAAAATAGCACAGAAGGGGTAGGAAAATCAGATTATATGTCTGAGATAAATATATAAAGCTCTCCCAGACAGTATTCTTCTTGGATAACTGATTATTCATTCTTTTTCTCTTATAAACCCCTAATTTATTGGCATATCCTTTATAGAAATGTTTTAAAATCAAGTGTTGTCCTGAATATATTTAATATATGAGCCCCACTGTGTGTATGTGTGTGTTCTTGCCTATAGTGTATATAACCTTTGTTTCTGTCCATCTCACACATAAACCTGCCTGCATCCCCTTAGGTGTTTGGTTTCACACTAGCAGACGAGGATATGCTCTCCCTAAGCTCCTTGCATGATGGACGGCACGTGTCCTGGGATCCTTCCAATCTGTAGTAGCCTCACAGGTTTGGACAATTTACTAATGACACTTATTCTTTATTACTGTAACCTTGTAATTGCCAGGACAGAGCCAGTGTGTGAGTCTACACTCTGCCAAACACTTTGGCAGACATATATTATGGTGAATGCCAAAGGTTAACATGGCCTTACATTCCACTATCCTTAAGCCTCGTACACACGACCGAGGAACTCGACGGGCGAAACACATCGTTTTCCTCGTCGAGTTCCTTGTCAGGCTGTCAAGGAACTCGACAAGGCAAGTTTCTCCATTCCCGTCGAGGAAATAGAGAACTTGCTCTCTTTTTGGCTCGTCGAGTTTCTCGACAGTTTCCTCGACGAAAATGTACACACGACCAGTTTCCTCGGCAAAAAAATATCTCCCAGCAAGTTTCTTGCTGGTTTTTGCCGAGAAACTCGGTCGTGTGTACGAGGCTTCAGATGAGCTATGGCCTGTTCATTCACTTCAGCATATTTTCTTGAAACAAGACCAGATACTAAGTTAGACAAACTTATTAGAATTTATATGAAAGCAAATATTCTTATCAATGTCTATCTCTATGGAATCTTGGTCTAAAATATGGGAATCAGTCAAATCTTGGGTGGACATACACAAAACCCGGCTTGAGAGCACACACACTGCTTTCTTTGGGGGCAGACACAGAAGAGGAGGAGCCAATATCGCTGGTGGGGGACCCCAGAAGGGGAGGTTCAGGGGCCGCAGGTGAGTATAGGATGTTTATTATTTTGATAAAAAGAAAAAAAATGCCTTTACAAAAGCTTTCAGTGAATTAGAAAAAACTGGGCTGACTTCAATCATTTAATTATGTTCATAGAAAAATCCTGTTGTTTTTGTTGCTTGTATATAATTGGATATTGTTTGCAAAGGGGATTTTCACTTAGTTTTACATTATTCCCTAAAGACAGTGAAAATTTACTTTGCAAAGTAAACATACACTACATTACTTCAGTAGATCAATCCTATTGTGTATGTTAACATGTCTTAATCTTTTTCAGAGAAGCTGTATTTAGAAATCTGGAACAGAATTCCATTTTGAAAAAATGATTTCTTTATCTGCTTCACTATTGTTATAGTTACTCCTTAAATGAAAAGAGTTGAGCGACTATGCAAATAATGAAAGCTATGTTAATGAATATGTAAACTCTCCATTAACTTCACATGGAAATGTGGATCTGTCAAACTTTTGTTTAAAGGTCATTATATTCAGGGATGCCAACTGTCCCTGAATAAGTTCCTTCCTGCCATTTACACTTGCCACATGATATGGTGATGTAATTGGTAACAATTTACTTCCCCGGGGATTCCTTTGTATTAGAGATCTATGTATCAAAGTTTTAATTCTAGGGTCATAAGTGCATAACTGTTTTATAAAAGCACTCATAATGAGACAGTTTTCTGAGTTCTGACCTAACCCAAATTGCAGGGTATTTTTTGTGTATGCTGTGCCAGTAAGAAAAGGTGAAAATGATTGTATAATTGACTGATTTCTAAAGTGTCCATGAACCTTTTAGAGCATTACATTGGAAAGTAAGAAATATGGCACAGTAAACAGTACTAATACAATGTGTATTACAATATAATTGTAATGCAATATGGATACACAAACACTCTGTTACAATAGAAAAGAACAATCTATTAAAAATCTAATTGCAAACAAGAACATTTTCCAGCCACCCATGTCACTTGAATTTTTATGTAATAATTCAAAATTGATCAAAAAGATAATCCGTCAACTTTAAATACCAGATTGAAAAACTTGAGTTAGTCATTGTATCGGGTTCTCGTGTTAATATGCGTTAGGCCAGCATTGTGTGTATTAAGGATTTGCTTAACCACTTAAGACCCGGACCATTATGCAGGTTAAGGACCTTGCCCCTTTTTGCAATTCGGCACTGCGTCGCTTTACCTGACAATTGCGCGGTCATGCGACGTGGCTCCCAAACAAAATTGGCGTCCTTTTTTTCATACAAATAGAGCTTTCTTTTGGTGGTATTTGATCACCTCTGCGGTTTTTATTTTTTGCGCTATAAACAAAAATAGAGCGACAATTTTGAAAAAAAAAATGCAATATTTTTTACTTTTTGCTATAATAAATATCCCCCAAAAAGATATAGAAAAACATTTTTTCCTCAGTTTAGGCCGATACGTATTCTTCTACCTATTTTTGGTAAAAAAAATTGCAATAAGCGTTTATCGATTGGTTTTCGCAAAATGTATAGCGTTTACAAAATAGGGGATAGTTTTATGGCATTTTCATTAATAATTTATTTTTTACTAGTAATGGCGGCGATCAGCGATTTTTTTCGTGACTGCGACATTATGGCGGACACATCGGACACTTTTGACACATTTTTGGGACCATTGTCATTTTCACAGTGAAAAGTGCTATAAAAATGCACTGATTGCTGTGAAAATGACAATGTGAAGTGAAGGGTTTAACCACTAGGGGGCACTAAAGGGTTAAGTTTGCCCTAAGGGAGTGATTCTTACTGTAGGGGGCGTGGCTGTAGGTGTGACGTCACTGATCGTGGTTCCCTATATCAGGGAACAGACAATCAGTGTCACTGCCACACAGAAGAACGGGGAAGGTGTGTTTACACACACCTCTCCCCGTTCTTTAGCTCCTGTGACCGATCGCGGGACACCGGCGGCGATCAGGTCTCGCGGGCGCGGTCACGGAGCTTTGGACCGAGTTGTGAGTGTGCCGCCGGCAGTGCGCTCGCGACCCTATGGCTGGGCTCTTAAAGGCAACGTACAGGTACGTGCCTGTGCCCAGCCGTGCCCTTCTGCTGACGAATAACGACGTGAAGGGGTCCTTAAGTGGTTAAGGTTTATGTGTAGGCAAATAAATGTATCCAGTACATCTCTCCAATACATTACACATTTTCACATTTTTGTCTTTTTGAAAGCTGGAAGTACAGAAAAGTACTCCTTGATCATGCCAGAAATCCAGTGAGCTCATCATTTCCTGTAGTAAGCTCACACTGTTACATTGAAGTCTTAAACAATGTTACCAGCCATGTTCAGTTCTCCTCTATGTTATAGAGTTGTGGAGAGGTGGAATTGTTCTGTGTTGTGTCTTAACATTTGTTCTGTCTTAGGGTGATAATGATGCGCCACCACGGACACAGTGCAGTGAGTGAGCATAGTCACCCTACAACAGGAAGTACAGTCAGGATCATTAGATTAAAATGAAGGGAAATAAAGAGAAAATTAATGGTAACTGGTAATATATTATTACATGCATATACATATACCATTCTTGGCTAATGCTCATGAAGATGGCATCGATTGATGTAGACACTTCTACTCTAGTGATCTCCACTTGCTTGTTACCCCCACTCCAAACATCTGCCTGTTGCATTTTAAGCACATGAGCCATTTTCCTGAATGAATGCAAAGCATTCTCCGACTGGACAAGGTGAAGTGTGTGATGTCACCCCACACCTCTTCAACATAAGAAGTATGTTGTGTATTAGGTTCCACTATTGAGTCAAGGGTCTTCCATCTCACAAAATTAAGTTGTAGTGCAGTAATACTGTATATCCAGTGTCTCCAGTTATTGTAGAATTGATCATGGTGACCATTCAGATTCTCTGTTGACTCTTCTATGCTTTTTAGTTATTGTATAGCATCTACTTACTCCCGGAGGGGGGGTATAGAAGATTTTCAATGTCTGGGTATAACGGCCTTGGCAGCAATCAAGACAAAGCAAAGTGTTGATTTTTCTTGGCAGTTGCTATATTGTTAGGTAAAATACAAGGAAGTGTGATGTGTGCATTGAGTAGAAAGGAGACAAACTGCCCCGAGTTTGGTTCGAGCAGGGTTCAAGCAAACATTGAAGAGGTTCAGATAGCAAAGCAGAACCTCAGGAGCAGTGATCTTTTAAAAGCACTGACATTTACAAAGGAAAAAATTGTTTTACATTGGGGACAGATGACTCTCCTGTCTCCTTTTTTTTTTTAAAGAAAAAGACACACAGACTGCAAAGGTCCCCCAAATACATAGCAGATCCCTAATGGTCTTTTGTGCATGGTGGTGGATCTTTTGAGGAGTCTGTTTTTTTTTATTTATTTTTTAATAATTTCTTTGTAAATTTAATTTTTGCAGTAGCACATCCTACAACAAGAATGAAACAATTTGTATAGAGTCCCTACCAAAATGCATACCAGACCCTTTGAGTCTGGTATGTATTTTAAGGGGGATGGTTCCTTAGCAACCATTGACAGCAGAAAGCTGTCACGTTTGTCCACGATGAATGCCTTAAACATTCGGTGTTTGGACAAACATCCAAACTGACTTTCGGACTGAACACTGAGCCCATCCCTGTAAGTTGTGATTGTCAGGTGGTCATATACATCAAATAGAGTAGTCTAAAAAGAAGTAAGTTGAGAGTGTGCCCACTAAATGTGTAACTTCCTGATGGAGAGCTACATTTGCAGCATATGTCAGGGGTTTGAGAAAAAGTGGAGTGCAGCCAACGCTGGTAACGATACCAACTAGTGAAGATTTTAAAGTTCCTTTCTTGTCCACGGCTATCCATGGAGAGCTTATGAGTCTAGCCCCTTTATTGAAAATATGGGACTCACGAGTCAGAACAAAAACTTAGACTCATTAACCGAGAGGCTGCATCCCAGTTTCTGATCCCATTCAGATATGTAATAGGGGTGATCAGGACTTGCGTAGAATATAGGGTTGCCACCTTTGCTTCGAGCCAAACCCAAACATTTAAGCGGCACATGGAAAAAGAACATTTCTTTAGTATACATAACAAATGAAAGCAGAATGTAGTACAAATAGATGTAAAACGATAGGTCTGGTCATTAAAAATTTCTTCCAGCCAAGAATTGCTCTCTCATCAGAGTGCCCCCTTAAATTAAGTGTCCTCTTCAGAGTGCCCCCTTAAATCAGGTGTCCTTATCAGTGTGCCCCCTTAAATCAGGTTTCCTCATGAGAGTACCCCCTTAAATCAGGTGTCCTCATCGGAGTGCTCCTTAAATCAGGTGTCCTCATTGGAGTTCCCCCTTACATCAGGTGTCCCCATCAGAGACCCCCCTTATATCAGGTGTCCCCATCCCCTACATCAGGTGTCCCCACCAGAGTCCCCCCTTAGATCAGGTGTCCCCATCAGAGTCCCCCCCTTACATCAAGCTGCTCTTTCCACTGAGTCCCCTTATAACAGCTAACCCATCTTAGAGACCAACCGTGGGTTTTTAAGGGGAGTCGCTAATAAAAGTTGACTCTGATCTAATGGAGGTCTGTAGGGGGGGTGCTGATATAAGGTGACTCTGATCTAATAGGGATCTGTATTGGGGGGTGCTGACTGCTGATTTAATGGTTGGTCAGCAACCATTATATCAGCAGTCAGCATCACCCATTAGAGACCCCCATTAGCTCACAGTCCCTTATATCAATGCCCCCCCTTCTCTAGAGACCTTTGAGTTTGAGTGTCTGAGTTGCCACACTGGCTCCATGATCCACAGTGACAGGACAGATTTACCTGATGGGACTGGAGGTATGTTGTGTCTGGGAGTCAGGTGGACAGAAACCCGGGCACAAGTTGCAAACCTGGACTGTCCAGGGAAATCTCATACGGGTTGCAACCCTAGTAGGATTACAAAAGCGTGTAAAGCAGGGAGACTGGATGGTCTCTCACTATGCAACCAGATTATGTGTAGGTGCTATAGCTCTGTATAGGGAGCCTTTGCAATGTAGAGAGTGGTGGAAATCTCTGGTTTGAAAATAAGTGAGCCAGTGACTTGGGAAATCCTGGATTTCCTATAATGGGGGTCATAGGGCCAACGTAAAATGACAGTTTATACATCTTAAGCAGTGAGTCATATTTTCAATAAAGGGGCTAGGCAAACAGGAAAGGATTTGTGAGGAAGATAAAACGAAGGGTTTATCCATGGCAAAGAAACAGGAAGGATAGAAGATAAAGATGCTTCAAGCTGGACCCCTGCATTATGAAAAGCACTGAATATTCCATCAATTAGCTGAGTTAAAAGTGACGTCTTATTTTAAGCTCCACATGAGATAGACCCATCCCACCTTCTAGTTTACATTTGATAAGAATGGTATAGTGTAGGCAAGCTGAGGAGTTAGCCCAGATCTAACAGGAAAGGGAGCATGTAAGAGAAAGAAGGATTTTGTGATTTCTATAGTGACAAATAGGGATGGGCTATTTGTTCGAGTTGAACATGAGTTTCACTCGAACTTTGTCAGTTCGCCGAACAGAAAACAATTTGGGGTGTTCGCGGCAAATTCGAAAAGCCGCAGAACACCCTTTAAATGTCTATGGGAGAAATCAAAAGTGCTAATTTTAAAGGTTAATATGCAAGTTATTGTCATAAAAAGTTTTAAAAACTGAAGTCATTTAAAACTGATTGCGGCTATAATAAATTCCCGGGTCCTGACAAAATTGCTAATTTTAAAGGCTTATATGCAAGTTATTGCCATAAAAAGTGTTTGGGGACCTGGGTCCTGCCCCAGGTGACATGTATCAATGCAAAAAAAAAAGTTTTAAAAACTGCATTTTTTTCGGGAGCAGTGATTTTAATAATGCTTAAAGTGAAACAATAAAAGTGAAATATTCCTTTAAATCTCGTACCTGGGGGTGTCTATAGTATGCATGTAAGTAGCGCATGTTTCCCATGCTTAGAAAAGTCTCTGCACGAAATGAAATTTCTAAAGGAAAATAAGTCATTTAAAACTACTTGCGGCTATAATGAATTGTCTGGTCCTGGGAATACAGATAAAATTTGAAAAAAAAAAAAAAAACAGCATGGGTTACCCCTTAGTCCATTACCAGGCCTTTTGGTTCTGGTTTGAATATTAAGGGGAATCCTGAACCAAAAAAAAAAGCGTGGGGGTCCCCCCCAAATTAGATTGGTGTCTTACCAAGTTGGGGATGTAGCTTTCGTCAAATAACAAAACTGAAACTTTTTGTTGTGAAAAAGTGCAAAAGGTGCTTGATTGGGTAAGCATGTGCCCAAATCTGAACAAAGGATAAATCTTATAAACATGTTGCAATATAAGCCTGGTGATTAACAGCAAATAATTAGTAAACTGTTAATTTAGCACGTAATAAATAATCCTCTAACTATTCTAATACAGTAAAACCTTGGTTTGAGACTAACTTGGTTTGAGAGCATTTTGCAAGACAAGCTAAATTTTTAAATACATTTTGACTTCATATACAAGCGATGTCTTGATATAAGAGTAGTGTCATGTCACAACTGAGTATAAAAGAGAAGAGAGGCGCCTCTAAGTGTAGCAATATGGTTACATTTAATGAAGGTACAACATTTGGCAACATATTGCTACACTAAGGCCGCGTACACACGCTCGATCCAAACCAATGAGAATGATCCGACGGACCGTTTTCATCGGTTCACCGCTGAAGTGGCCTGATGATCTGATGTGCGTACACACCATCAGTTCAAAAACTGATCGGGTCAGAACGCGGTGACGTAAAACACACAACGTGCTGAAAAAAAAACGAAGTTCAATGCTTCCAAGCATGCGTCGACTTGATTCTGAGCATGCGCGGGTTTTGAACCGATGCTTTTGTGTACTAACCATCGGTTTGGACCTATCGGGCAGCGGTCCATTGGTTCGATTTTAAAGCAAGTTCTAAAATTTTGGACCGAAGGACAACGGACCGATGGGCCGTACACACAGTCGATTTGGACCGATAAAACTGGACTTCAGGCCGTTTTCATCGGTTTGGACCGACCGTGTGTACGCGGCCTTAGAGGTGCCTCTCTTTTCTTTTATACTCTGAAGCTCCTGCTGGATTTTGCTTCTAATCCCCTTGTGGACATTTTATGGTTACACAACTTGGACACATTGCTATAATCTTTTTATATGGACTATAAACTGAAGAACCTATATGTAAATGGTTGTGGAACAAATCATCTGAGTTTTCATTATTTCTTTTGGGGAAATTTGCTTTTGATATACAAGTGCTTTGGATTGCAAGCATGTTTGCGGAACGAATTATGCTTGCAATCCAAGGTTTTACTGTTATAAAGCAATCTACATTTATGAACCTAATTAAATAAAAAATCATACAATTCTAAATTAATACTCCAAACGAAAAGAAAATGCAGGAACAGACAGTCAATTGGTACTTATGTCATCAAGCTTTTGATTGCGTCAAGCAGGTTGTGCATCCCTATACAAGTCTATGGAATGCAAAGCCTGCCTGACACAGGTTCAATTGAAGTCAACTACTCATCAAATACAACTGTCAGTGAAATCTTAATGACCTTAAAAGCTTCTCAAACTGACAAAAGTCCAGAGAAGCCTTTATCTTCTTCTGGTCTGCCTTTGGCACATTTAACATGGATTGTTTAGTATTGTAAATTATGCTTTGCACTTAGTACACAGCTCCTGTTTATTGAATGAGACCAGTGGAATTTTCTTTTTAATCATTTGATAATTGTTTTTGGCTTTCCACAATGGGGTTAAACTGAAGGATGTTAAGCAGCCTCATAATAAACAGCCCAACCTCTCAGAAAATCAATAGCAAATTTCCCACACTTCCCCACAGCCCTCTTGTCAGCAGGGGAAGGATGAAGGATGCAAGATGAAAACAGTCTGCTTCAGATTATCTTATCTCATCAATCAGAATCATTAATATAATGAATAATGTTTAAAAAACAAATTAAATGCTTACAGTTGATCAGTGTGTTGTACATTTTGAGGGTAATTTCAGCAGCCAGAAATTCCTGTCTCATTCATAGAAATCGAGCATGTTTGTGATATAGTGTATGTGTCCCAGGAAGGAGTACATTTGTCAGTATTTTGTTTGTGGTATACAGGCTTAGCTGATTGCAGATTTGTAAAATGCCTTAAACATCCTAACTGAATAACATTTAGTTTACTTGGGCACTGTGTATCATACACATTTTCTTATTTTACTATTAAATAAATACTGTTTTTACCCTTTTTCATCATTTGTGATATATCAGCACTGCTGATATCCTGCATCATCTTTGTAGCCACTTCCTGTCACTTCCTGTCTACATGCATGCACTGCAGTGATAGCTGCATGGCATTTCTCAGGATAGGTCTCTGGTTGATGACAACAGGTGAACGTTCCAGTCTAATGTGCATCGGTATGGCCACTTGTTGACTTCATTGACAACATGTGACAGGGTGGCCACATAGGAGAACAAGTTGGAGATAGGATAGAGTGTTGTAATCCTAAAAAAAGGAAGTGGCAAAATCACCAAGTATTATTTCTGTTACAATAGTTTTTATTGAGAAAGTATTTACAAGCGTCACAAAATAGAGCGGCAAACAATCCTTGCCCTGCTCAAATCATTTGGCACTACAAAAACATAGGGAACAAATGGGAAGGGAATTGGGGGGAGGGAGAAACTAAATTGAGGCAACTAAATTGTAAACAATATCGCAAAACATTAATGAAATAGTCTTCAAACAATTTAACTTTTATCTCACGTTGTAGACAATTATTCTCTCCATTATCAGAACACAATGCATGGATAATGTGACTCCCACTACCGAACAATAAGTAAAGTAGGGGGTAAAATGGGGGAGAGTGGAAAAAGAAAATAAGTAATAAAAGTAGAGAAGAAAAGGTCAGTCAATCTGGGAGTCTAAGCCAAACGTTTACGGAATCGACACTTAATGTGTGGGACCTGCAAGTAGGCCAGCCAAGGAGGCCATATTGCCTCTAGAGTCTCTGTGAATATATACCACAGTCAAATATCTAGGCTACTGGCCTGTCCTCAGTGGGACTATTCTGTCCTATGTGGATAACTGGTTGTAGCTAACTTCCTGTTCTGATGCCTGTGCGTGGCTCTGACGGACAAATCTCTCTTTTCATCATTGAGTTATGATCTCTCTCTGTCTGGGTGGAGCACTAACACTTGGTAATTAAGCTACATGGACACTGTCTGTCTGTCAGTTATGGGCTTTCTGTTTCTGCTCCCAATATATGTGTTTGTTGTTTTTATTTCCACTCCGATGTCGTTGATTGGTATCTATGTCCAATAAATTTGTATATTTTCACATAAATACTGTTTGTGGTCCATTTAAAGTCCCAATTTGAGGAACCTTATTTTACTGTAAAAAATAAGTGCACTCTCATCCAAAAACAGTCCACCATGTATGTAAAGGTGTGCCTGCCTGGCCACATCCTCTGAAGCAGGAGGCTGATGAGCCCAGAAACATCTTCAAGAGGCATTCTGGAACTAGGTACCAGCTAGCATGCACTTTAAGCTAGCCTCAACCAAAGTCACATGTAAAACGCCTTTGTGAATACATTTGTTCCATTTGTGCAAGTCCTCCGCCTCAGGAGATATGTCCAGATCCCTCTGCCAGGCCAACTGATAACTCAACTTGATCGTAGTGTTGGAGAGTAGTTTATATGGCATGGAGATGTCCCCATTTAAAGAGACCTCCTGCATGTACTTATTTTCAAACATGGTGCATACTGCTAGGTCAGGGCTGGATTGCTGTAGCGATTTAAGAAAATTATAGATTTGCTGTAGATGGAAATTTTCAGATTGGGGCATCTTCAGACTGTTAACGAAGTGTGATAGCGGACATAACCCTTTATGGTCAATATAGTGTCCAATGCGGTAAAGACCCTTGTTTATCCACCAGTCAAAGCCTACAGCTTGCATTCCTGGTGGAAACAAGGGGTTGCCAAAGCTAAGAGCCACTGGTGTTTGTGGCGAATGTAATGGCCATCTCCTACAACCTGTATCCCATAGATGAATGGAGTGGGAAAGCATAGGGCATAAAATTGCTTTACGATATCACGAGGGAGTCCAAAGCACCAGGTCCTTTGAAAGCTGTGCCGCTATATAATATTTCCTAAAGTTTGACATTCCCAAACCTCCTTAGAAGTGTACATTGTGGGTCGTGCTATTCTGCTTCCCTTAGTATCCCAGATATACCGGAAGATTTTCGATTGAAATTGCCACGTTGCATCAACAGGGACCTGGATGGGCAAAATTCTGAAATAGTACAATATCCTGGGTAGGACTGTCATCTTTACTGAGGATATTCTCCCCATCCAAGACAAGTTCATATCAGACCTTGCCTTCACGTCCTCCAAGGGTTTTGCAAATAATGGCGGGTAGTTTTCCTGTGGTATCTGGCATCAAGCTGTCAGTAGCAGATCCTTTTAAGGCTGTTTTTACACTGAGGCGCTTTGCAGGTGCTATAACGCTAAAAACAGTGCCTGCAAAGTGCCTTGAAAGAGCCTCTCCTTTCACTCCAATGTGAAAGCCCTCTGGCTTTCACACTGGAGAGGTGCGCTGGCAGGACGGTAAAAAATGTCCTGCTAGCCGCATCTTTGCACCCCGCTAGTGGCCGAAAAGCACCGCAAAAAAGACAGTAAAGCTGACCGCTGACGCCCCCAGCGCTTAGGTGTGAAAGTAGCCTTAGTCCTGTAGATTGCAAAGTGTGGCCTTAGTGGAATAGACCTGTTTTTCCAGCACATCCCACAGATGCTGGATTGGATTTGGATCTGAAGAATTTGTAAGTCAAAACCTCAAATTTGTGTTCCTCAAACCATTTTTGTAGTGTGGCAGGGAACATTATCCTCCTGAAAGAGGCCATTGCCATCAGGGAATACCCTTTCCTTGGTCAGCAACAATGTTTAAGTCGGTGATACTTGACAAAGTAACATGCGCATGAATTACAAGACCCAGGTTTCCCAGCAGCACATTGCTCAAAGCATCCCACGGCCTCCCCCGTCTAGCCTTCTTCCCATACTGCATTCTGGTGCCATATATTCCCCAGGTAAGCAACACACATGCATCCGGCCATCCATGTAATATAAAAGAAAATGTGATTCATCAGACCAGGCCACCTTCTTCCATTGCTCCGTGGTCCAGTTCTGGTAATCATGTGCCTACTGTAGGAGATTGTGGCTGTGGACACAGGTCAGCATGGACGCCCTGATTGGTCTGTGGTTGCGCAGCCCCATACACAACAAACTGTGATGCACTGTTTGATCTAACACCATTCTATCGGGACCGGGAATAACTTTTCAGCAGTTTGAGCTACTGTAGCTCTATTGGATCGGGCTACATGGGACAGCATTCGCTCCTCACAAGCATCAATGAGCCTTGGCCACCCATGACCCTGTTGCTGGTTTTCCTTCCTTGGACCACTTTTGGTAGGTCCTGACCACTGCAGACCAGTAACATCCCACAAGAGCTGCAGTTTTGGAGTTGCTCTGACTCTGTTGTCTAGCCATAACAATTTAGTCCTTGTCAAAGTCCCTCAAATCCTTATGCTTGGCCAGTTTTTCTGCTTTCAACACATCAACTTAAGGGACAACATTGTCACATGTTGCAAATATATTCCACCCACGTTCAGCTGCCATTGTAAAGAGATAATCATTGTTATTCACTTTACCTGTCAGTGATCATAAAGTTATGACTAATTGGTAGTATATAATGATAAACAGTTGATCAATGAATTAATTGTTTCAAATGATGCTTGCTTGCTAAAAAAACTCTGTAAAAGTGTATCTTACACTTAGGCTCGATTTCCACTAGTGCGACTTGTCATGCGACTTGGGACTGCAAAGTCACATGACAAGTCGTACCCCATGATTTCCAATGAGTACCGTTCAGATCTGCACGACTCCAAGTCACAGCGACTTCAAAGTAGTCCCTGCACTACTTTGGTCCCACTTTGATGCGACTCGAGGTCCATAGAGCTCAAGAATACACAGGCATTGCTTCAAGTCGCATTAAAATCATGGCAAAAATCGTAGTAAAATCTCAGCAACAAATCGCAGCAAAATCGCAGGACTTGGGGGTTGCAATAGTGAAAACCTAGCCTAAAGGTGGGCAGTCAGGAGGGGGAAAAACTACGGCTCAGATGCATGTTTTAACCTTCCCTCGGCAGCCCATGTGAAAGAGGCCTAATAGTACTGTATGAGAATATTTGAACATGACTGCATATCGACGATAAGTCATGTCCTGAGCTGTACATCTGTATAATGTATCCAGTAATTCGATAAATCTGGTTTATATCTTCCCTGACTACATTAGTAAGAATATTGCAGTTTTTTCAATAAAGATATTATAAATCATCGGTTTAAGCAGATGGTAATAATTTGTCTTTTTTTTATGTCTGGAAAGAGCTCAGTGGCTCCTGTGTCGTCATCAAATTTTTATTTTAGTATTCTTGTATTTTTTATACCGTGATCTGATGTCCTCAGACTGACAGTCTGCTCCAACACGTCTGAAGATAACCGAGAGCTGAATCAGAGTCCGAGGATATTATCCTCCTAACATATTGTTAGTGTTCTGTGTGAACAGGATTCTCCCAGACTACTAACAAAAAATCCATTGTTAATAGTCAGTGAAAAGAGCTGAGATTTACTGACCTAATCCTGGGAATATCTGTAGAAGCAGCCACTATAGAATGAGATGCCTGCACATAAGGTCATGTGTATGAGATTGCCGAGTTTTCTCTGATAAGACCTTGCCAAGGTTAACTTTGTAATACAAGTTTGTTTCATGCAGCTATATTGTTATTTTGCCAATTCATAGTAAACCGGTTACAGAAGAAGTAGAAACAATTGTAAACTGCTCATAGATTTTCGACCTGTTGGAAAATCTTTATGACTAATTACTGTATGAGCATTTCTAATTCTTTAAATATATATGTACTGCGCTCCTAGGTGAGTGAATAAGTGATGTCTCTGTGCTGCTACTTTACATAAAGATAACCAAACAGAATAGGTGCCTTCAAAAACACATATTTCCACAGTAGCGCAATAATGTTAATAAATCAAACCTTGTGAAGATTTTTTAAATAAAATGAAAAAAGTCCATATAAAATAGAACTTATAGAAAAAACTGCAAACTCAAGTCCTACAAAGTGTGAAAAAATAGGTGTAGCTAAAAAAATCAAAACAGTACATCATATATATACCACCAAGGTGATCTGTGCCGATTCCACTCTATTAAGAATAAAGCTCACCAAATGTTGTTGTCATTCACTCTCGTGTCTGGCAGATCGCGCTTTTTTATATTCAGGTCGCCAAACTCAATCTAGATGCAACACCAATCAACTCATGTAGGGACAAAAGTCGAGACAGAGCCTCCAATAGTGTAAAAACCTTTAGGTACCCACTTTATTTAAAATTAATGCACTTACATCACAGTAGTATCAAAATCGCCATCACAATTAAAATCAATAGAATTTAGGGTGTCTCAGTGCTGCGATCTCACCATCCTCTCGTCCGCACTTCCTGGGTCACCGTATCGGCATCAAATCCAGTTGCGGTTTAGCCACACCTTGACATTTTTCGTCACTTCTGACTTTGTCACAGGGGGTCTTTTCTCATTTTATTTTCATTTTTTTCACACAATTTGGATTTGATTTATTTACATTATTGAGCTACTGTGAAATGTGTGTTTTTCAAAGCGTTTCTGATGCTTGCTTAAGCCCTGTACACACGATCGGTTTGTCCGATTAAAACAGACCGATGGACTGTTTTCATCGGACGAACCAATCGTGTGTGGGCCCCATCGTTTTTTTTTCCATCGGTGAAAAAAAACTAGAACCTGTTTTAAAAATTTTCTATGGATAAAAAACCGATAGAAAAATCCGATCGTCTGTGTGGAAGTCCATCGGTCAAAAATCCATGCATGCTCAGAATCAAGTCGACGCATGCTCTGAAGCATTGAACTTAATTTTTCTCAGCATGTCGTAGTGTTGTACGTCACCATGTTTGGACACGGTCGGATGTTTGACCGATGGTGTGTAGGCAAGACTGATGAAAGTCAGCTTCATCAGATATCCAATGAAAAAATCCATCGGATTAGATTCCATCAGATATCGGATCGTGTGTACAGGGCTTTACATCCTTGTTAAATCCTGCGTTGCCCATTTATCAAAGATCGATCACAACGCAGCAGCTGAGCTATTTATGGGCAGCTTTAAAGATACCCTGTCGCTAGACCGTTTTGTTTCAGCAACAAATTCTCCCATAAGTTTATATGTGCATTTAACATATTTGATGCATATTTATGGTCGAAGCCCTTTGGCCAGGATGGATGTGAACCACGTGAACGTGCCATAAGACTTACATCATGAAATGGACCTGAGGTGTGCCCTGGTCCGCTGGTCGGTATACCAAAAAAGGGCGCATACCCAAGATAAGTGATAGTTGTTTGAGGAGAGAAATAGATTTGAGAAATGCCCTGAAAAAGGGGAATGGGAGGGAGGGTATCGAAAGGGTCGCAGGACAGGAAGCATAACAAATCTCAAGATTGCAAATGATACAAAAAGGTTTGAATAGTACCTGTGACAGTGAGCGGGAACCGCCGATGAAAGACCACGAAGGAGAAGCCACAATGCACCTACGATCGAAATGCACAGACTCACGAACATGAGGTCAGCTGGGAAGAGTCGGCCCAGTGACATGTAGTATCGTGCACCAGAACCGACAAAGACCACAGGTGAGTGGGCTGCTTAAATACCCTCCGGACTCCTCCCATAAATTCAGGCCACCATTCTGGCCTTTTTATTTGCAGTAGAACCTTTGTTTGAGAGTAAGTTTGTTTGAGAGCGTTTTGCAAGACAAGCAAAATAAAAAAAAATTATGCCTTGATATACAAGTGATGTCTTGATATAAGAGTAGCATCAAGTCACAACTGAGTATAAAAGAGAAGAGAGGCGCCTCTAAGTGTAGCAATATGGTTACATTTAATGAAGGTACAACATTTAGCAACTCACATGGTTAATGATTAGAAGAGGCACATCTAAGTATGCAGGCATCTGGGGTAAAGCTGTCTACATAGACCATCCTCTGCACCGCCATTGACGTCATCCCTTCCACTCTGCGCTCCACAAGCCCTTAAAGTCTCACCTTCATATTGCTCTACTGCAGGGTAGTCTTCCCGGTCATGATGGCAGACTGACAGCGGTGAGAGCCGGTGGTGCGGGGGATGTCCTATGTGGAAAGCTTTACCCCAGATGCCTGTATACTTAGATGTGTCTCTTTTAATCATCAAGCATGTGCGTTGCTAAATGTTGTACCCTCATTAAATGTAACCATATTGCTACACTTAGAGACGCCTCTCTTCTCTTTTATACTCTGTAGCTCCTGCTGGATTTTGCTTCTAATCCTCTTGTGGAGGCTGCCATTTTTATATGGACTATAAACTAAAGGACCTATGAATAAATGGTTGTGGAACCAATCATTTGAGTTTCCATTATTTCTTATGGGAAAATTTGCTTTGATATACAAGTGCTTTGGAGTACAAGCATGCTTCCGGAACAAATTATGCTCGCAATCCAAGGTTTTATTGTATATGTAAAAGCCTCACTTGTGTAGACAGCCAAAAAACCTTAAGACTGCCACTCGGTGCTCCAATATTGGATATGATTTCAGCAGCCCCAGCCTACTGAAAGCTGCCCTTCAAGTGACACTCTAATACCGCATACACAAGATCGAAATTTCCGATTTGGACTTTTTCCATCAGACTTTCCGATCGTGTGTAGCCCCATCTGAGTTTTTTCATTGGAAATTCCGATGAATTACATCAGAGTTTAGATAAAGAACATGTTCTTTTTTTTTCCTATGGAATTCTTTTGGAATTCCGATGTGATTTGGCCGGGCAAAAGCCCGATCATGTGTAAGCGGCATAAGGGTGTATTCACACCTATGAATGTGCCCCGCTGGCGGTTATATGTGAGAGCCCCAGTGGCGGTTCCCGAGATTAGCTGCGAGTAGGCAGCTCCATTAAAAGCAATGGGAGGCCACCATTTCTTGCAGCTAATCATGCCCACTCATATGTAATTGTTCATACTCCGATCACATGCAAGTGATCAGCCCTGGACACAGGTCGCATGCATCCAGGGTCAATCATTTGCATGTGATCGCAGCATGATCGATTACATGCAAGTGGGTGCGATTAGCTGCGGGAGCTGGCAGCCTCCCATTGCTTTCAACGGGGTAGCTAATCGTGGGAACCCCCCCCCATTGGGGTTCTACAAATTAATCACTGGCAGGCGTGAATGCACCCTAATTGGATTCTCCTTCAGGCCTTTGTCGGCTGCTACATAAAAAGGTTATGTAAGAAGGGGTGGAGGAGCTGGGCCATCACAGAGAGTAATTAGACACTCCCAAAAGAAGAGAGAGCCATGACATACAAGGGGGAAGGGGGCTATGCTAGGAAATGGACTCTTCCTGAAGTAGTCCTGTCATGCCTTTGGCCTATAAGGAAATACAGTAATATCTTTTGGACTTGTAATTCAAATATTGTCCACTAGATGTCACTCTTAACAAAGGACTGTTGATGGACAGTGTTCTATGGTAATGTACATTTCCTGTTGTGTTACTGAAAACTGTCTTCACTTCCTATCAAAACTCTTTCATCTTTTCCATGGGACAGTCCACATGGAGTCAGCTAAGCCTGCACCACATGTTTCCTAGGTCCTGATCCTCCTAAGGCAGCATCGCTGGTATGATAAAGACTGGTTACCTATATGTCTAGTAGACATTTGTTTGTGTTCATATAATTCTTATATGTTCATTTCTCTGTTTATCTCTAGTTTCACCATTATTCATATGCATCTTATATGGCCACCACCTGTTCATCGTAATACAGATCCGAAGTTACAGACAGTCTGGGTATTTAGGATGCAAGGTTTAAGCTGTATGTTGAGCTACATACGCGCCAGGGGCAAACGTGTAGCGAGAACAGAACAAGTCCATTTCTTTTTATCTAATTCAATGGCACATTGCAAGTGAATAAAACAATATTAATGGGAAGGAAAGCACTGTAAGTTAGCAACTAGCTGTTCTTACAGCTGTCAAAGGCTGTAGAATGCAATAGTTTTTATTTTTTTATTCTTGTTTTCCCATTGATAATTCACCTTAATTCGTATTCTAATTATGGTTGTCACTGACATCTCTCCTGCGAGATCACAAAATGTACATGCATCCTTCTCGCAGCACAGGGTGATCTTCACATTAGTGTTTGTTTTTCAGGATCTGGAAAACTTTGACATTTGTTATCCTTTAGATCACTTTTCTTTTCCCTCTGGGACTGGCTGTGTTTTTGTATCTGGGAAAGCAAGAAGACAAAACAACACAGCACCTGACAGTACAGTACAGAAACCTTCATGGTATGTATACTGGCAGCAAGACCTATCTCCACTCCAATCTAGACCCAAGATACGCAGATACTTTTCATTCTACATATAGCAGAGATTGTGAATTTCTGTTGAAATTGCAATGTAAACATGTTCTAGGAATTATGTTCTTGGTGTTTAATATGGATCTTTAAAAGCACACTGGCTGCAACTTTTCAAGTTTCAAAGCTGAAAATGATTCAAAACATAGCCTCTAAATAAATGATCACTAATTTGAAGATTATGAGCTAGATTCACGTACCTGGGCGCATCTTTTGGCCGGCGTGGCGAATCTCATATGCGTTACGCCGACGTAAAACAGGGAGCCCAGAACAGTATTCTCAAAGGAGTCGCGCCGTACGTTGCGCCGGCGTAGTGTAAATAGGCCGGCGTAAGCCCGCCTAATTCAAAGTAGGCAGGTAGTGGGCATGCTTCATTTAAATTAACCGTGACCCCATGTAAATGAGCGGCCGATCGAACGGCGCATGTATCACGTCGAATATACGCCCAAACATACAACGCCTCAATGCCTATGAAGTGAACGTAACCTACGCACAGCCCCATTCACGTACGACTTACGTAAACGACGTAAAATTCGACGCTTGTTCCGACGTCCATACCTTAACATTAGCTGCGCCTCATATAGCAGGGATAACTTTACGACGGACGTACGCCTTACGTAAACGGCATAGATTACAGCGACGGGCGCAAGTATGTTCGTTAATTTCGGCGTATCTAGGTCATTTGCATATTCGACGCGTAAATCTACGGAAGCGCCCCTTGTGGCCAGCGTAAATATGCACCCAAGATACGACGGCAACTTACGTCGGTCGGCTGAAGCCATATTTCAGGCGTATCTAGTGTTAGGAATCAGGCGCATAGATACGACGGCGCATCTGTTCACTTACGCTGCGTATCTGGAGATACGCCAGCGTAAGTGTTCTTTGAATCTAGCGCTATGTATTTAGAGCTGAAATCCATGCTAAACAAATAGTCTAAATATAAAAGTCATGTATTCATATAGCCCACGTGCATGGCTTCAATTTTGCTGTATTCATGAAATCGGAGATGTGGATGCCCCTGCTGACACCACCTGGCTCAAAAAAAGTAAATTATTTAACCACTTGCCTACTGGGCACTTTTATTCCCTTCCTGCCCAGACCAATATTCAGCTGTAAGCGCATTTTGAATGACAATTGCACAGCCATGCAGCACTGTACCCATATGACAATTTAATCATATATTTTTTACACAAATAAAGCTTTCTTTTGGTGGTATTTAATCACCACTGGGATTTTGAATTTTTTGCTAAACAAACCAAAAAATACTTTTGAAGGGGAAAAAAAATTGTTTTCATTGTTATAAAATTTTGCAAACTGGTAATTTTTCTCCGTCATTGATGTGTGCTGATGAGGCTGTACTGATGGGCACTAATAGGCTGCACCGAAAGGCACTGATGAAGCGGCACTGATCGGTGGCACTGGTAGGCACCAATCAGGAGGCACTGATGAGCCTGCACTGATAGGCGGCATAGAAGGTCACTGAAAAGTGGCACTGATAGGCGGCATTGATAGGCACTGGTATGTGGCACTGATAAGTGGCACGGGTGGGCAAATGTTGGGACCGATGTCCCTTTTACAGAAGCCGGTTATCAGCTTTATTTATTTCTCCTCACGCTGCCATCGTGGCTGACAGATCATCACGTGGTAAAGGGCAACTGTGATTGCCCTTTACTCCAATCTGTGATCAGCTGAGTCCGAAGGTCTTGGCGATCCCAGAGTGTGCCGCCCGTGCACTTCAGGGGGGCGTGCGGGCAGTGCAAGCACAAATGGACGTCCCTCAGGGAATTTTAAGCCTGCACTGTAGCCTTCTTTCAGCTATAGCATGGACGAGAACAGAATAATACATTTTGGTCAAAGAAGCTGGGTAGAAAAATGTTGACCAAACAGCACCTGCAACCAATCAGAAGCAGGCACTGTTTGGGTATTTGGATCTGGGTGCTGGCTGTCAGAATACAATAGCCAGCGGGGCAAATTAGTTCATCCATGCTGTTTAGTTTGGATTTAGGAATCTGTTGGGTTAACTGTTTCCCAACCGGCTCATTGGGGAACCCAATACGCGTGGCCGGTGGGCGCGATCGCCGCCTGCCATGTGCCAGCACGGGGATTTGTGTAAACGCACAAATCCCTGTGCTGTCAGAGGTGTAGAAACAGCGATCTGTCATCTCTCCTAGTCACTCCCCTCCCCACACAGTTAGATCACAGTGAGGGAACACACACTTAACCCCTTGAGCACCCTCTAGTATTAATCCCTTCCCTGCCAGTGACATTTATACAGTAATCAGTGCATATTTATAGCACTAATCGCTCTATAAATGTCAGTGGTCCCAAAAATGTATCAAAAGCAGATCACCGCCATTACTAGTAAAAAACAAAAAGGCATAAAAATGCCATAAATCTTTCCCATAGTTTGTAGATGCTATAACTTTTGCGCAAACCAATCAATGTACTCTTATTGCATTTTTTTTACCAAAAATATGTAGAAGAATACATATTGGCCTAAACTGATGAAGAAATTTTGTTTTTAAAAACATTTTTGAGGATATTCATTATAGCAAAAAATATTGGGGCAGATCCACAGAGATCTGCACCGGCGCAGAAGTCAGCGGCGTAGTCTATCTCCCGCGGTGTAAGGGCGCCTAATTCAAATCGGCGAGTAGGGGGCGTGTTTCATTTAAATGAAGCGCGTCCCTGCGCTGAAAGAACTGCGCATGCGCCGTCCCTAAATTTCCCGCCGTGCATTGCGCTAAATGACGTCGCAAGGACGTCATATTTTTTAACATAGAAGTGAATTACGTCCATCCCGAATCACGGACGACTTACGCGAAAAATTCAAAATAAACGTGGGAACGACGGCCATACTTAACATGGCAAGTCTAACTATACGCCGCAAAACAGCAGCTTTAACTATACACCGGAAAAAGCCGACTAGAGACGACGTAAGAGAATGCGATGGCCGCGCGTAAGTTCGTGGATCATCGGAAATAGCTAATTTGCATACTCGACGCGGAAAACGACGAGAACTCCACCCAGCGGACGCCGAAGTATTGCATCTAAGATCCGAAGGCGTACGAAGCCATACGCCTGTTGGATCTAACCCAGATGCCGTCGTATCTTGGTTTGAGGATTCAAACCAAAGATACGACGCGGGAAATTTGAAAGTACGCCGGCGTATCAGTAGATACGCGGGTGTACTCTCTTTGTGGATCTGCCCCATTGTGTTTTAATTCAAAATTGACGCTCTTTTTTTTGGATTATAGCGCAAAAAATAAAAACTGCAGAGGTGATCACAGAAAGAAGAAAGCTCTATTTGTGGGGGAAAAAAGGACACAAATTTCATTTAGGTACAGCGCTGCACAACTGCGCAATTGTCAGTCAAAGCGACGCAGTGCCAAATTGTAAAAAGTGCTCTGGTCAGGAAGGGGGTAAAATCTTCTGGGGCTGAAGTGGTTAAATAGCTCTGATCCCTGCACAAGCTATTATTCTTACCATGGCTGATCTTGTACCCATCCCCTAGTAGTATTCGTCAGGCAGCTTGTAGGTGTTGGGCCCCTCATATAGCTCTGTTCCCAAGCAAAACATGACTTAGTACTTGCTGGAGAAACACTTGTTGTGAAGCACAGAGGTTAGACGTTTCTTGTAGTTGGTTACCAGTTTAGCACACATCTCAAGGAGGATTTTGATCCACTCTTCTTTACAGATCATCTCTAATCTTTAAGGTTTCTTGGCTATTGCTTGGCAACTCAAAGTTTCAGCTCCCCCCCATACAGTTTCCATAGGATTAAGGTCTGGACACTGGCTAGGCCACTCCATGACCTTAATGTGCTTCTGCTTGAGACACTCCTTTGTTGCGTTGGCAGTATGTTTTGGGTCATTGTCATGCTGGAAGACCCATCCACGACTAGGGTTGCCAACTCATCCCTTTAAAACAGAACACATATTAATTACACAGGTTCTGGGGCTAATTTAATGCAAATAAGGCACCAAGTGAGTTTAATTACCTCCTTAATCAGCCACAGAACCTGTGTAATTAATATGTGTTCTGTTTTAAAGGGATGAGTTGGCAACCCTATCCACGACCCATCTTCAGTTTTCTGGTTGAGGGAAGAATGTTATCATCCAAGATTTTACAATACCTGACCCCTCAATGTGGCAAAGTCGGCCTGTACCTAAGGCAGAGAAACAGCCCCAAAGCATAATGTTTCCATCTCCATGCTTGACTGTAGGGATGGTGTTCTTGGGGTCAGCATTTTTTTTCCTCCAATCACGGCGAGTCGAATTAATGCCCAAGATCTCAATTTTGGTCTCATCTGACCACAGCACTTTCTCCTAATCCTTCTCTGAATTTTTTAGATTTTCATTGGCAAACTCCATATGGGCATGTACATGTGCCTTCTTATGGAGGGGGCCATGCGGGCGCTGCAGGATTTCAATCCATGACGGTGTATTGTGTTACCAATAGTTTTTTTGGTGACTGTGGTCCCAACTGCCTTGAGATCATTCACAAGCTCCTTCAGTTTAATTCTGGGCTGATCCCTCACTTTTCTCATGATCATCCTTACCCCATGGAGCTTCAGACCAAGGGCGATTGATGGTTATTTTGTGTTTCTTCCATTTGGGAATAATCGCTCCAACGGTTGTCTCATTCTCAGCAAACTTCTTGCTAATGATCTTGTAGCCCATTCCAGCCTTGTGCAGGTCTACCATCTTGTCCCTAACGTCCTTTGAAAGCTCTTGCCCATGATGATGACGTTTGAATGGAAGAAAGATATTTTGTGGACTGGTGTCTTTTATACACATAACTAGTTGTTGTTGTTAGGAGCACCTTCCTAAATTGACAGGACTAATGTGTACCACGTGAGTACTAGGGGTATAACGGATCAAAAAACTCACGGTTCGGATCGTTCCTCGGATCAGTCACGGATCGGATCATTTTTTGGATCGGCAAAAAAAAAAAATTCTCCCCCACTGTAATATACACATCTCCCCCCCCCCCCCCCACTATAGTGCCCCCTCGGTGCAGACACCCCCCCTCCTCTCAGTACAGAGACTCCCCCCTCCTCTCAGTACAAGAGACCCCCCTCCTCCTCTCAGGGCAAGAGACCCCCCTCCTCTCAGGGCAAGAGACCCCCCCTCGGGCAGTACAGGCACTCCCAGCGTGTGTACCACGAGTGCGGGCTCCTCCTCTGTGGGTGTAAACAGAGGAGGGTCGCCGCTGGGTGTACCAAGATGGCTCCGGAGCTAGGCCGAAGCCGCGGCCTTTCCTAATGTTATTCCTGCGGCTGCGGAGCTAGGCCGAAGCCGCAGCCTTTCCTAGCGTTATGGCCGCGGCTCCGGAGGTAGGCCGAAGCCGCGGCCATAACGTTAGGAAAGGCCGCGGCTTCGGCCTAGCTCCGGAGCCACGGCCATAACATTAGGAAAGGCCGCGGCTTCGGCCTAGCTCCGGAGCCACGGCCATAACATTAGGAAAGGCCGCGGCTTCGGCCTAGCTCCTGAGCCGCGGCAATCCGCGGATCACAGTGTGTTCCGATCCGAAGGGGGTGACCCGTTCGGATCATGGATCAACTGTGATCCATTGCACCCCTAGTGAGTACACACTGTAGCCAGTCTGTGGGAGCCAGAATTATTGTTGGTTGGTAGGGGATCAAATACTTATTTTACTCACTGAACTGCAGCTCAATTTATAACATTTGTATCATGCGTTTGTTCTGGATTTTTGATTGATACTCTGCCCATATGATTTATAATACACTTTTGATAAAAATGATAGACCCTTAATTTCTTCGTAAGTGGACAAAATCTGCAGGGATCAAATAATTATTTTACCCACTGTATGTAATTACCTTGTTATTGACATGCGTGTGTCAATAACAAGAAATGTCCTCATGGGCACTATTTGCGATGAATGAATAGATCCAGTGCCTACACCTCCTCCTCCGCTCCTCCTCTTCTTCTTCGATCAACACTGCAGCACCAGTTGTGACTGCTGCCATGACCAATGACAACGAGAACATTACTTCTTGGCACCACACAGCACAGCCAAACGTTTAAGTAAAAAGGAAAAGGATTTATACCACAGTGGTTATCATTGGCCAAAACCAAAAATGCAGAGGCATTAACTCATCTCAAAATCGCATCAAGTTGCACTACATAATCATACCTGAAATCAGATTAAAATCGCAGAGCAGTAGCGTGAACCAATTCTCAGCATTAACCAATGAGTTCACATAAAAGTGAACTGGTGTGTTAAAGGGTGTTAAATGTAGCAGGAAGATACAGTTTTGTAGGACACCTAACAGCAAAAACCTGTGAAATTTTACAACGTATGAAAACTGTTAGAAACGTCTGTTTTGTGTTTTTTATCTTACCTTTTATTTTTTTTTATTTTTTTTTTTTCTTTAACCTCTAGCCAATTCTGACACTTCTCACATTCATGTAGAAAATCTGCATTTATTTGCTAGAAAATTGCTTAGAGCATTAAATATATTTTTTAGGTAGAGGCCATAGAGAATAACGTGATTATTTGTGCAGCGTTTTTTCAAAAAATTTTTGGGAAAAAATACACTTTAAGGGCCCTTTCACACAGGACGGATCCGTGATGATCCGCCCCGTGAACCTCCGCTTGCTCAGCGGCGACCGCTCTACTAATCCCCGCTGAGCCGGCGGATGACAGGGTGGCCCTATGGGGGGATCGGATGAACACAGACTGTCTGTCCGTGTTCACTCGATCCGCTCTGCAGACGGATGGAAAAATAGGATTTTCCTTCGTCTGCAGAATCAGAGAATTGCAGACACCGATGAGATCGGGTGTCAGCGGATGTTCATCCGCTGACACCCGCTATCTCATAGGGATCAATCTATGTCCCTTTTTCATCCATAAACGGATGGATGAAAAAGCGGACATACGGTCCACATGTGTGAAAGGGGCCTAATGAATTAATGCACAAAACACAATATAATACTAAATTGTTTGGAAAAATATACCGTATATACTCGAGTATAAGCTGAGATTTTCAGCACATTTTTTGTGCTGAAAATACCCACCTCGGCTTATACTCGAGTCATCGCTGAGCTGTCCCCATCTGCAGCCTTCTTATCTCCATCGCTGTGATATATTCAGTCTACTCGGCAGCCGTGCAGTGTACCAAAGCCCCGTCTCCTAATACGTCCATAGATGGGGACAACGCCGGGAGATAATAAAGCCACAGAT
Source organism: Rana temporaria (assembly GCF_905171775.1). Taxonomy (NCBI): domain Eukaryota; kingdom Metazoa; phylum Chordata; class Amphibia; order Anura; family Ranidae; genus Rana; species Rana temporaria. The sequence continues at coordinate 125,740,439 of NC_053495.1, read as the reverse complement.
GGGGACAACACAGGCACAACAGCAGGCGCCAATCAGGTACTTGAGAGTGAGGCTGAGGCATGCAGATGGACACAGTGAGGGCCGTGAGGGAGGCTGAGGCATGCAGATGGACACAGTAAGGGAGGCTGAGGCATGCAGATGGACACAGTAAGGGAGGCTGAGGCATGCAGATGGACACAGTAAGGGAAGCTGAGGCATGCAGATGGACACAGTGAGGGAAGCTGAGGCATGCAGATGGACACAGTGAGGGAGGCTGAGGCATGCAGATGGACACAGTGAGGGAGGCTAAGGCATGCAGATGGACACAGTAAGGGAAGCTGAGGCATGCAGATCGACACAGTAAAGCAGTGGTTCTCAACCTGGGGGTCGGGACCCCCTTGGGGGTTAAATTATGATTTGCCAGGGGTCACCATATCCTGGGCTGTTCCTGAAGCCCACACTGCTCTCCCAGCCTTTTTGCAGCCACCCAGAAGGGCTGGGAGAGCAGGACCTGGAGCCCACAGCCACCCACCCACTCAGCCTCTTCGCAGCCGCCCATTCAGTTCACGGCATGGCTTGGGGGCAGAGACTAGAAGTCAGCTGACTGGTGAGGAATGTGAAGTTGAAGGGGCTGGAGGAGACCCTATCTCTTGATTTCGGCATAGGTGTCACTGCTACGAGACACCACAAAGTCGGAGACACAGTGAGTAAAACTACCTGTGATTATAGTTGCCATCAAAAATCCCCACTACAGTTCTCAGATCAGAAGGTGACCTTAATCAAGAGCACCTAAGTTGGCTGATCAGAACTCCCCCCAACATTGCCACTAACCCCAACTCCTCGCCAGCACTGCCACTCGTCCCATTCCCCCCACCCTCCACCAAGGAGTAAGAGAAGGAATAATGTAAGGGAGAGGAAAAGAGGGGGAGTAACAAAGAAAAAAGTGAGAGAAAGAATAAGAGAAAGAACAAGAAATACGGTTAGAGAGAGGGATGGGGGGGAAAAACAAGAAATTAGGATAGAGAGAGATACAAGGGAAAGTAAGGAGAACAAAGAGAAAGAGTGGTACATCGTAAAATGTACCATAAAGGGATTTAATACTGTACGAGTGGAAGGGACTAAGGGAGTGCTAAATGTCCATAGTTTGGGGGTGCCTTGGGTGCTGACAACCCACACTACAATTTTTTTTTTACTGTTAGGGGTCCCCACAACTTGGAAAATGTTATCAAGGGGTCACGGCACTAGAAAGGTTGAGAACCACTGCAGTAAGGGAAGCTGAGGCATGCAGATGGACACAGTGAGGGAGGCTAAGGCATGCAGATGGACACCGTGAGGCTACAAATGGGCATTGTTGACCCTCTTTTCCACTTACAGTAGCTGCTGCATTCTCACCCTAGGCTTATACTCGAGTCAATACGTTTTCCCATTTTTTTGGTGGTAAAAGTAGGTGCCTCGGCTTATACTCGGGTCGGCTTATACTCGAGTATATACGGTAAGCTGCATGCTTATTTCTGAGCACTGACACAATAGTTGGGAAAACAAGAATAAGGATCACAGCCCAAAAACGTTTATGCTCAAAAAAAAGTCTTGAACGACAGTTCTTGGGCTAGATTCACGTAGATCAGCGGATCTTTAGATCCACTCGATCTATCTGTTTTAAGATACGATGCCGCAAGTTTGAGAGGCAAGTGGGTAATTCACAAACCACTTACCTCCAAACTTGCGGCGGCGGATCGTAAAACCCCCGGCGGAATTCAAATTCCGCGGCTAGGGGGAGTGTACTATTTAAATCAGGCGCGTTCCCGCGCCAATTTAAATGAGCATGCGCCGTCCGCGAAATTTCCCGGCGTGCATTGCTCCCACTGACTTCACTAGGACGTCAGTGGTTTCGACGTGAGCGTAACTTGTGACTCGCGGGTTTCTGAATCGGTGTACGCAAACGACGTAAAAAAATTCAAACTCGACGCGGGAACGACGGCTATACTTAACATTGGCTGCGCCTCATAGAAGCAGGGGTAAGTATACGCCGGGAAAACCGCTACGGAAACGTCGTAACAACACTGCATCGGGTCCGCGTACGTTCGTGAATTCGCGTATCTCGCTGATTTACATATTATTCAGCGTAAATCAGCGGGAACGCCCCCCGCATCATTTTCAAATTGAAAATAAGATCCGACGGTGTAACACAGTGTAACACTGTCGGATCTTAGCCATATCTATGCGTAACTGATTCTATGAATCAGGCGCATAGATACGACCAGTGTAAGTCAGAGATACGACGGTGAATCAGGAGATACACCGTCATATCTCTTTGTGAATCTGGCTCCTCGTGTTTCCAAACTACCAAGTGGGTTTAATATAATCAATAAAATTGCATATAAGCTTGAGGATTTTCATGTAATTTCAAAAGAAGTTGTTAGCTTTTTTTAAACAAATGCAGCGTTCATTACAATAATGCCAATGATCATGCCATGATGGTGAAGACTACAAGCACTCAGGTTGACACCTGGATTGCACAGACATGGTCCACAATTGTCAGTATCAGAAAGCAGATCTAAAGCAATGATGCTTGAGCAAGTACAGGATATAGATAAACAAAGCTGGGGGAGATGTAACAAAAGATAAAAAAAAGTGTGAAAACAGTATTTCGTAAAGAAAAAAAAAATTAAATTGCTTATGATTTACAGTAAAACCTTGGTTTGAGAGTAAATTGGTTTGAGAACATTTTTCAAGACAAGCAAAATGTTTTAGTATATTTTGATTTGATATACAAGCGATGTCTTGATATACAAGTAGATTCATGTACAACTGAGTATAAAAGAGAAGAGAGGCTCCTCTAAGTGTAGCAATATGGTTACATTTAATGAAGGTACTACATTTAGCAACATTTAGGTGCCTCTCTTCTCTTTTATACTCTCTAGCTCCTGCTGGATTTTACTTTCAATCCCCTTGTGGAGGCTTCCATTTGTAGTTGGACATTTTATGGTTACACAACCTATCACATGGCTATAATCTTTTTATATGGACTCTAAACTGAAGGACCTATGCATAAATAGTTGTGGAACACATTTTTTTAGTTTCCATTATTTCCTATGGGGAAATTTGCTTTGATATACAAGTGCTTTGGATTACAAGCATGTTTCTGGAACAAATTATGCTCGCAATCCAAGGTTTTACTGTACTGTAAACCTGGACATTTTATTTATTTATTTTTTTGTTTAGCCATCTAGCTGAACAAAAAAAAAGGGGGGGGGGGATTCTTACATGCATACAAGTGATGTGGATGGAGGATTCCACTTGCTGGAACATTTAGGTAGATTCACAAAGAGTTAGGCCGGCTTATCTACAGATAAGCCGACCTAACTCTGAATCTAAGCCGACCTATGTTTAAGTGTATTCTCTAACAGAGATACACTTAAACATATCTAAGATAGGACGGCTTGCACCGTCCTATCTTAGATTGCAATGTTTTGGCTTACCGCTAGGTGGCGCTTCCATTGCGGCCGGCCTAGATTATGTAAATGAGAATTTACGACGATTCCCGAACGAACGCGAGCCCGCCGCAGTCGATTAATGTCGTTTCCGTACGCGATAGGCTGCCTAAAGTTATTCCACCTATGAGGTGGAATAACAATGTTAAGTATCGCCGCTGTTCCCGCCGCGAGGTTCGAATTTTTTACGTCGTTTGCGCAAGTTGTCCGCGAATCGGTATTTACGTCGTTTACGTACGCGTCGAAATCAATAGGCCCGTACGGCCTACTTAGCCACAATGCGCACTGGGAAATCTAGTCGGCCGGCGCATGCACAGTGACAAAAAACGTCAAAAAACGTGAGGTCAAGCCTCATTTCCATACAACACGCCCCCCTCCTAGTCATTTGAATTAGGCGCGCTTACGCCCGCTCGTTTTAGGCTACGCCGCCGAAAATTAACAGGTAAGTGGCTTGAGAATCACTAATAGCCTAAATAATTTACGGCGGTGTAGCCTAAAAAGACTAGGCTAGGCCGTCCTAATGTTAGGCCAGGGTACGTGAATCTACCCAATTGTATTCTGACAGCAGACCTCTCCACACACTGATCAAAATTCAGCGGATCCCTGCAGAAATTTTGATCAGTGTGTGGCAGGCTTTGACAGCAGGGAATCTTCCTGTATTTTGTGGCAGTCTTCAGCCTAGTTTCACATTGCTGCGGGTTAGAAATCGATTTGAACCCGGCAATGCAGTCCGACTTCAGGGGCGATTTGACAGACATCTGTGCGGGTTTCTGCACAAATTGCCCCCCGAAGTCGCCAAAAGTAGTACAGGAACTACCTTTGGGAATAGCCGACGGTTTGACTTGTCAAAACGCATTCCGAATCGCTCCAATGTGAACCTAGGCTGAATTGACATTCAGTCAATTCAGCCTAGTCAAAACGCATTCCGAATCGCTCCAATGTGAACCTAGGCTGAATTGACATTCAGTCAATTCAGCCAATTCCAAACCCTAAAAGGATGACTCCTTTTAGGGTTTGGATGTACTTTTATTTTTTACATTTAAATGTCACCCGTTTTTTTTTTTTTAACATTAGATTGAGGCTAATTGTGGGAAGCACAATCGGGTGTTTTTTAAAAAATCAATGCAGTACTTACCGTTTTAGAGATAGATGTTCTCTGCCGCTTCAGGGTATGGTCTTCGGGACTGGGCGTTCCTATTTGATTGACAGCCTTCCGACCGTCGCATACAGCGCGTCACGAGTTGCCGAAAGAAGCCGAACGTCGGTGCGGCTCTATACGGCGCCTGCGCACCGACGTTCGGCTACTTTCGGCAACTCGTGACGCGCTGTATGCGACGGTCGGAAGGCTGTCAATCAAATAGGAACGCCCAGTCCCACAGACCATACCCGGAAGCGGCGGAGAACATCTATCTCTAAAACGGTAAGTACTGCATTGATTTTTTTAAAAAACCCCGCTTTAAGTATACCATTGAAAGTGTTTTGTTACATCTGTTCATCCTGCCAGGCTTCTTTCTAGCTGGTAACTTCTTGTGCTAACCTTTCTGCACTTTTATCAGTTTCATTGCTCCCCTTAAATTTCTATAGACTACAGACCGCCCATCCTTTATGTTATGGACAAGATGAGCGGAGGGGGGGGGGGGGGGGGTGATTGTGGAATAAATTAGCTTAGAGTCTGATATACAGAAATACAGTACAGTAGGGGAGTGTTGTAGTCCCAAGACTTAAAATGTTACTGAAACCAGGTGAAAATAAAGGAAAAAAAGCCCACCACTGCGCAACAACCAGATGTATTGCATACAGTTGCATTCACTTGAATGGGTCACGTTTGCTGGGGGTCCTGCCTGCCAAACACAACAGGGGTTATTATTTTTGCCATGTCATGTGAACAACCTCCTCCAGCTGCTTTTGAAGCTTAAGAAGGGTGGTCAACTCAGTTGCTTATTATTATTGCCCCCCAGTCGCCCATGTGAACAAGCTCTTGAAGTCATTTTTCAAAGGTTTAACAGTTAAATTGACATATTTTCTATGTAATTATTTTCTAATGATTTTTCTATAAACATATGTTAGTATTAAATTCTTTAGGCAAGAGGTAACTAGCTGTCCATGATTTATTTTTACATATTAGTAAATATTAACAGTCATTTTAATACTAGAGAAAAGATTTATGCTTGTGTACACCCACTCATCTTCATCCTCCATTGCCTTTAGTCCCTCTATTCATGTTATTATTTATTGCTGTTGTATTTTTCCATGTTGTCCTCCCTCTGCAGTCTCCCCTTTCTGTATCTCTTCTTTTAATCACGCTTTGATTTTGTAGATTTATCTAGAATAAAATATGGGTTCAGTTGGATCAGTCACCGTGAATTATTTTGCTGTATTATTACTTCAGTAGAGTAAAAAAAAAAAAAAGATGTATTGTTGTGTATGGGCAGGCCCGGATTTCCCACAAGGCCACTGAGGCCAGGCCTTGGGGCGGCAGGGTTCCAAGGGGCGGCAGTGGCATGGAGTCCCCCAACGCCCGGAAGATACAGTTAAGGGCGGTAAGTTATGGGGGAATCCGCTCGCTCGTTAACAAGTGATTGCGGCGATGTCGCCGAAATCACTTGTAAAATATGTGCTCCCGTCCGTCCTCCCCTCTCCCCCCCACCCCACATACCTCTCTCTGCTGGCTCTGTCTTCGGGACTCCGTCCTCCCCCCGCCCACCGAGTCTGTCTGCTGTCCCTGCTGCCGATGTACACAGTGAGAGGGGAGAGCTGTGCTCTTCCCATCTCAGCTGTGACAGGAGTTCTAGCACAGTGCTAGGACTCCTGTTTTGGAGGTGACAGGGTCAATAAAGAGAACATGTCACCTCCAATTGCTATCACACAGGAAATTGTTTTCTCCTGTGTGATAGCAAAAAAGTTAAGTGAAAAAAAATTGATAAAAAATAAATAAATGATAGGAAATAATAATTAAATTAATAAAAAAGTAAAGAATAAGAAAATAATAAGAAAATTATACAAAAATTTAAGAAAGTAAGCGACAAGCTACAAATAAATAAAAAGAAAAAAAGTGATAAAAAAGAAAAAAAACAAACAAAACATATTTGATCTAACCGTGCCGCACATTCTCTGTTGATTTGGGGGGGTTCGGTTGGCGGGGAAGGGGTGCATTGTGGAACCTGGCCTTGGGGCGGCAGGGAGAGAAAATCCGGCCCTGTGTATGGGGTGTATATTGAAGCTAGAAAATGTCTTTGTATACCTTAAAGAGGAGCTCTGGTGATTTGTATAAAATGTAAAAGTGAGCAGTTACAAGATTACACTTACCACTTCATGATCCAGCACTGTCATCACCCTGGCCGCTTCTTCTCCGGTCTCAGGCGCCACCATCTTGCTTGTGGGAAGCTAGCTGTGATTTCCTGCGGCTTCACAGCCACCTCCCCACTGCTCATGCACGAGTCACACGAATTACACTTTCTGACTGGACCTGCAGACTTCTGGAATATGTGATGTGTTCCAGAAGGTTGCACACATGGAGGGGGGAGGCAAACTTCCGCTCTGCTTTTTTAGACAGCAAAAGTGGGAGTGGGTACCTGCAAGAAACATGTACCCGCTGCCAGGAAAAATATATAAAAAATAAAGGTCTTAAGAGTTACTCACCACCAGTTGTCCCTACCCTGCCCCGCCCCTAATTCTGCCCCTAATTCCACCCCTAAACAAACCCTCATACATTTTCTCATGAAATGACACTGTTAAATGATATTTAGAATTAAATTAAAATAAATATTAACAGCAACTTGATCAGTGCCCATCAGTACCCATTAATGCAGCTTATCAGTGCCCATAGTGTCGGATTACCAGTGCCCACCAATGCAGCCTCACCAGTGGCCATCAATACAGCCTGATCAGTGGCCATCAATACAGCCTGATCAGTGGCCATCAATGCAGGCTCACCAGTGGCCATCAATGCAGCCTCAACAGTGGCCATCAATGCAGCCTCACCAGTGGCCATCAATGCAGCCTCAGTGCCCATCAGTACAGCCTGTTCAGTGCCCATCAATGCAGCTCGATCAGTGGCGGACAGTGCAGCCTGATCATTGCCCATTAATGCAGCCCATAAGTACCCATCAGTGCAGCTCGATGATAGCCCATCAATGCAGCCTCATCAGTGCCCATCAGTACAGTCTGTTCAATGCCCATAAATGCAGCCCGATCAGTGCCCATCATTGCAGCCTGATCAGTGCCCATCAATGCAACCCTGATCAATGCCCATCAATGCAGCCCAATCAGTGTCAATCAATGCAGCATGATCAGTGCCTATCGGTACAGCCTGATCAGTGCCCATCAATGAAGCCCGATCAGTGCCAATCAATGCAGCCTATCAGTACCCATCAGTGCAGCTCGATCAGTGCCCATCAATGCAGCCCGATCAATGCCCCTTGATGCAGCCTCAATGCAATGCAGTGGAACTGGCGGCATAGGTATTGAGGGGGGGGGCGGGGTTTGGTGTGGAATTGGAAGCATAAGTATGATTCAGACCTATGCCTCCACTTAACCCCCTCTTTTCCTCCCAGCACACATCTTGTTAAATTCCCCATTCAATGCCTCCAACCCCCTCAAGCACATGTGCTGCTTTCAATCACAGCACAGTGACAGTTACCTTTCTCCAGCAGCCAAGGGGTCAGGCATCGTGTAAACACTGAGGGCGGGGATGAGCGGCAGGAGGGAGGTGGAGAGGTGCGGCCCCAGGCGACGGACTGCTTCTATTGAAATGCCCCTCGCTGCGAGGTTGTGCGGGGGGCAGGGATGAGTCGCAGGAGGGAAGTGGAGAGGGGCGGCCCCAGGCGACGGACTGCTTCTATTGAAATGCCCCTCGCTGCGAGGTTGTGCGGGGGGCGGGGATGACCCGCAGGAGGGAAGTGGAGAGGGGCGGTCCTAGGTGACGGACTGCTCCTATTGAAATGCCTCTTGCTGCGAGCCTATGCGAGGGGGCACGGATGAGCGGCATGAGGGAGGTGGAGAGGGGTGGTCCCAGGTGGCAGGCTGCTCCTATTGAAATGCCCCATCACTGATGTAAAGCGCTGCGCAAACTGTTGGCGCTATATAAATCCTGTATAATAATAATAATAATAATCACTGCGAGCCTGTGCATTCCCGGGACAGCACACCCCTGTCCATACTCGCACTCCGCACCTGTTACTACTTGTAGTGACAGGCGCCTTCGGCATCGCCCAGCGCTGCATGCGTTCCAGCTTGGAACGCGGAAGTGCGCCGCTACTCACGGCGGTTTTCTTGAATATCAGTGCTGATGCACTGCAGCTGGTTACCTGCCTATAAAGGCATTCAGGGAACAGTCAAACATTGTTCTATTATTGTCAGCTGTACCGCCCACGCTACAAGACAGGCAACATTATAGCCATCTAGCAAAAGACCTTCACTGCGTCCAACCTGCCATCACTGCGGACAACCTGGGAGTTATGCCTTGCTGATGCCCTACACTACGGAGTCCCTTGCTGCTAAAACACTGAAGCCCTGCAAACGGATAAGTAGCAATTGTGTCACTTGTAGTTCTACAGAAAGATTGCCTAAAACAGTTGCTGTTATTTATTATGGCTTTTGGCTGTTAACATACTACGTGAGATAGACTGTTGTGCTTATGATAGTTTGCTAAGGAATATCTTAAAGGGACATCTACACTCAAATTATCTGAGCTATATTTGCCTCTTATATGCAACTATTAGTTGTCGCTACAACTCCTATTTACTACGTGTACTCTAAAAGTACCTGTGCTATAATTGCCTCCCAGATGGAACTATTAGTTGTTGCTACAACTCCTAATTACTACGTTTACTCTCAAAGTACCTGTGCTATAATTGCCTCCGAGATGCAACTATTAGTTGTCGCTACAACTTCTATTTACTACGTGTACTCTCAAAGTACCTGAGCTATAATTGCCTCTAATATGTAATTAGTAGTTGTCTCAATAATGCCTGTTTACTACGTGCATGACATAAGTGCTACCTGTTTATGGGCCTATGCCCTAAGTTGCGGAAAAAGGTTTGCCTAAACTTTTCTATGCTAAGGGTTGACGTATTTCATACCTCCTCCCTTAGTGGCCTAATGCACAACGCTATGTAATACTGATAATTGCTTGCATACAGTTGTGCATTGGAATCTTTAAGTGCATACTATAATTTTAAATGCTAAGCTCTAGTCACATGTTGTAATGTGTCCAGGCTCAGTAGCTCAACGGCTTTCTTTATGTGAGAGAGAGATGATGTAGAGAACTCCCAAACTCCTATTTGTGTGGAGTGATGCCTGGGGCCTAATACTGAATTCTCACATAAAGAATAGCATTGAAATCCTTGCTACCACAGTCATGGTTCAATCCGTTCACCAGTGCTGTTACAGCAGGCGAGTTGAAATTTTGAGGGCGGTGTGTATATATTTATAAAAATCACAACTTCAAAAAACTCACCATGCCTCTTACTAAATACCTTGGAATGTCTACTTTCTAAAAAGGGGTCATTTGTACTGTCCTGGCTTGTTAGGGTCTCAAGAAATGAGATAGGCCGTAAGTATATCGGGTGTGATCAATTTTCAATGATTGACACCATAGCTTGTAGACTCTCAGGCCCGTATTCACAAAGCACTTACGCCGATGTATCTCGAGATACGCCGTCGTAAGTACAAATGTGCGCCGTCGTATCTATGCCCCGAACCAGAAACCAAGATACGCCTGAAAATGTGTTTCATCCGACCGACGTAACTTTTCTACGCAGGCGTATCGTGGGCGCATATTTACGCTGACGCTCCCATTGATTTTTGATTCCAATATGCAAATGAGTGAAATACGGCGATTCACGAACATAGTTGCGCCCGGTGCATAATATACGCGGTTTGCGTAAGACTTACGTCCGGTGTAAAGTTATTCCCCATATAGGAGGCGCAACTCATGCAAAGGTATGGACCAGGGAACACAGCCGTCGTATTTTACGTTGTTTACGTAGTTCGTGAATATGGCTAGGCGTAGGTTACGTTCAAGTCGTAGGCAGTGATTTGACGTATCTTAGGCAGTTGTTTCGATGCGATTCTGAGCATGCGCACTGGGATGTGTCCACGGGACGACGCATGCGCCGTATGTTATTCGTATCTTTATGACGCTCAATCCATCATTCACATGGGGTCACGCCTCATTTGCATAGCTCACGTCCACTTCCACTTACGACGAGTTACGACTAAGAAACCCAGCGTAGATGTGGAGGCAAGTGCTTTGTGAATTCGGTGCTTGCCTCTCTGCGCTGCGTCGGCGTAGCGTATATTCGAAACGCTACGCCGGCATAAATATGCGCAGATGTATGTGAATCCGGGCCTCACACTCTTAACTTTCACAAAGACCAAATAATTTACACTAATTTGGTGTTATTTTTACCAAAGATATGTAGCAATATAAATTATGAAGAAAATTACTAATTTGCTAAATTTTATAACAGAACCCAAAAGAAAATCTGTTTTTTTACATTTTCGGTCTTCTTTCATTATAGCGCAACAAATAAAAAACCCAGAGGTGATCAAATGCCACCAAAAGAAAGCTCTATTTGTGTGGAAAAAAAAGGACAACAAATTCATATGGGTACAGCAATGCATGACTAAGTAATTGTCATTCAAAATGTGAGAGCACGAAGGTTGAAAACTGGTTAGGAAGGGGGTTTAAGTGCCTAGTGGGCAAGTGGGTAATGGCATCCGAGTCTTAGATCGTAGGGTTCAATATTGAGTTGGCTCACCCTTTTGCAGCTATAATGGCTTCAACTCTTCTGGGAAGACTGTCCACAAGGTTTAAGAGTGTGTCTATGGGAATGTTTGACCATTCTTCCAAAAGCGCTATTGTGAGGTCAGGCACTGATGTGGAGGAGAAGGCCTGGCTCGCAGTTTTCGCTTTAATTCATCCCAAAGGTGTTCTATCGGGTTGAGGTCAGGCCAATCAAGTTCCTCCATCCCAAACTCGCTCATCCATGTCTTTATGAACCTTGCTTTGTGCACTGGTCCAAATAATTTGTTGGAGGGGGGATTAAGGTGTGGAGCTGTTTTTCAGAGAGTGCCGGAACAGGGGGGAAATGTCAGCCACCAGGCCCCTCTTAATGGCGTTAGATGGAAGAAAGCAGCGATGTGGCTGTTATAACAAGTGGTTAGGATACCGGGGTTTATAATGACTGGAGAAAGAATAAGCCAATTGTATTTCTGTTGGAAAAAAAAGTGATTGTTTCATGCAGTTGGAACAAGGTCTCTTTTAGGTAGAGGAATTTTTGGTTGTTTTCGGCCTTTTGAATCCACTATCGTGACTTGTAATTAGTTGGACATTCTGTTGAAGTTTGGCTAGCTGAAGCAGTTACAGGAATTATGTTTTCTCCCTTCATTATTCTGTTTCCAGTTACATTCTCTGTGTATGGAAATACCCCTGGCAGCCATAGCAGGCTGCCAAGTACATGCCAAGATATCAGGATTCTTCTGTTAAATTTTAGAATTCTCTTTGTAGAGAGCCAAAGCCATGAGCATAAAAGGACAGGCTAAATTACCCTAAACAATGTATAGTTCGAAATAAAGATCTACTGAAATTTCCCATGTCCTTTTTTGCTATGTTTTCTTAGCTGGATTCAGATAGATTTACCCCGGCATATCAGTAGATACGCCGACGTAACTCTGAATCTACGCCGTCATAAATTTAAGCGTATTCTGGAAACCAGACTTAAATTAGGCTAAGATACGAGCGGCGTAAGTCTCCTACACCGTCGTATCCTAGGGTGCAATATTTACGCTGGCTGCTAGTTGGCGCTTCCGTTGAGTTCGGCGTAGAATATGCAAATGACTAGATTCAGAAACGTACGTGTGCCCGGCGCATTTTTTTTACGTTGTTTACGTACGGCTTTTTCCGGCGTAAAGTTAGTCGAACAAATAGCTGGCCTAGTCAATGTTAAGTATGGCCGTCGTTCCCGCATCGAAATTTGAAATTTTTACGTCGTTTGCGTAAGTCGTTCATGAATGGGGCTGGACGTAATTTACGTTCATGTTGAAACCAATACATCCTTGCGGTGTACTTTGGAGCAATGCACACTGGGATATGTACACGGACGGCGCATGCTTACGCCGGCCCCATTTACGCTACGCCGCTGTGACTTAGGAGGCAAGTGCTTTGTGAATACAGCACTTGCCTCTCTGACTTACGGCGGCGTAGCGTAAATACGATACGCTACGCCGCCTGAAAGATGCGCCGCCCTACCTGAATCTAGCTATTTGTCTGTGGACTTTGCCATTGTTATCCATCATGTTAGCTGCAAAGAGCTACATAAGATACATATTACTGCTTACATTCACATTATTTTTCCTTTTTAGCTTGTGGTTCCTGTTTGTAATAATTCAAAAAAGTTAACTTATCTTGGTGGATATTACTGTAGCCAGTCGACTGCGACAATGTAGCAGTGTAGCATTTATTCTGTAGTATTTAACTTTGCAAAATGGATCCTGCAGTTTTTGCCCATTCTTCTTGCTCCAAGTTTTTCAGCTAAGATGGGCATTGTTGTTAAATATAACAGATTCTTGGCTGAACTGAAGTCATGACCTTAAAGTGATACTAAAGCGTTGGTTTTTTAAGTAATTTTTCCACACAATTTTTTGCAAAATCAATATTTTTTATTTCTTTTTTTTTAGTTTTCACAAAATTATCATTATCAGGTTATTTCTCACACACAGCATATGCATACCACAAATTACACCCCAAAATACATTCTACAACTCCTCCTGAGTATAGTGATACCACATGTGTGAGACTTTTACACAGCGTGGCCACATACAGAGGCCCAACATTCAGGGAGCACCAGCAGGCGTTCTAGGGGCATAAATTTAATTACACTTTGAGGCACTGTAGTGGCATGGATATGAACTGATGTGGCATGGATGAGCCGTGGATGTGGATGGATGGGTATGGATGGAATGGCTGAGTATGGCTGGGTGGGTATGGCTGACTGTGGGTGGGATGACTGGGTATGGCTGAGTATACAGTAGCTGGGTATGGCTAAGTATGGACGGATGAGTATTGCAGATTATGGACGGATAAGTATTGCAGAGTATAGATGGGCGAGTATGGCAGAGCATTGGCGAGTATTGGTACGTATTGGCAGAGTACTGGCAGAGTATTGCAGAGTACTGCAGGGTATTGCAGGGTATGGGTATGCCTGGAATGAGCACTGAGCAGCGCTGTGGGCACTACAGATCCAGCCCACAGCGCTGCTGCAAAGGATCTCTCCCCCTCTCCCCTCACACTGTACCCATCGATCACGCTATCAGCGGCCATTTACCACGATCCGCGATGCGCTGGGTCTTTTGGACCCGGTGGTCACGGATATTTTCGGGAGCACGCCCCATGAACGCCCTCCCAGAATAAACTGACTCCGCTGTAGCTGTCTTTCGGCTATGGCCCTGTTGGCATGTGGTTAAGTATTACAATTTTTGTTGATGCGGGCTGTATGAGTACATCTCTGCATATGCCTAATTTGCCTGTCTGTCAGTACACCCTTTCTTTTTTATATACACAAGGTGTAACAGAAACATATTTACAGGGGGAAATAGGAATACCATGAACCCCTTGCCGACCAGCGCACAAAGATATACGTCAGCACAATGGCATGGCTGGGCAAATGGGTGTACCTGTACGTCCCCTCTAAATTGCGGCTTAGTGGACGCACGCATGTCGTGGTGTCCTCCGTGAGCATGCCCATGGGTCCCGTGGACTCGATGTCCACTGGGGGCCCGTGATCGTGACACAAAGTGGCAGAACGGGGAGATGACTATGTAAACAATGCATTTCCCTGTTCTGCCTATCAACATGACAGGGATCTACTGTTCCCTGTCATCGGGAGCAGTAATCTCTGTCATGTTGTAGTAAGCCCATCCTCTCTACAGTTAGAACACAGTGAGGGAACACAGTCAACCCCTTGATCGCCCCCTATTGTTTAACCCCTTCCCTGCCAGTGTAATTTACATAGTATTCAGTGCATTGTTTATAGCACTGATCGCTGTATAAATGTCACTGGTCCCAAAATAGTGTCAAAAGTGTCCGATGTGTCCGCCGCAAGGTCACAGTCACGATAAAAATCGCAGATCGCTGCCATTACTAATAAAAAAAATACTAATAATAGAAATGCCATAAATGTATCCCCTATTTTGTAGACGGTGGAACTTTTGCGCAAATCAATCAATATAGGCTTATTGTGATTTTTTTCTGATTTTTTTTTAAAAAGTATGAAGAAGAATACATATCGGCCTAAACTGAGAAATACATTTTTTTATATATATATTTTGGGGATATTTATTATAGCAAAAAGTTAAAAATATAGCATTTTTTTAGCTCTTTTTTTGTTTATAGCGCAAAAAATAAAAACCGCAGAGGTGATCAAATACCATCAAAAGAAAGCTCTATTTGTGGGAGAAAAGGACATCAATTTTGATTGGGTACAGCATGACTGCGCAATTGTTAGTTAAAGCGAGGCAGTGCCATATTGCAAAAAGTGCTCTGGTCAGGAAGGGGGTAAATCCTTCCGAGGCTGAAGTGGTTAAAGGAAAGTCCATTATTTTTATAGGTGTGAAGTCAGCTGATAAAACAAGCTTCTTTTCGCTTTTATGGGCTTGTTATCACAAAGTACATTAGGGAACCAACATAATGAAATCACCATTGTGTTCATAATATGCTGATAAATGGATAAATTAACCTCCTAAGTAAAAAATAGCCATGTAAGCTGTCAAATTCTCTATACTTCAATGTTTACAACGCTGTGTTCTTGATGCTGAACTGTGAATAAAACAAAAAAATGCCCTTGTGGTTGAGCACCCCCTCCCCTGCTCCAAATGCTTATAAAGTCTAGGGGCCAGATTCACGTAGATGGGCGTATTTTTGGGCAGGCGTAATGTATTTTGGTTTACGTTACGCCGCCGCAAGTTTTTCAGGCAAGTGCTTTATTCACAAAGCACTTGCCTATAAAGTTGCGGCAGCGTAGCGTAAATCACCCGGCGGAATTCAAATTCGGCAGGTAGGGGGCGTGTTTCATTTAAATGAAGCGCGTCCCCGCGCCGAACGAACTGCGCATGCGCCGTCCCTAAATCCCGGTGTGCATTGCTCTAAATGACGTTGCAAGGACGTCATTGGTTTTGACGTGGACGTAAATGGCGTCCAGCCCCATTCACGGACAACTTATGCAAACGACGTAAAATTTCGACGCGGGAACGATGGCCATACTTAACATAGGATACGCCACCTAGGGGGCAGCTTTATCTTTACGCCGGCATAGCTCTTACGGAAACAGCGTATGTTTACTGCGACGGGCAAGCGTACGGTGGAAGAATAAGCATTAGGACTAATGCCGCGTGCACACGACCGTTTTTTGAGTTCTAAAAAATGACGTTTTTAAGGGTCTAGAAAAAAACTTTTTTTTTTTTTTTAACCCAATCATTAAAATGGCCTTGCCTACACATGATCGTGGAAAAAAAAATGATCTAGCAAAGCGTGGTGACGTACAACACGTACGACGGCACTATAAAGGGGAAGTTCCATGCGGATGACGCCACCCTTTGGGCTGCTTTAGCTGATTTCGTGTTAGTAAAAGACGATTCGCGCTTTTCTGTCTGTTACAGCTTGATGAATGTGCTTACTCCATTACGGTTGTTTTACCAGAACGAGCGCTCCCGTCTCATAACTTGCTTCTGAGAATGCGCGTGTTTTTCATGTCGTTAAAGCCCACACACGACCATTTTTAACAACCTTAAAAACTACAACGTTAAAAATGACGTGAAAAAATAGAGCATGTTCAAAAATTTTTTTGCCCATTTTCTAGAATCCGAAAAATGCTCTGAAGCCCACACACGGTCGTTTTTAATGACAATTTAAAAAAACTAAATTTTTTAGAACCCGAAAAACGGTTGTGTGTACGTGGCATTAAGCCTTGTATACATGATGATAACATCGGACAAATGACCGTCTATTTTTTTTGCACGCTATTCTCATATCGAAAAACAATAGGTTACTAAAGTTATGAAAATTTGTGTATGACAGAATACAGAAAAGTGATTTGTAATGTATTCTTTCATTTTCGAGCATGCATGATCAAAAGTATACTGTACTGATTAAACAAAAATTGTTTGTTCTGTTCTCGGTCAAGATTTTTTTTTGCATTTGTCCCTTCTGATCATTTTGTATGAACTGTTGTGGTCGGCTCTTGAAAGCTTTGTACTAATGATCGGGGGGAGGGGGAGCATTGAAGGAATCTGCCAGAGTAAGAAATCAGGTATGTATTACATTTTATTTCTCTACTCCTTACCGAGCTCTTGTATTTTTTACATTTTATTTGTTTAATCGTTAAAGCGGATGTCCGCTTAAAAAAAATATTAAAAGCCAGCAGCTACAAATACTGCAGCTGCTGACTTTTAATATTAGGACACTTACCTGTCCTGGAGTCCAATGCTGTCCGCAGCAGAGGACGAGCGATCGCTCGTCGCTCTGCTGCCCCGCCACCATCCTCGGAGAGGGAACCAGGAAGTAAAGCGATCTGGCTTCACTGCCCGGTTCCCTACGGCGCATGCGCGAGTCGCGCTACGCCTGCCGATTGGCTCCCGCTGTGTACTGGGAGCCGAATGTTCCCAGAACACAATGGGGGGGGACGGGAGGTGACGTCATGACCGCAGTCTGCCCGAGACTGTGTGGCTGGTAGTGGGTGCAAATACCTGTCTTTAGACAGGTATCTGCACCCCCCTCCCCCCTGAAAGGTGTCAAATGTGACACCGGAGGGGGGGGGGGGGGGTTCCAATCAGCGGGAGTTACACTTCAGGGTGGAGCTCCGCTTTAAGTTCTGCTTTAAACTACTAGATATTAGATAATGGTCTAGTGATAGATCCTTCTACAAATATGCAGACTTGCCATTCTAGAATGTGCATTTATAAACATATGAGGAGCGAGAGAAGGTGTTTGAAAACATATTTTGTTGGGGGCACAGTAGGAAGAAGACAGAAATTCCCAACATGACCAATTGATTCTTCCCCTTATATCAGCTAAAGCTGCACGTTGTCCTAAAGACGTATAATCTATTCATCTTTCCGCTCACTCTACTCTATCCTGATGTCAACACGTTTCTTGTCATGCTGCACAGTGGATTACAGGAGGATGAGACCAAGTCAAATTCATGTATTTACTGTACTCCAGCGGCATTTAAAAAATGAATGCAATGATTTAAAAATGAACACGGAACTGCGCCTCCCGCCCCAGTGTGAAGGGGCCTTAGTCTCCTGATGTATCATTAATTTACTAACAGACATATCAGTCTGGATGTCACACCACTTCCTCAAGTCAATCTATCAAAAAACAAGCTTATAATATTTCCTCCCCCACGTGCCTCTTCCCCTGATTTCCCTGTCAAGATTGATGGCACAACTGTTACCTACCCCATCCCTGCATGCCAAGGTGTAATCCTGGACTCTGAAATATCCTTTCGGCCCCACATCCAATCACTGTCCAAATCTTGCCACTTCAACCTACGCAACATCTCCAAAATACACCCCTTTCTAACCAATGACACCACAAATCTCCTAATCTACTCCCTGGTCATCTCCCGCCTCAGCTACTGCAACTCCCTCTTCACTGGATTACTTTTACATAGGCTATCCCCCCTTCAGTCCATCATTAACCCCTTGCTGGCCAGCGCACAACAATATACGTCGGCACAATGGCACGGCTGGGCTAATGAGCGTACAGGTGTGTCCCCTTTAAGATGTGGCACTGTGGGCTTGCGCGACTTGATGTCCGCAGGGGTACCTGCGATCGTGTCACGGGGAGGAAGAATGGGGAAATGCTGATGTAAACAAGCATCTCCCCCCACTCTTCCTAGTGACAGGAGTGATCACAGCTCCCTGTAATCGGGAACCGTGATCAGTGTCGTGTCACAGGTAGCCACCCCCCCCCCACAGTTAGAACACATCCCTAGGTCACACTTAACCCCTTTAGCACCCCCTACTGGTTAAGCCCTTCACTGCCAGTGTCATTTTTACAGTGATCAGTGCATTTTTATAGCACTGATCACTGTATCAATAACAATGGTCCCAAAATGGCGTCAAAAGTGTCTGATGTGTCCGCCATAATGTCGCAGTCACGATAAAAATCGCTGATCAACACCATTACTAGTAAAAAAAAAATATTAATAAAAATGCCATAAAACTATTCCCGATTTTGTAGACACTATGGGGCAGATCCACATATCTGCGCGTAATCTTCCGCCGGGCGCAGCGTATCTAAGATACACTACGCCGTCGCAACTTATTTTTTTTATTTCGAATCCACAAAGAATTCGCGCCGTAAGTTAGACGGCGTAGTGTATCTTTGGCGGCGTAAGGGCGCGGAATTCAAATGGATGTAATGGGGGCGTGTTTTATGTCAATACGTCGTGACCCAACGTAAACAAAGTTTTTTTTTTAACTGCGCATGTGCCGTCCGTGGGGGTATCCCAGTGCGCATGCTCGAAATTAACCCGGAACAAGCCAATGCTCACGATGGTGACGTCATTCTACGCAAATCCCTATTCGCAAACGACTTACGCAAACGACGTAAAAAATTCAAATTTGTACGCGGGAACGCCGGCCATACTTAACACTGAGTACGCCTCATAACAGCAGCTTTAACTATACGCCGGAAAAAGCCAAACGAAAACAACGTAAAAAAATGCGCCGGCCTGACGTACGTTCGTGGATCGCCGTAAATAGCTAATTTGCATACTTGACGCGGAATTTGATGGTAACGCTACCTGGCGGCCGCCGAAATATTGCACCTTAAGATCCGACGGCGTACTAAGACGTACGCCTGTCGGATCCCTCCGAAATGCCGTCGTATCTTGTTTTGTATATGCAAAACAAAGATACGACGCAGGAATTTTAAAATTACGCCGGCGTATCAATAGATACGCCGGCGTAATCCTTTTGTGGATCTGCCCCTATAACTTTGCACAAACCAATCAATAAACGCTTATTGCGATTTTTTTTTTACCAAAAATATGTACAAGAATACATAGCAGCCTAAACTGAGGAAAACTGTTTTTTATATATATATATATATATCTTTTTTGGGGATATTTATTATAGCAAAAAGTAAAAAAAAATTGCTTTTTTTTCAAAATTGTTGCTCTATTTTTGTTTATAGCGCAAAAAAATAAAAACCGCAGAGGTGATCAAATACCACCAAAAGAAAGCTCTATTTGGGGGGGGGGGAAGGTCATCAATTTTGTTTGGGAGCCACGTCGCAAAGTGCTCTGGTCTGGTCATTCCCTCCACTGGCTTCCACTTACCCAACAAATTAAATTTAAAATACTAATAACTTACAAAGTCACCCACAACTCTGCTCTCAGCTACATCACTAGCCTTGTCTTAAAATACCAATCTAATTGTTCTCTGCATTCCTCCCAAGACCTCCTGCTCTCTAGCTCTCTTGTCGCCTCCTCCCATGCTTGCCTCCAGGACTTTTCCCAAGCCTCTCCCATCCTATGGAACTCCCTACCCCAATCTGTCTGACTGTCCCCTACTCTGTTTGCTTTTAGACAATGCCTAAAACCCCTCCTCCTCAGAGAAGCCTATTCTACCCCCACCTAACAACTATACTTTTATCTCCATCAGTTCATCCCCTACAGCTAATACTTTTTGTATCACTTGACCCCCCCCTCCTAGATTGTAAGTTTTAATGTGCAGAGCCCTCTGATTCAAACTGTATTAAATTATATTATAACTGTACTGTCTGCCTTCATGTTGTAAAGTGCTGTGCAAATTGTTGGCGTTATATAATAATAATACTTTTAAAATCAAAAGTGTTTACTGTGTGTGAGGAGAAAAGGCCAGATTGTAGTTGTTTATTTAACTAAAAATTTTGATAAGCTCTTGGATTAAGATACCCATAGGATTCAGAAGATCCAGACATACTTATGCAAATATCTGTAATTGTGTCAGAATATTTTCTTATCTATAAATGAAAGATCACCCGTATCAGATCACCTTGTTGTAAAGAGCTTGGGAGTTTCAAACACAACACATTTTGCAAAGCAAGACTTGATACAGTATGTGCAATATTTTCTCATTCATGATGGCAAAGGTGTGAGTAGAAGTGTGAGTACTACTCTTCACAGAGAAACCACAAGAGAATATCAAACCTGGAACAAAGCTAGTAATAAGCAATTCATTCATTTCGAAGAAATTGCTAACATTGCACTTGTGAAGACTTTTGATGTGGTATGATTTAATTGCGTGTAAAAAGTAAGACACTTTGTAACCCCCCTCAGTGTTTTTAGCAAACATTTTAAGTCTGGTCTCACATTTCACATAAGTGTTTTATACCTGCTACCAGTTACCCATTACAGGTTAATTTGAGTTGTGATATTTTAGACTAAGGAAACAGAAATGTGTCTGTGGCCCCGTACACACGTCCGAGGAACTCGACGGGCAAAACTCATCGTTTTGCTCGTCGAGTTCTGTGTGAAGCCGCTGAGGATCTCGGCGAGCCAACTTTCCTCATTGAACAACGAGGAAATAAAGAACATGTTCTCTATTTGGCTCGACGAGGAACTTGTCGGCTTCCTCGGCCGAAAGTGTACACACGGCCGGGTTTCTCGGCAGAATTCAGCTCCGATCGAGTTTCTGGCTGAATTCTGCCGAGAAACTCGGTCGTGTGTACGGGGCATCAGAAGAAACCCAGTCAATATTGAAAGTCCATACCTAGACAATTAGGTCCCAAAAATGAGGTTTGAATTGCTATACTACGGCTTATGCCGCGTACACACGATCGGTCAAACCGATGAGAACAGTCTGATGGACTGTTTTCATCGGTTAACCGATGAAGCTGACTGATGGTCAGTCGTGCCTACACACCATCGGTTAAAAAAACGACCGTGTCAGAACGCGGTGACGTAAAACACAACGACTTGCTGAAAAAAACGAAGTTCAATGCTTCCAAGCATGCGTCGACTTGATTCTGAGCATGCCTGGATTTTTAACCGATGGACGTGCCTACAAACAATTGGTTTTGTTCTATCGGTTAGGTATCCATCGGTTAAATTTAAAAAAAATTTGCTTTTTTTTAACCTATGGAAAAATAACCGAAGGGACCCACACACGATCGTTTTTTTCCGATGAAAACGGTCCATCAGACCGTTCTCATCGGTTTGACCGATCGTGTGTACGCGGCATAAGAGTTCCAGATACGACTTTATTCCAGTAACAGTCAAGAATAGCCAACACGTTTTGGGGTCTAAAAACACCCCCTTAAAGCGGAGGTTCACCCTAAAAAACATGTATTTAACATTCCATTCAGCATAATTACAACATTTACACTATGCCGTTTTTTTTTTTTTTGCTGTACATACCGTCTTATTGTTATTTTCCACCCGGCTTCCGGGTTCTCACTCCCGCGGGAGTAGGCGTTCCTATGCAGAGGCTAGATGATTGACGCCTTGTGAAAAACGTCCCCCCCCGGCGCATAAGGCGCGTCACCAGTTTTCCGAAAGTAGCCGGCTCTATACGGCGCCTGCGCAGTCAGCTCTACACAGCAGGCGCCGTATAGAGCCGACTAGCAGTTCGGCTACTTTTGGAAAACTGGTGATGCGCCAGGGGGAAGTTTTTCACAAGGCGTCAATCATCGAGCCTCTGCATAGGAACGCCTACTCTCGCGGGAGTGAGAAGCCGGGTGGAAAATAACAATAAGACGGTATGTACAGCAAAAAAAAAAAAAAAAAACGGCATAGTGTAAATGTTGGAATTATGCTGAATGGAATGTTAAATACATGTTTTTAGGGTGAACCTCCGCTTTAACACTTGATAGAAAACAATGTTAATTGACTAGACGTTAACCAGACCTTTAATTGTATTTCTTCCAGTGTGTTTATCTGCACATGTCGTATCATCCGCTGGTTTGGCTGAAAATTCTGTGCGGTGTAAAAGAGGCAGTGTAACGTACCTGGTTAGTGAGCCAGACGTGAAGAGGTCTCTCGTACAGCTCTGGCTCAGGGGCAACTGGTAGCCGGAGACAGCAGCAATGAGAGCACGGTGGGGTATGAGTGTCTGTGATCAGTCCAGTAGTCTGCGTGGTAGCAGTTGTCAGCAGGCAGATGTGGCAGCAGGACAAGCTGCTGACCAATGAGCTGGCACGGAAGGAGATGAAGCAGGCTGGATGAAAAGGGAGAAGGGTCAAACAAGACTGGTCAGTAACACAGGCAGATCAGGCATAAATGGTAGGCAGAAGAGTAGTCAGGTCGCAGGCCAATGTCAGCAGCGGTGAGGCAGATCAGGCAGCAAGAGGAGGCAGAAGCAGAATCCAGGAAAAAAGCCAAGGTCAGGACAGGTAGCAGGCAAACATAGTCAAGAGCAAGCTGGGTCAAGATCAGAGGTCAAGAATCAGGGATGAACTCACAGAACGCTATAGACCAAACAGCAATGAGCCAATGCTGCAGCCTTTGTTTAAATAGCCCATTTGGTGCCAGTATTTGTGGCAGGCGGGCACCTGGCTGTGCGTGTTCTTATACCTATGCCCAGGCTTATGCACATCTACTCTGCCAGTTTCTGGCCGGCCTGCACATGTACATACATATGCGCCAGGAAACTTCATCTGTGCTATGGGCAAGCCTTCCCTGACAGACAGGCTCAACTGACACTGGCAATGGTAAATTATGCACGAGACAGAAGCATCCAGTGAGTCCAAGCAGGGTTTGTCCTGCACTTTTGTTCAGTAAGGCAGCCAGCAAGCATAGTTTAAATGCAGGAGGGCTTTGTCCAACAAGTTTATAGCATAAAACAAACAAAACATCTGCCCCTCTAAGCAACTAACTAAACTGATTAACATCAGCTCATATATATAAAAGCTCTGTGCACAGCTGAGACTAATAGCTACTAGGTAAGATATACACCTTGGAATATGGCAGCTTATTCCCACCTAAAGCTCTACAAAGACTCTGGGCTACAGGGCCCAAAGCAGGACTTCTTAAGATTCTGAGAAAACAAGCCTTCCAGTTACCATAGTGCCACCCAACCTTCCATAGTGGTTTATAATGCCAACCTCTTACATTGCTCCCAAGCCCCCTAAGAGCCTTCAGCCCCCATAGCATCTGGCAACCTCTCACAGCGCCCCCATCCCTCCATAGTGTCCACTAGCTTTCCGCAGAGCCTCCAGTCTCCCATAGTGCCACCAACAGCGCACCCTAGGCCTCTCATTGCCCTCCAGTCTACTATATTTCCCTTGTAAAGCCCCCAGTCTCCTGAAGAGACCCTCAGTCCCCCTACAGAGACCCCATCCCCCTTAGTTGCCCCCTGCTCCCTCCAAAGAGCTCATCCCCTATAGGATCATCAAGTCTGTTGCTGAGTCCCCTGACCTCCTCCAGAACTTTCATCCCCCACAGTGACACTCAGCCCCATCCCAAGCCTTCCAAAATTTGGTTACATATTAGGTACTTGTATTGCGGGTATATAATTTGTATTTATCTTTTTACTGTTGGGGCATGGAACGTTTTAGATGCATTTACTAGGACCTGGTCACAATAACATTGAGAACCACTGTCCACAATCCTGCCAGTCAGTGCCTTACAGTGGCTCTATGGTGAATATAGGACTGGAAAAGAAATGCCAACGCTGCACCTGCTTTTGCAACCCATTTAACTGACTGACAGTTTATATTCAGATTCTTGGTCAGCTTCATAGTACAAGGTTTGAACATCATGCACACATTTATGTACTGTAGTAGTACAGGTCAGTATATTACTTTTAACAGAAATGAGTCACAGGCTATGATCTGCTGTAGAAATATGCCATTTGGGCAGATGTGACAGGAAAACAAGTATGTAAACCAAAAACTGTAGTTATGATGGAACAAATTACCATACAAGAAGAATCTTATCTCAAACAAACTCATCGCTAAAAACAATGTTTCAGGAAAGCGTAGACAATAAAGGAGGGAAGGGAGGGGACATGGAGAGTGACGAGAGCACTGCTTCCTGTCTGAATGCCAGAATAATCTGTGTACAGCTGGAAAGAGGCCAGATGTAAAACAATATTGTGACCCAAGAAAGCAAAGAGAATAAGATCTTAGGGAATCCTACAAGTGCTTCAATTACTAGAGCTAATAATAAAGTAATGCTGGGTGTACCATGCAGTCTATGAGTCTGACAGTGGCATTTTAGAGCCACATGAAGAGTGCATACATGAAGATCTATCTTTTAATAGTACAAGTAAGAAGAACAAAATATACGGAGTTATGTATGCTATGTCAGTTGTGTAGGATCCTTTGGACGTTCCAAACAAGAAAGATATGTTGCATTATTAAAGTGTAAAATCAGTCTTTATATGCATATTGGGCCATATTCTCGTACTTTCTGCGGCGGCATCGCGTAAGCTATTTACACTACGCCGCCGCAACTTACTGGAGCAAGTGCCGTATTCCTCAAGCACTTGCTCCGTAGTTTGCGGAGGCGTAGTGTATTTGGCCCGGCGTATCCCTGCGTATTTCAAAGGGGGCGGCTTATATTTAAATTAAGTGCGCCCCCATTTCGAATGAACTGCGCATGCGCCGGCCTAAAAATAGCCCAGTGCGCATGCTCCAGTTCTCGGCGGAAAACGTCAATGACGCCGACGTGTGCGTCATTGACGTAAAGTCGTATTCAAGAACAACTAAGGAAAACGACGTACCCGACGGGAAAAGACGACGCGGACCCGACGCCATACTTAACATGGCATACGTGGGACAGGCGTAAGGTTACCCCTCATATAGCAGGGGTAACCTTACGCTTAAGCAAACGACGTAAGCGACGGTTACGCGACGCGATTTCGTTCGTGAATCGGCGTATCAGGCTCATTTGCATAAACAAATGAGACCTGAACGTAAACGCCACCTAGCGGCCAGCGGCGAATTACATTTAAGATCCGACAGTGTAAGTGACTTACACATGTCAGATCTTCAGCGTATCTATGCGAAAATGATTCTAGGAATCACTCGCATAGATACGCAGGTCAAAAAAGAGAGATACGACGGAGTTTCCTGAGATACACCGTCGTAACTCTACTCAGAATATGGCCCATTGTCTTTATATTGGCCCTTAGGTTCCTAAGTGAGTATAACAAGCATAAGTTACTACTCATGCTTGTTATACTCACTGTGTAACCTAAGGGGTTAATCCTCTGCATTGTGTGATAAGGCTGTTCGATCATATCTTCTCTGATCCTCTCCTTCTTCTACTGTCCCCAATCCATCTGCTAATAGTACAGAGCCTTGGGGTCACTCTGCACATGCCCAATTTGGTGTGTTAGAGTTTTTTTCCTTTTTTTTTTCTTGGGAGGGTGCATGTAATCAGCACAGGGCCAATCAGCACTGTCCATATAGAGGGTCAGGTGTCTTGCAGCTACATAGGACAATTAGAGGACTCCTCCTACAAGCTTTAACCAGACACTATTAGAAGTCACAAGGCTGCTATATACTGCTGATGGGAAAAACTTTTTTTATTTATCTTTTTACTTTTATTTTTTTTTACACTTTTATTTTTTTTTTCCTATCACTTTTATACCTATTACAAGGAATGTAAACATCCCTTGTAATAGGAATGGTGTGTGACAGGTCCTCTTTATGGAGAGGTGTGGGGTCAATAAGACCCCACATCTCTCCTCCAGGCTGTAAAGCATGAGATTGTGAAAAAAAATTCACAGATTTTATGCTTACTAGCCACAATCGCACCTTTGTTTACTTCCGGGTACCCAGGCGTGACGTCATCACATCGCGCCCGGACCTCCGACAGTCATAGAGATGACAGTCATCTCTATGCTTCCAATCCGGCGCTGGATGATTCTTTCTCCAGGCCCCCGATGGCACGAGAGAGCCCGGAGAAGCACCGAATGGCGGCAGGAGGCGCCGCTATGATCGTTCTTATGGTGCGCAGAATGGCCACCGGCAAATAATGATATCTGAATGATGCCTCTAGCTGCAGGCATCATTGAAATATCCCCTCACAAGGCCCAGGACGTCATGTGACGTCCACACAGGATGGGAGATCCCATCTGTGAACGTCATATGACTATGGGCCGGTATTGAAGTGGTTAAAGAATAAACAGTGGTAGAAGAAGACAACAGAGAAATGCCAGAAATATACTGCCTCAGTGATGCTAATAGGGAGAAAATTTTTACATGAACTGAATAATAGATAAATATTTGGGTAAAATAAGAATTTCCAGAGACTCTGAGCCTATTATTTTCAGTTTATGAGATCTCCTATGGATGTCAAGCTTTACAAAGTTAATTGTTATGTTACATTGTATGCTGGTCCTCATAATATGCACAATCTGGCTCATTCAAGTGTTGCTCATAGAGAATAAAGAATTATTTTTAAATGTTATTTCTTGAAACTATGATAAGGACATTTGCCAGTATGACCCATCCTGGGATTAAAAAAACGCTGATTATACTGAAGTTTTGCGTTTTTTTTTTCTCTTGCCTTTAGAAGCAGCTCAATGTCCATGCACATTATTGTGTTTAGAGGCATATTTAAAGAGGAGATTTTGGAGGCAGAAAATAAAAGCATCACAAGTGCGTTTCGGAGAGGAGTTTTCAGGCCGAAAAAATGCTAATCGCGCCTAAACGTGGCGTTTAGGAGTGTTCCATGTTTTTCCAGTGTACATTCATTATAATGAAAAATGAGCGGAGGGGAATGTTTGGAAAAAATGCTTATACAGTAAAACCTTGATTTGAGAGTAAAATGTTTTAATAAATGTTGTCTTGATATACAAGCGATGTCTTGATATAAGAGTAGCATCATGTCACAACTGAATATAAAAAAGAAGAGAGGAGCCTCTAATGCCCTGTACACACGATCGGTTCATCCGATGAAAACGGACCGATGGATTTTTTCATCGGATATCTGAATTTATTCCTGCTGCTAGTGTTCATAGACCCTCAGTATGTTTTTATTATACAGTTTACTGTTCAAATGGACCTTTTTGCGTTTTAGTTTTTTAGGGTTTACCTAATAATACACCTGCAATGTGCAATGTGTAGTATTCTATAGAACTAGTTAGCTTTAAGTTCACTGTAAACTTAGCTAAATGGTGAAATCCGATTACTACATCTGGTTACTACACTAGGTACATTATCTTTGCCTTCCCTAATATGCACATTTATGTATTGTCAGTTGAAATATACTGTAGACGCATTTAAAACGAACTTGAGCCTAGACTATGCACACTAAAATATTTGATTTGACCAAATAGCAAAAGCAATTTAAATCAAGTCCTAAAATACCTCTGTAGCTGCAGGCATTGTGAAGAAATTCATTTCAGTTTAAAAAGAAGATAATACATTTTCTGTTGTTTTCTGTAGAGAACAGATCGTGGCGCCTACCTGCCTTCTAACCCAAACACACAGCAGGTTTTTCTAAGTTGTTTAAAACTGAGACCCCCACTTTAGAGTCACTGGGCTAGATTCAGCAAGCATTTACGGCGGCGTATCTCCAGATACGCCGCCGCAATTTCAAATCTGCGTCGGTTTCAAATCGTTACGCCGATTCTCCAAGGCACATACGTCTAAAAAATAGGCTTCCTCCGCCGACGTAGCTTGAATGCGGAGGCGTAAATTGTGTGTATTTTTACGCTGGCCGCTAGGGGACTTCCGTTGTTTTCGGCGTAGAGTATGCAAATTACCTAGTTACGTCAAAACACAAACGTACGTGCGCCCGGCGGTAGTTTTTTTACGTCGTTTGCGTAAGGCTTTTTCGGCGTAACGTTGCTCCTGCTATTAGGTGGCTTAGCCAATGTTAAGTATGGACGTCGTTCCCGCTTCGAAATTTTTATTTTTTACGTCGTTTGCGTAAGTCGTTCGCGAATAAGGCTGGACGTAATTTACGTTCACGTCGAAACGAATACGTCGTTGCGGTGTACTTGGGAGCAATGCACACTGGGATATGTACACGGACGGCGCATGCGCCGTTCGTAAAACACGTCAATCACGTCAGGTCATCACATATTAGCATAAAACACGCCCCCCCTTCCACATTTGAATTATGCGCGCTTATGCCGGCCCCATTCACGCTACGCCGCCGCAAATTATGGAGCAAGTGCTTTGTGACTACTGCACTTGCTCCTGTAAGTTGCGTCACCGTAGCGTAAATACGATACGCTGCGCCGCCATAACTATGCGCGCCCCTACCTGAATCTAGCCCCTTGTTGTGATCATTGAGAAAGAATGACTTTACAATCCATACAGCTAGATATTTTAGGGATGGCTTGTTATACTTGTTTACTGTGTATTAAGAACTTTGAAAGTACTTGAAAAATGGTATTAAATTCTTTATTTTTTTTTACTTGTATCTACAGGTAATCCTATAATAAGGCTTACCTCTAGACAGTGGAGGCCCATCCATTAGGGGCACCCGGGCGCCACCCCCTCTCTCCTCGCCACCCCCCTATATGCAGGTAATCCTATAATAAGGCTTACCTCTAGGCAGTGGCGGCCCGTCCATTAGGGGAACCCGGTCGCCGCCCCCTCTTTCCTCGCCCCCACACTATATGCAGGTAGTCCTATAATAAGGCTTACCTCTAGGCAGTGGCGGCCTGTCCATTAGGGGCCCCCGGTTCCTGCCCCCTCTTTCCTCGCCCCCACACTATATGCAGGTAATCCTATAATAAGGCTTACCTCTAGGCAGTGGCGGCCCATCCATTAGGGGGCCTGGGCGCTGCCCGATCACTCTTCGCCACCCCCCTATATGCAGGTAATCCTATAATAAGGCTTACGTCTAGGCATTGGTGGCCCTGCCACTAGGGACGCCCGGGCACCGCCCCCTCTATTCTCTCCATTCCCCTATATGCAATGGATAGATTCATGTATCGCACCACAGAAGCTGCTCCAGGAGAGGACACTGGAGCAGCTTTCCTCAAGCCTGTTATGCTGGAAGATGAAGAGCTCCAACCACTGCTCTCACTGCCCGCATCCAGGGTAAGGAGGACAGCGGGTAGTGGGGGGGTGTTAGTGCCATGCCACGCTCCATCGGTAGCCTGGGGGGGGATGTTTGCCGCCCCCAAAAAAAGCCCCACCAGCCGCCACTGCCTGTAGGTACAGTGAATATCTCCGAAACTTGCATAGTTTAGGAGATATTCATATTGCATGCAGCCAGTGATGTCCCTGGCACATGCGCTCTGAAGGGACGACATACCCGTGCCGTCCCTTGAGAGCTCCGTGCGACCGGGCCATGACTTCCACGCACATGCCCAGGAGTTTCGTCATTGCGGCTTGGCCAATAAGACGACTGAGCACGCAAACACGGAAAAGAGAACGGGAGAAGATGGAAGCCCTGTCACTGGTGACAGCGAGCCGCTGGAGGGCTTCATTCTAAGGTAAGTATTTAATAATGTGCTAGTATGCGATGCATACTAGCACATTATGACTTTACCTTGCAGGGGATTTACAAAAAAAAAGTGCGGTTTACTACGGCTTTAATGTCTATAGTCTGGGCACTGGGAAAATAATTTTTTTGTTTTTAAAAAGTGAGGGCTTGGATACATTTTGCTTCCATTTTACGGTAGGGATTCTTTTTTAGGTTTCTTAGCATTATTGCTGTTTACATAGTATTTTTTACAACGACTGTGATTTCCTTTCTACCCTGCTAGGATCAAAAAGGCAGCTGTGAGCTATCGGAATACTCAACACTACTTTAAAATGTATCTTTATTTGCTAATGTCTTGGCTTATATTTCAATCTAAAATAAATCAACTTTACTAGTTTGTGAGAAACAAATCTTTTTTACATAATAAAATAAACTACGCTAAATAAAGTTTCTTATTTCGGAAAATTGGGAGTTTTCCCAGGACAAATGCTTCAACCCATGGTGGCAGCTAAGGTTCACTAAGAAGAAAATGATAATCAGTTTGGTTATATTTTGGGCATATTCTCTGATATTTTTGTGCTACGACCCCGTAGTGAGATAGTAGGATGTTCACACGGGATTCATGTTTAATTTTTAACGTTACAGCGTGTTCTAGCAGGGGAGCCGCCCCCCGGTCAGAACACAATAGAACAGCGGGAAAGATCGCTACACTAACATCAGATTGTTAGTGCAGCGGCTCTGAACTGCGCTGTCAGTTTTTTTGTTTTTGTTTTTCAGCCCAGTGTGTACCAGGCTTAATATTTTAAAGCTTATATGAGATTTTCCTGATTGGGTTTGGATTTATTTTAATTCTGTGCTTGTTAGTATATATGTTTTTCAAGAGTATCTGGTTTGAAAGGAAACCCAACATTTTAGAAAATGGACCTTGATTATGTTCTCATTCTTTATGATGGAGTTAACCTTGCAGATGACATCTCTGTTTGATGTTGTACAATGGCTATTATAGCACATTGTCACTGACTTTTTTTTTGTGAACTTAAAGCGGAGTTTCACCCAAAAGTTGAACTTCCGCTCATTTGTCTAATTTCCCCCTCCTTTCGGGGGGGGGACAAGGATACTTCTCACTTCCGGGAGTCTGTGCCGCAGGCCATGATGTCACCGCGGTGCTCCTTTCTCTGGGTCAGTAGGAGAGAGGAGCAGGGCCTTGCGAATGCACAGTAGGGTTTCCGGCATGAAGCCGTAAGGCTACACTGCCGGGTTCCCTTACCAGTAAGGCCTTGCGCACACTGGATTTTCTGCTAACTCTCCTAAACTCTTTTCCTCCTGGCAGCAGTTTTGGCAGTAAACATTCCTGACACTTGTAAAGTCCTGTAATACGTATATGCACATCAAGGGCTTGGTCAGTAATTAATTTAATTAGGCAGAATAATAATTTACAGGTATTTTGTCCATTGAAATGAATTAATGTTCAAACGCTAAATGCGCCTAGTTTACATTTGTTTAAGCTCGTCAAGTGTTTTTTCTGCTAAAACTCTGCTGTGTATTTATTTTTTGCCTCTAAACGCTCCTGCCTCTAAATGCCTATGTGCGTTTAGAGGCAGGAGCCTCACGTCAAACACCCCCTAGGATCAGCAGATAAAAGGTCCAGGCCTAACAACTGCTTTGCAAGGGTAAAATTATTGAAATTACTGTCCATGATGAACAATTAGATACAGTGTGATTCTGCTGATCCATGTTTGGAAATGTTGACGATGAACTGAATCATTATTCTACTAACCTTAAAGCGGGGGTTCACCCAAAAAACAAGTATATCACATTACATTCAGTATACCGAAAACATGTACAGTATGCCGTTTTTTTTGGGGGGTGTACATACGGTATTATCAGTATTTTCCTCCCGGCTTCCGGGTACTCACTCCCGCGGGACTGGGCGTTCCTGTGCAGTGCCGCAATGTCATTTGGGACTTCGGCATACTGTACATGTTTTCGGTATACTGAATGTAATGTGATATATTTGTTTTTTGGGTGAACCCCCGCTTTAAGAATTAGCTAGTTGGGGAGGATTTTTTTACTTTATTAACTCACATAAACATGATAAACATAAAACTTCATGTATAAATACTGTAAGAAAGTTAGCTGAGCAGAGCGCTTGGATGACAATTCCATGTCCACTCTGCTTTTACAGAGCAGACACAGACAGCTCTATGGGCAGCCGAATGTAAACAAACCAGCTGTCTGTTTACACCTGACTGCCCTTTAATCCAATCCGACCAGCCAGAGGAGAATGGATCTCCTTCCGTTTTTTTTTTTTTGCCTGACTGGATTGGACCCAGAGGTAGCCAAGTGTAAATGGACACAAGTCTGTTTACATCCAGCATTCCTTAGAGAAGAATGAAGGGTTTGGCTGCAAAATGGACAACCAGACCCAATCCGACCTCTCGTGTGAAAGGGGCCTATGGTGTCAGCAGGGAGTGTGGTATAAGTCATACTACAGCTTCTATGAATGGGACAGGTTTTATGAATGGAACCTATCAATCATGCGTCCGTCCTCCATTTCTACATAGTTACATAGTTAGTCAGGTTGAAAAAAGACACAAGTCCATCCAGTTCAACCACAAAAAATAAAAAAACAAACTAAAAAACACAGTAAAATCCTATACACCCAACTCCATACCCACAGTTGATCCAGAGGAAGGCAAAAAACCCCAGCAGAGCATGATCCAATTTGCTACAGCAGGGGAAAAAAATCCTTCCTGATCCCCCGAGAGGCAATCGGATTTACCCTGGATCAACTTTACCTACAAATCTTAGTACTCAGTTATATTCTGTACATTTAGGAAAGAATCCAGGCCTTTCTTAAAGCAATCTACTGAGCTGGCCAGAACCACCTCTGGAGGGAGTCTGTTCCACATTTTCACAGCTCTTACTGTGAAAAAACCTTTCCGTATTTGGAGGTGAAATCTCTTTTCCTCTAGACGTAAAGAGTGCCCCCTTGTCCTCAGTGTTGACCGTAAAGTGAATAACTCAACACCAAGTCCACTGTATGGACCTCTTATATATTTGTACATGTTGATCATATCCCCCCTTATTCTCCTCTTCTCAAGAGTGAATAAATTCAGTTCCTCTAATCTTTCCTCATAGCTGAGCTCCTCCATGCCTCTTATCAGTTTGGTTGCCCTTCTCTGCACTTTCTCCAGTTCTCCGATGTCCTTTTTTAAAACTGGTGCCCAAAACTGAACTGCATATTCCAGATGAGGTCTTACTAATGATTTGTACAGGGGCAAAATTATATCTCTGTCTCTGGAGTCCATACCTCTCTTAATACAAGAAAGGACTTTGCTCGCTTTGGAAACCGCAGCTTGGCATTGCATGCCATTATTGAGCTTATGATCAACTAAAACCCCCAGATCCTTCTCCACTACAGATCCCCCCAGTTGTACTCCCCCTAGTATGTATGATGCATGCATATTCTTAGCCCCCAAGTGCATAACTTTACATTTATCTACATTAAACCTCATCTGCCACTTAGTCGCCCAATTAGACAGAGCATTGAGGTCGGCTTGTAAATTGGAGACATCCTGCAAGGACGTTATTCCACTGCATAGCTTGGTGTCATCTGCAAAGACAGAAATGTTACTTTTGATCTCAGACCCAATATCATTTATAAATATATTGAAAAGTAAGGGTCCCAGCACTGAACCTTGGGGTACACCGCTGATAACCTTGGACCATTCAGAGTAAGAATCATTAACCACGACTCTCTGAATTCTGTTCCATTTATAGAAGCTGTAGTATGGCTTCTATGAATGGCGGAGCAGGGCAGAAAAGGTTTGACATAGTCAGGCTGTCTTTACGTGAGCCTGTGACAGCCATCTAGTTGTATTAACCCCTGCTGCACTGGAAGATTATAGTTGTGGGGTGGCAGGAAGAACGGAGGAAGATTACTATAACAGCATTATAGTAGCATATTAACACAAGGGACGAGTCCAATGCCCCGTACACACGTGCAGGATTTCCAACGGGAAGAGTTCCCACCAGAAATCCCGAGGGGAAAGCCGAGAACCTGCTCGGGCGGTCTTTCCCTCTGCACACGGCCGGTTTTCCCAACAGGAAAACTGCGATGGAGCTTTGGCCGGGAAGCCTGGCCTTGTGTATGCTCCATTGCAGGTTTTCCCATAGGAAAACTGCCAAAAACCGCCAGGCAAAAGTCCGCCGGGAAAAAACAGAGCTGGTTCTCTTTTTTTTTTTTTCTCAGCGTTTTTTTGGCAGTTTTCCCATCAGAAAAACTGCAAGGAGCATACACACTGCCGGAATTCCTGGCCAAAAGCTCTCCTTGCAGTTTTCCCATTGGGAAAACAGGTCGTGTGTATGAGGCCATAAGTAATGTCTTAATGTGCTTAAATACAGGAAAACAGTTTTTGATTTTGACTGGATTTAGACTTTAAGCAGACAGTAAATTTTTTACTTAATAATGGTTCCATGAAAAAAAAGCTAAGGCATATGCATTCATGGTAGATGACACCTTTGAATTCACTCAGTTATACTACTACAAAACAATTGGCAAACTCTTATGGAAGAAAAGCGCATACATTTTATGAGCCATATATTGATTGTTGTTATGAATGAAATTGTTTCTGAATTACCAATGTCGTTCTGTATTGCTTTTATCATACAGCAGACTAGCTGGTATTTAGTTTAGTTTTCTTTATAGCAGCTGGATATGCTATTGTATAAGCTTATAGCACATTGTCATCCCTGTGATTCTAATTATTGGTTCTGTGTCTGACAGGTGTTTGACTTTCAACTGCAGCAGAATGACATGGACCATTTATCATCCCTGCATTGTAACAGGAAGCTAATTCATCTGACATACCCACTGTGGAGAGGATGAATCCAGAATACAGACGCGACTCTCAGAACACTGGAGGCTGTGTTGTGTAAAGCACATCATAACCACTATCACACGGGTCATCCAAGAGTGACTATAGACATGCCTGCAAGAGGGCTAATGTTATTAAATGCAATTACTCTTGACCCAATTGAAAGACACTATTCTTTAAATGCAATGTGTTATTTTGGTTTTGTGTTGCCTGTTGCCTTTGTGTTTTTAATGCAATTCAAACATTTACTTGGCACCAAATATATTTCTATGGAATTTCTTGGGAAAGTGGTGGAAGGTAACAGAATAAAATATGCCTGTTACAAACCTAGGTAGTTTGATTTGAATGTATCTTGAATTTGAACACATCATATATAATAAAGTTCAATTTATGCCCAAAATATAGATCCAGACACATAGGCAATTAAAGTTGTATGCTAATCTCAGTTTTTTTGTAAAAGCCAAGTTTGACCCAACTTTGAACCTTCTTTTAGGTCCTTTAGCCAGCCAGGTAAACAAAAGTACCAGTATTGAGGCTGGTGTTGTGGAGACTTTCAAATCACTTCAGCTACCGTTATGTCTGCATTGACTGATCAGATTTGCATGTAGTTTTCACTAGAGTAAGGCCCCGTACACACGTCCGAGGAACTCGACGGGCAAAACACATCGTTTTGCCCGTTGAGTTCCTTGTGAAGCCGCCGCGGATCTCGGCGAGCCAAAGTTTCCCATTGAACAACGAGGAAATAGAGAACATGTTCTCTATTTCCTCGCCGAGATCCTCGTCGGCTTCCTCGGCCGGGTTTCTCGGCAGAATTCAGCTCCGACCGAGTTTCTGGCTGAATTCTGCCGAGAAACTCGGTCGTGTGTACGGGGCCTTACTAATGGGGGCAACCAGAAGCTTCAAGGGACTTACCCTTAGCACTTTTTTCCAGTGTACGGGTGGCTGGGCATCTCTACTATACATAAAGACATACAGGTGCATCTAAAAAAATATATATATAGTTAATTTATATATTCAATTCAAAAAGTGATGAAAAGTAATGAATCATATATTATATAGATTCATTACACACAGAGTGATACATTGCAAGCATTCCTTTCTTTTAATTTTGATGATTATGGCTAGTGAAAAAAGCAAAATTCAGTATCTCAGAAAATTTGAATATTACATAAGACCAATTTCCTGGTAGAGGGCTATGCTGACTTTGGACTTGATAAAACACAGTGGACCGACACCAGCAGATGACATGGCTCCCCAACTCACCACTGACTGTGGAAACTTCACACTGGACCTCATGCAACTTGGACTCTGTGCCTCTCCACTCTTCCTCCAGACTCTTGATTTTCAAATAAAATGCATTTACTTTCATCTGAAAAGAGGACTTAGGACCACAGAGCAACAGTCCAGTCCATTTTCTCCTTGGCCCAGGTAAGAGGTTACTGACGTTGGTTCAGGAGTGCCTTGACACAAGGAATGCGACAGTTGTAGCCCATGTCCTGGATATGTCTGTGTGTGGTGGCTCTTGAAGCACTGACACCAGCTGTAGTTAACTCCTTGTGAATCTCCCCCAAATTCTTAAATGGCATTTGCTTCACAATACCTTTAAGGCTGCAGTTATCCCTGTTGCTTGTGCACCTTTTTCTACCACACATTTTCCTTTCATGATACTTTCCATTAATATGCTTGGATACAGTACTCTGTGAACAGCCAGCTTCTTTAGCAATGACCTTTTGTGACTTCAATGACTGTCATCTGAACAACTGTCAAGTCAGCAGTCTTCCCCATGATTGTGTAACATACTAAACAAGACAGAGAGACTATTTAATGGCTCAGGAAACCTTTACAGGAGTTTTGAGCTAATTAGCTGATTAGAGTACAATATTGAAGTTTTTGACAATTTTCAAATTTTCGAAGATACTGATTTTGGGGTTTTCACTAGCTGTAAGCCATAATCATCAAAATTAAAAGAAAGAAATGCTTGAAATATATCACTCCTTGTGTAACACATCTATATAATATATGAGTTTCACTTTTTTAAATAAAAATTACTGAAATAAATTTACTTTTTGATTATATTCATATGTTTTGTGATGCACCTGTATGCCATAAATTTAAAATGGTTAAAATGTATTGTCTCCCCAATCAGAGTATGTGTTTTTATGTTTTAATTTTCACAGGTTATAGTTTAATGGTTACAGCATTATGAATATCATTACTGGGATTTGCATTGCCATACTGAAGTCATAATGGTTATCTGTTGTGAAGCTCCCTGTTCCTGTTTGCCAACAGGCCTATTTGTTTGAATTGTTTTTTAACAATGTTCTTAGCCTTAAAGTGATTTAAAGGATAGTTTTTTTTGTAAATAACAAACATATCATACTTACCTCCAGTGTGCAGCTCGTTTTGCACAGAGTGGCCCCGATCGTCCATTTCTGGGGTCCCCTGGCGGCTCTCACATTCACAGAGACATTGGATTCAGGAGAACATCTAGCTCTATGCTGGATGGCTTAGTCTGGCTTGATTGTTGCATGTGATGTTGCGGTTGGTGTTCATTACACTTGACAGACACAAATATGTGGTTCTGTATAACTTATCAAACTTGGTGGTTGCAGTTGCTTGGCAGGTGCTGAAAACACTTGTCATGTGTCCCCTTTTAGCATCCCTATGAGTGTAGCCCATAAGTTCAATTTGCTAACAGGTGTTATAATCCCTTTCCACTTTATCAAAAAAAAAAAGTTTTGCCTTTAGATAGAAATTAAAATCTGAAAATAAAACTACAGTAAAACATTAGTTTGAGAGTAACTTGGTTTGAGAGCTTTTTGCAAGACAAGCAATATTTTTTACATTTTTTTGGACTTGATATACAGTACAAGCGATGTCTTGATATATAAGTAGCGTCATGTCCCAACTGAGTATAAAAGAGAAGAGAACTGCCTCTAAGTGTAGCCATGTGGTTACATTTAATGAAGGTACAACATTTAGCAACTCACATGGTTGATGATTAAAAGAGGCCCATCTAAGTATGCAGGCATCCGGGGTAAAGCTGTCCACATAGACCATCCCCCTGCTGGATTTTGATTTTTAATCTTCCATTTGTGGATGGACATTTTATGGTTACACAACCTATCACATTGCTAAAATATTTTTATAAGGACTATAAACTAAAGGACTTTTATTTAAATAGTTGTGTAACAAATCATTTGAGTTTCTATTATTTCTTATGGGGAAATTTGCTTTGATATACAAGTGCTTTGGATTACAAGCATGCTTCTGGAATGAATTATGCTCGCAATCCAAGGTTTTACTGTAGTTTGTCTGAAAAAGGATATATGTTCATCAAGCCTAACCAGAAAAAGGTTTTCCAACTAAACACATTTAATGTGCTGTAAAAATGTACACAAGCCTTTATTTGATAGATAGATGGGGCAAACGTTTTACTTAACCACTTAAAGACCACAGGTGTTTTTCAGATTTGGTGTTTGCAAGACTAAAACATTTTTTTCTGCTAGAAAATTACTTAAAACCCCCAAACATTATATATATTTTTTTTTCTAACACCCTAGAGAATAAAATGGCGGTCATTGCAATACTTTTTGTCACACCGTATTTGCGCAGCAGTCTTACAAGCGCACTTTTTTTGGAAAAAATTCACTTTTTTGAATTAAAAAATAAGACAACAATAAATTTGGCCCAATTTTTTTATATATTGTGAAAGATAATGTTACGCCGAGTAAAATGATACCCAACATGTCACGCTTTAAAATTGCGCCCGCTCGTGGCATGGCGTCAAACTTTTACCCTTAAAAATCTAGATAGGCGACGTTTAAAAAATTCTATAAGTTGCATTTTTTGAGCTACAGAGTAGCTCTAGGGCTATAATTATTGCTCTCGCTCTAACGATCGCGGCGATACCTCACTTGTGTGATTTGAACACCGTTTTCATATGCGGGCGCTACTTGCGTATGCGTTCGCTTCTGCGCGCGAGCTCGTCAGGACGGGGCGCTTTAAAAAATTTTTTTTTTTGTTTTCTTATTTAATTTTATTGATTTTATTATTTTTTACACTAAAATATAAAAAAAAAAAAAAATGATCACTTTTATTCCTATTACAAGGAATGTAAACATCCCTTGTAATAGAAAAAAGCATGACAGGTCCTCTTAAATATGAGATCTGGGGTCAAAAAGACCTCAGATCTCATATTTAGGCTTAAATGCAAAAAAAAAAAAAAAAAAGGAAAATTTGTCATTTAAAAAAATGACAGAAAAAAAATTGTCTCTTTAAGAGGCTGGGCGGGACTGACGTTTTGACGTCACTTCCGCCCAGCAGAGCTATGAGGACGGGTGGGGGCCATCTTGCCCTCACTCAAGTCCTCACACACAAGGCGGCAGCATCGGATCTCCTCCGCCGCTACCGACGGCTCCGGTAAGCGGCGGAGGGCGCGGAAAAGCGGCGGGAGGGGGGGGGCCCCTCTCCCGCCACCGATAACGGCGATCTCGCGGCGAATCCGCCGCGGAGACCGCCGTTATCGTTTACACGGCCGCCCGCTGAAAACATGGATATCTCAGTTGTGGCAGCAGCTGCTGCCGTTACTGAGATATCCATGTTTAAAAAGAGGACGTATATATACAGTGGGTGGTCCTTAAGTGGTTAAAAGATCAAATATGTGTTCTTTTTCCTACAATTTAGAGTACAATATGCAGTAGATACGCAGTATATGCCTTCTGACCTATTTTCATCACATGATTGTCCAGAAGTTTTCTGAGATTATCTATTTATGTGTTTGTACACTGAAAGGATATATATACAGTATCCAGTAAACCCCTCACATTTTTGTAAATATTTTATTATATCTTTTCATGTGACACTGAAGAAATTGCACTTTGCTACAATGTAAAGTAGTGAGTGTACAGCTTGTATAACAGTGTAAATTTGTCTAAAGCGCTGGCAACAAACGTGAGTACACCCCTAAGTGAAAAATGTCCAAAATGGGCCCAATTAGCCATTTTACCTCCCCGTGTGTCATGTGACTCATTAGTGTTACATGGTCTCAGGTGTGAATAGGGAGCATTCTTACTCTCTCATACTGGTCACTGGAAGTTCAACATGGTACCTCATGGCAAAGAACTCTCTGAGGACCTGAAAAAAAGAATTGTTGCTCTACATAAAGATGGCATAGGCTATAAGAAGATTGACAAGACCCTGAAACTGAGCTTTGGGAAATAGACGTATGAGTGCTGCCAGCATTGCTGCAGAGGCTAAAGGGATGTGGGGGTCAGCTTGCCAGTGCTCAGACCATAAGCCACACACTGCATCAAATTGGTCTGCATTCCCAGAAGGAAGCCTCTTCTAAAGATGATGCACAAGAAAGCCTGCAGTTTGCTGAGGACTAGCAGACTAAGAACATGATTACGGAACCATGTCATGTGGTCTCGTGAGACCAAAATAAACGTATTTGGTTC
This sequence comes from Rana temporaria, assembly GCF_905171775.1. Classification (NCBI taxonomy): domain Eukaryota; kingdom Metazoa; phylum Chordata; class Amphibia; order Anura; family Ranidae; genus Rana; species Rana temporaria. The sequence continues at coordinate 125,700,243 of NC_053495.1, read as the reverse complement.
AGATGGTGTCAAGCGTATGTGGTGGCAACCAGGTGAGGATTACAAAGACAAGTGCCTACAGTCAAGCATGGTGGTGGGAGTGTCATGGTCCGGGACTGCATGAGTGCTGCCAGCACTGGGGAGCTACAGCTCAATGAGGGAACCATGCCAACATGTACTGTGACATACTGAAGCAGAGCATGATCCCCTCCTTCTGGAGACTGGGCTGCAGGGCAGTATTCCAACATGAAAATGACACCTCCATGACAACCACTGCCTTGCTAAAGAAGCTATGGGTAAGGGGGAGATGGACTGGCCAAGCATGTCTCCAGACCTAAATCCTATTGAGCATCTGTGGGGCATCCTCAAACGGAAGGTGGAGGAGCACAAGGTCTCTAACATCCACCAGCTCTGTGATGTCATCATCAAGGAGTTTGCTTGTTTCCCTACAAAAAGATCATCCTAGATTAATCTTATTCCAATCCATCTATTGCAAGCTGGGTGACATGGAAAGTGTGGTGATGTTAATCATGATCGGTCACATCAGGATATAAGTGTGAATTTTCATTGTATATACATTTCATTGCCAATCAGATCTACTTCTGTATGTGCCGTCGTATAAGGCGAATGGGCGTATAAGACGACCCCCTAATTTTGCAGCTAAAAGGTTGGTTTTGGGATATACTCGCTGTATAAGATGACCCCCTTCCGACTAGTCTGTCTAGAAGCTGAGGGGTAGCTGGAACAACCGCTAAGGCCCCGTACACACGTCCGAGGAACTCGACGGGCAAAATTAATCTTTTTACTCGTCGAGTTCTGTGTGAAGCCGCCGAGGATCTCGGCGAGCCAACTTTCCTCATTGAACAACGAGGAAATAGAGAACATGTTCTCTATTTGGCTCGACTAGGAACTCGTCGGCTTCCTCGGCCGAAAGTGTACACACGGCCGGGTTTCTCGGCAGGATACAGCTCCGATCGAGTATCTGGCTGAATTCTGCCGAGAAACTCGGTCGTGTGTACAGGGCCTAACAGGAACAAGCTTTGTTCAGCTTTTTTCAAATCACAATGTGCCCATTGCATGCCTCACCTCACTGTGCCCATTGCATACCTCGCCTCACTGTGCCCATTGCATGGCTCACCTCACTGTGCCCATTGCATGCCTCACCTCACTGTGCCTATTGCAGCCTCACTTTGTTGATATCCATACCTGATTATCCATGACATGCAGAGTCAGACTGCGGGCGACCAGTGTAAAAAAGCCGCACCTCCTTGACCTGTTTCGTGATAGGCGGAACACTCAGTTTCCCAGCATAGACTATGTTCAGTGTTCCGCCTATCACGGACATCCTCTCGTCCGAGGATGAGGAGTATATTGGGGTAATACCAGCGTATAAGACGACCCCCCCAATTTATGGGGGATATTTTTAAATATAAAAGGTCGTCTTATACGCCGGAGAATACGGTATTGTCATCGTCTGAGACTTCATTATTCATAACAAATTATCGAAATAAAGAAATGGTTGTGTCATTTTTGCAATATTCCATGTCTACAGCCTCAAACAACAGACATCCTCTTACACTGGCCATACACCAGTAGAATGTTATTCTAACTTTTTTTGGTGAACTCATTTAATGTTCTAATACTGTAGTTAATGGGGTCAAAACGATAAACGTTTTGCCTGTAGTGATGAGAAAAATCAAAGAAAAAGGCTGGAATTTTTTTTCTCAAATGAAATTCTAACTGTGAATACGGTTTCCTTTGGGAAATATCATAATTATTTTAATGCGTATGTGCATTTTGAAATTAGAATACTTTGTTAATCCCAAAGGGAAATTATTGCGACACAGCCAAATCAAATGTACAATTCAAAACATTGGAATGTCAAACAAAATATTTTAGGGTTATCTTAAAATTTGTTGAGTCCATTAAGGTGTTTTCAAATGAAATTCTACTGGTGTATGGCCAGGTTTAGACCAAAGCAGAGAACTTTAGTTACAAATTATCTATTGCAGACACTGAGAGCCTGTTTACAGAGATGGTAATAGCTGGTGATTTAAATGCTTTTTTTAATACTTTGCTTAAAGGGGTTGTAAAGGTTCATTTTTTATTTTCTAAATAGGTTCCTTTAAGCTAGTGCATTGTTGGTTCACTAACCTTTTCCTTGACATACCTGTACATAATTTCATGCACTAGTCACTAGGGGGGGGGGGGGGGCATGCGCTGCTGTAGGTGCGATCGCCAACTGATTGGACAGAGGGGGAGCCAATCAGTGGGTCCGGCGCATTCAATGTCCACCAGCCACCCACAATCGTTCCTGAGCGAGGCAGAACAGCGATCTGCCTATGTAAACAAGGCAGATCGCTGTTCTGACAGGGTAGAAGATGGAGATAAGCAGTAACATGGATCTCTGTCTTCACCAAGTCAGAACAAACCCCACACAGTTAGCAAGCACCCCCCAGGGACATATTTAACCCTATGATCGCCCCTGATGTTAACTCCTTCTCTACTAGTGTCATTAGTGCAGTGACAATGCATATTTTTAGCACTGGTCACTGTAATAATGTCACTGGTCCCCAAAAAATTGTCAGTTAGGTGTCCAATATGTCTGCCATAATGTCGCAGTCCCACTAAAAATCATTGATCGCCAGCATTACTAATAAAAAATAAATGAATAAATAAAAATGCCATAAAAATATCCCATAGTTTGTAAACACGATAACTTGTGTGCAAACCAATCAATATACATACGCTTATTGGGATTTTATTTTTAACAAAAATTTGTAGCAGAATACATATTGGCCTAAATTGATGAAGAATTTTTTATTTTTTTTACATTTTTATTGGATATGTTATATAGCAGAATGTAAAAAATATAGTTTTCCTTTTTTTACCCCTTCCATACAGGGCATTTTCACCCCCTTCCTGCCCAGACCAATTTTTCGTTTTCAGCGCTGTTGCAATTTGAATGACAATTGCGTGGTCATGCAACGCTATACTATTGGTGGTCTTTGATTATCTCTGCGGTTTTTATTTTTTTGCGCTATAAACAAAGGAAGAGTGACAATTTTGAAAAAAACACAATCATTTTTACTTTTTGATTTAATAAATATTAAAACAATTTTTTTTTTCCTCAGTTTAGGCCGATATGTATTCTTCTACATATTTTTGGAAAAAAAAATTGCAATAAGCGTTTATTGATTTTTTTGCACAAAAGTTATAGCGTCTACAAAATAGGGGATAGATTTATGGATTTTTTTTTTACTAGTAATGGTGGCGATCTGTGATTTTTATTGTGACCGTGACATTGCATCGGACACTTTGACACGTTTTTGGGATCATTCACATTTATACAGCCATTAGTGCTATAAAACTGCACTGATTACTGTATAAATGTGACTGGCAGGGAAGGGGATAACACTAGGGGGCTCTGAAGGGGTTAATATGTTCCCTATTTAGTGATTCTTACTGTAGGGGGGAAGGGGACTCACAAGTGGAGGAGACCGAAGTGTGTTCCTTTGTACTGGGAACACAACATCGGTCTCCTAACCTCTGACAGGAGGTGGATCTGTGTATATCCACACTCCTACCGTGATCGCGGGCAATCACTGGTGCCTGGCGGACATCGCGGCCACCGGGCACGCGCACCAGGTCACGAGCGATGCCGCAGCGCGCGCACGCCCCCTAGACGGCCGGGAAAAAAGAACGTCATATGACGCCCATCCGGAGGGAGGGTTCCTGCCGGCATCATATTACTATGGCCCGGTAAGGAAGGGGTTGAATTGATGCATTTTTTTTTTATAGCGCTAAAAATAAAAACCACAGAGGTAATCAAATACCACCAAAATAAAGCTCTATTTGTGGTAAAAAAAGGACATCAATTTTATCCGTCCGCGCAATTGTCAGTTAAAATAAAACAGTGGCGTATTGCAAGAAATGACCTGGTCAGGAAGGGGTAAAACCTCCCGGGGCTGATTAAACAATAAATATAGTTAAACTGATATTTACCCAGAAAAAAAAAAAATATAATATGCATTTTGGCTGCTATAAATAGTCCAGAAGGACGTGTAAAGTTCTGTTGCTGCTCAATGGCAGTGTATAGATTATACATTATCTCTACAACCTAAATGTTTGTCCTGGGAGATAAGACAGCTTTGAGCTTTGGCCAACATCATTATAAATGTCTCAGGTACATAAATAAGACTATAAATGTTCTTTAATAAGCATTGTAAGCTGTGTTCTTGTGACACTTTTATAGACGTTCTGCCCAAGACTTAAATAGGCCTCAAAGAAGCAGCTATTAGAGGGTTCTAAGTATATATTGTTTCTTGCCAGGTAAAATAGTAGTACAAGAAGAGTCTGCAAAGGTGGGAATGCTCTCTTTAGAGAAATGTCTTAAGCAGTTAAAGAGTATGTCCAGCTAAAACGAGGAGGAATGAGTCATAAGAGGGCCAATGAGAGCTGAAGGTGTGCCTCTGTGTGTCTGTGTAAATCCAGGAAGTGAACATGCAGCAGCTTCAGCTGCCCACAGTTAAAATGGTTGCAGTCGGACTCAGTGGAGGGAGATTTCTGCGGCATATTTGGCAAGCAGAGAATCACAGTATATATAAAATAATATGAAAAAGTGGTTGGAGGGAAGCTTCGGAATGGCAAAGATGTTTTTATTACAGACTGCAGTTCCTCTTTAAAGTAAGTTGTGTGCAATGAGTGTCAGAAAACTTGTAATTATCAGATGCATGAATGGATTGGTACCCTTGTATCAGTGATATATACTATACACTGAGTATAAGATATACATCGTATTACAGGGTTACAGAAAGCAGACTGTTGTCTGGGATGGTGGTGGAAGTGCGTCTTCCTGTGTTTATATATGTCAATGTTTCCAATAACCCCGCTTGGTGAAGCAGATCACTTGTGTGTGGGGTGAGCTAGGAATTCGAAGAGTTTTATTGTCTTCCATATGGCAGACAGATGTGATTACATGTCATGCAGTGTGTTATACACGGGGAGGCCCATCCTGATAAAAATACTTATAGAGAACTTCCAACTTCTCACATCACGGGAATGCAGTGACTTTAGTATCACAATTGTAGCCCCTTTTACCAAGGTTTCTTAAAAAAAATGGAAAGTATAACTAAACTTTTTGTTCTTGATGGAGTGGAGAAGAATTCGTACACCTGTTGGGGCAGATCCACAAAGATCTGCCCCGGCGCACCGTATCTGAGATACGCTACGCCGCCGTACCTTACTGCAGTTTAGTTCGAATCCTTAAAGATTTTGCGCCGTAAGTTACGGCGGCGTAGTCTATCTCTCGCGGCGTAAGGGCGCAGAATTCAAATTGGGCGGGTAGGGGGCGTGTTTCATTTAAATGAAGCGCATCCCCACACCAAACTAACTGCGCATGCGCCATCCCTAAATTTCCCGCCGTGCATTGCGCGAAATGACGTCGCAAGGACGTCATTGTTTTGACTTGGACGTAAATTACGTCCATCCCGCGATTCACGGACGACTTACGCAAACAAATTTTTTTTTTTTAATTAAACGCGGGAACGACGGCCATACTTAACATAGCAGGTTTAACTATACACCACGAAACAGCAGCTTTAACTATACGCCGGAAAAAGCCGACTAGAGACGACGTAAAAGAATGCGACGGCCGCTCGTACGTTCGTGGATCGTCGGAAATAGCTAATTTGCATACTCGACGCTGAAAACGACGTGAACGCCACCCAGCGGACGCCGAAGAATTGCATCTTAGATCCGAAGGCGTACGAAGCCATATGCCTGTCGGATCTAACCCAGATGCCGTCATATCTTGTTTTGAGGATTCAAAACAAAGATATGACGCGGGAAATTTGAACGTACGCCGGCGTATCTAGTACTCGCTTTGTGGATCTGCCCCTTTAGGTCTTTATTGCTGTCTGAAAGGGAGATTCCCCTCTCTATTTGTTCTGTGTACTGTCATTACCAAATAAATGTTTGGTCTAGGAATGAGGACACTATTTCTGGTGACCACCAAGGATTCCCTCATTTTGAAATAGGGTGACAACCTGATGCACCCAAAAAAGGCCGCCACATCACCGCTTTACTCACCGACAGTACTTGTCCTGGCCGGGAGTGTCCCTCATTTTGGTCTGATCTATATAGTTGTAAATAAAATGCACTTTTTATCTTTCAAAAAGTGTTTCCCAGTGCTAAACCTTTCATCCAAATTTAAAAATGCTGCATTTGTACATTTTAAAAGTCAATATAAAGGAATAGTAATGGTAAAAAAAAAAGCCCATGTGGATTAAATTAACCTTTTGTTTTGGTCAATTCTCCTTTAACCACATGCAGGCAAAAGGACGTATATATATATACGTCCCCTTTAAGAAGCGTCACTGTGGACACGTGCGCGCCGATCCGTGACTCTGACCGCGGGTCCCGCGGACTCAATGTCCGTGGGCATACCCGTGATCATGTCACGATGAGGAAGAAGGGGGAAATGCTAATGTAAACAAGCATTTCCCCAGTCTTCCTATTGACAGGACAGTGTACACAGCTTCCTGTAATCGGAAGCGGTGATCACTATCGTGTCACACATAGCCCATCCCCCCTAGAGTTAGAACACATCCCTAGGCACACTTAACACCTTCAGCGCCACCTAGTGGTAAACCCCTTCACTGCCAGTGTCATTTTCACAGTAATCAGTGCATTTTTATAGCACTGGTCGCTGTAAAAATGACAATGGTCCCAAAAATGTGTCAAAAGTGTCCAGTGTGTCCGTCATAATGTCGCAGTCATGATAAAAATCGCTGATTGCCACCATTACTAGTAAAAAAAAAATATTAATAAAAATGCCATTAAACTATACCCTATTTTGTAGATGCTATAACTTATGCGCAAACCAATCAATAAACGTTTATTGCGATTTTTCTTTACCAAACATATGTAGAAGAATACGTATCGGCCTAAACTGAGGATTTTTTTTTATATATTTTTGGGGAATATTTATTATAGCAAAAAGTAAAAAATATTTAATTTTTTTCAAAATTGTCGCTCTATTTTTGTTTATTGTGCAAAAAATAAAAACCGCAGAGGTGATCAAATACCACCAAAAGAAAGCTCTATTTGTTTGGAAAAAGGACACCAATTTTGTTTGAGAGCCACGTCGCACGACCGCGCAATTGTCAGTTAAAGCAACGCAGTGCCGAATCGCAAAAAGCGACCAGAAAAATGTTTCGGGGCTTAAGTGGTTAAGGGGGTGTGGCAGGGGGCGGGTCCTATGCCTATATACGTTTGTGAGTAGGTGTCCCTCGTTCCCATCTCAAAATATTGGGAGGTATGTCTCTGC